>NW_005841832.1:330269-339124 GCF_000455745.1 Alligator sinensis | reverse complement strand
TGAGCCCATTGCCAGGAGTGATCTGTATTATATGATCCATGAATCCAGGTACAAGTCTCCCTCTAACACAGAAAAGCTTTCATAATTATTTAGGTGTGGACTTGAAGCTCAGACAGTTCAGACATGGCTACTTAAGTGTTAGGGCAAGGACACAGAGGATAGGTTGCAGCCCATTGCAGTGTATCATATAACCTATTTGCTCCCAATGAAAGACTCTTTGCAAACTGCACACACTCAGGGTAGATAGGACAACAATACAATTACCTGAAGGATCACAGAATACTAAGGGAAAGGTCAAAGAAGGGCAAGGAAGAAAGAAATGATGAGTTTTCTGTAGGACCCAATCTGCTGTGAGAGGCCAGTTGAGCAATCCGTGACTATTGTCATTATGTAAAGAGCCATGAGCATCTCTGTCTCTGAACACAGAGGTTATGTACCCAGCTCAGGAACTTTATTCTGTGCAAAATTTCTGCAGTTATTCTAACAGCATAGAAAATTACTATAGATTCACTTTAATTGTGACTTTTAAAGAAAAGCATTTTAAATCTGTTTGAACTAATGGGGCATGACCAGATGAGCATGCATGAGTGTTTCTTGGGGGACAAATAGCAGCTGCATGTATTTGTGCTACTGCTACTTGTCCCCAGGGAACACCCATGCACATGTGCTCTGGTGTGTGGCAAATTGCCCCAGGTGAGGAAGGGGAGGCTGTGGCCAGCACCAGAGCTTGCCTCAACAGCCTTACCTGGGGTCCTGGGGGCCTCCCAGGGCTGCAGCTGCAGCAATCTGGACCCATGGAGCATAGCTGGCAGCTGGCCAGCCAGGCTCCAGTTTGGGGTAGTGCACGCTGCCACCATGTGCGCCACCCTGCTTTTTTCTGCTGTGGGGTTTTTTTTGGCACAGGGATCTCTTGGTGTCAAAAAACCCCCCACTATTCTGCAAATTAGCAGTGCGGTGAACACCAGCATGTGCAGTTTGCAGTGCTGCAGATGGGTCTGCAGTGCTGCAAACTGCACATATATACTTGTTTGGACATGCCCTTGAAGATTAAAAACCTAGAACTCTAACCCAAAAGACAACTTGCACCATGGTGCTGAAATCTAAGGTACAGTTTAAGCCACATGTAGCTGGCTCTTGTGGCAGTGTTGTGCTACTTAAATAGCCCTGAGACAAAGTCCTGTCAATGTCAAGGCTGGTATTAATGGTAAAGTGTTCCAAGTAGGAAGTGTTCATATCTTCATAAACCCACTGAGGAGAGCCAAAGAGAAAAACACATACCCATGCATGAGCATTACCTAACGGCTCCATGGAGAAACTGTTAGCATCAATCCCAGCAAACTATCCTAAATTCAGAGATAAATATCCAGGCAAAGTACATGTATCAGAGGATCGCTGAAATGTTGTCAGCTGAAATCAAAACACCCAATCTGCATCAAATCTTTCTGAGGTCCACGTAAAGACAATGAGGGTATTAGCTTCAGGGGAAGTAGAAGAGGATGATTCAAGTTGTGTTCAGAAAAAAAGTTCTGCTTTTGTCTTAATAAATGCAGGAAATTGGTCAGTTACAAGAGACATGTAGGAGAAACAGTCAAGGAAGTCACTGTTGAAAAACCATTATTTCACAGGCTGGGTTCTCAGCTGGTGTGAGTTGGCATTATGCCACATTAATGAAGCTCTATGAAGCTCTACAAGTTTACAGCTGTTCAGGACATGGCACAATGTTTGTAAAGCAAATCTCTTTTGGTGAGGCTGCAGTTGGTGAGGTATATTTGTAGCCCGGGTGTACACGGGTTTGTACTCCCCTCTCCAGTTGAGGGAATTATTGGCAGGGCAGTGTGCTGTAGAGAGGAGATACAACGGTCCAGTGGGCACCTCCGTCCCCTATAGAGTGAGGCCCAGTCAATCAATTACTTAACTATATACAAATTTATTATTACAACAAAACCATTAAAGGGTAAGGACATATATAATTTATGTGTACAAATTTACAAAACAATAAACCCTATACCAATAAACCCTTTACAAAACAATCAACCCTATACCATATATATTATATAAAAATAAAATATGGTATACACACACACACACAAAAACACTTATTATTTAAAAATACAGATAAACAATAGAACAACACAGAACAAAAGATATCGATCAGGCAACCTTATAACTCTATTAATATACAAACTATTGCTTCAAATTATTCACATAAACTATAAGGCACAGTCTACATATATAACAAGCAATCCTTAGACTACCTGGGTGCCCTCCAGGGCAGGGGCCCCACTCCCAAGGTGCCACTACAGGAAAGGAGGTGGAGGGAAAGAAAAGGAGACAGAGACCCCAAAGACTCCTAAGCTCCCCCTGCTATCACCCAGGAGCAGCCCACATGGTGCCCCTTCACAAACCTGGGGGGTCCCCCCCGTTGGGACCCTCTCTCCAGGGTAACTTACTACTCCACAGTCCCGGAGGGTTTCCTCCCGTTCTCCAGGTCAAACTCTGTTCCCTGCCAGGCTTTCGTGCCACCCAACTCTGATGCCACTGGCCTGGCTTTTGCACCTGAGATATTCTGAACCAGATGCCTTGTGCTCAAGCTAGAATTTTATGATTCAGCTTTATTCCACTAGAAAATTTCTGAATGCCTTTAATCTCTCTTATGTGCTATTCTGGCCATCTTCCAGCTACTGTACCATGCTACTTTACATCCTGTCAAGACCAAAGCTGTCTGCTTAACTTTGTGACCTCTACAACTCTAGAGTCAGCTTGACTGGATGTCACCTCCCTGCCCAAATGCAGGCATGGAGCCAGGATCAAACCATTTGCGGCTGCAAACTCCTAGCATCAGCATCACCATGCAATAGCATTACAGTATATCCTTATGGCATGCCTCTCTTGCCTGGATCACTAAGGCAAAGTTTCAGCAATCCTCTAAGAACCCTCAGAATAAATGAGGTACATGAAGTCATCACTAAAAGGGATAGGCAAGAGGTAGTCCACCCAGGACAACTGGCAATGCTACCATTTCAAGAGCAAGGAGCTGAAGTGAGTGTACAAGAAAGCCAAGGACAGAACCCAGACCTTTCCCACCTGCCCAGGTTATAAGAAATTGAATAAGATTTTTAATACCACCATTGTCATTGCAGAGGGCAATGAAGGCATTAAGGACTCCAAAACTAACTGTGCCTTTGATGAGGAGGATATTCACCCATATGCTAGGATCTTTCTCCTCCATCAGTCAGAGACTGTGAGGATGAAGGACATCCAAGCTCTAGATAGGGAACTTCAATTAGTAGGTATCTTTGTGACCCATTAAAAGTAATATTATAAAAACAAGAGATATAGCTGGTGCTTGTTTTGTTCTAATAGAAACAGCCATTTTGGGGTTGATATGAGCTAGTGGGCTTATAAGTTTTACCCCAGGCCTAAGCTCAATATGGGCTCCATACCGGGAGTGTGAGGGTTGAACAGGTTTTAAAATAATCTGAATTTACATATCCTCTGGGCACTGCCAAGCTATCACCCATTCCCAGCCTCCATTCTTTCAGTCCCAATTCAGCTCCCTCCCAGCTGATCATTATAGTAGTCTACTCCTTCCCTTAACCCCATCCTTTATGCCCAAAATAGGGACCCTTCACTGATCACCTTCCCCAAAGCAGATTCATATAATGAAAACTTTACAATGTAAATAGGTGGATTGAGCACTAAGAAAACTAGGCACCATCTAAAATACTGTGCCTCACAGCTTGAACAATGCCCTGCTTAAGGTTACAGGTTTCATTGCACTTTGAGGTACATTCCATGGCATTTTATCATTGCATGTTATGAAGCATATTTCAGCACATTGTAGCAGAGCAGTGTACAAGGTATATTGTAGAGTATTTTTTCATAGCATTTTAAAACAGGTATATTTCATAGAAATTTTATCTGCTACAAAAAAATGTAAGGTAAACTCTCTTACAGGAACATTTCAAGTGCATGCAAGATGATGTGAAAATTCAGAGATAAGGCAACAAAGAAGCAAGAGGCCAAGAACATTATTAACCCTGAAAATTGTGAAGAATGGTAGACAAATTCCATTTATTTCATAGCATACTTTGTGCATGTCTGCCAGGAAGACAAAATGGAGTTTAACAGCAGATAAAGTGCTGTTAAATATTCAGTTCTAATATGGCAAAGTAGAGCTGCCTTGTCTTTTGTTCCAGAACAGGCAGCTAGGTTCTTCCAACTCTTCATTTTAGGGGAACCATTTTGGTTTATAGCATCATTTCATGTCCTGCTGGACTCCATTTTGCTTCTTAGTTACATGGAAACTGTAGCAGGACTAGTCCCCAGGGGTGGCTGTGATGCTCCCTGGTAACATGGCTCCTGCCCCACAGAGTATCCTCCCTTTTCCTCTTGCTTGCCACACCTTGATGATTTTTTTTTAAAGGGAGGCTGCCCCAGAGTCCTACAGTGAGCCCTACTCAGTTTTAGCCAGCAGGCCCTTTCATATCCAGCGATCCCTAGTCCTGGCCTTCAAGCCTTAAGTGGACTAAGTGATTCAGGACATCAGCTGCCTTAAGGGCTCATGGCCTCCTTCCACCCCTACAGCCATGTCCATGGCTCACAGATGTTACTTCAAGTTGTCCATTCACCCTCTGGCCCATCAGTTATTCTCCTGTTATCCTATTGGGCCTCCGGCCCTGGTAAGATCCTCTCTTTTCTCTGGGGTCCTGGCCCTAAACCCTCCCCAGGCTTTGGCTTGCTCAGCTTAAGCCTGGTCTGCCCCACCCCCGGCCCTTGCATGTGGTTATAGCCCCATCCCACCCCTCAGCCTTCTTCATCCCTGACCCCAGGCTGTGCTGCTTCTGCTACACAAGTCTTCTGTCCTCAGGGTCCCTGACTCCAGGCCAGACTGCTTCTACTAACTCTGGCTCTCCTAGCCTCAGCCTGCACCAGCCCACAGCCCTCTGGGTACCTGACCTCAGGCTAAGCTACCTGATCCTGGCCTTTGGCCCTCCCAGCCTTGGCCTAGAGCAGCACATGAACCTCAGCCCTCTGGGTCCCTGACTCCAGACTGGGCTGCCTACTACTGAGCACTCACCAGGCACCCCTCCCCTGTAGCCACAATCCAGTCCTCCAGTTCTTATTCAGAATATAAACATATACCCACTGGCTATATTACAAAACTCTCCCCACATTGGGGCATAATTTCCCTGCAAGCTACAAGTCACCCTGCCTCTTTAATTGCAGCTCCTGGGGAGTTCTTGGGTGCTGGCCAGTCCCTCTCCTGCAACCATCCTGCTCAGGATCTCCTCTCCCTGCTGCCTGCAGGGCTAGACCGACTGCCTGGTCTCAGGCACTGGCCTTTTGTACCTCCAAAGCCCCACCCCTTCCTGTCAAGTGGCTCTCCAGACAACTACAAGGATTTCCATTTAAGCCTGATGAAGAAGCCTGTCCTTCTCTACAGCAGCTTAGCTCAGCTGCTTGTAGCTCTTTGCTTCTGGGCTGCCTAGATGTCTGCCCCCTGTACAGTTTGCTTTTTTGCAGCTAGGTCTTGGGACAGTCATTCCCCAGGGGTAGCCCCAATTCTCATGGTTATTAGTCTGCCTGCTTTATCATTGCATGATATGAAGCATACCTGCCAGGCCACACTGTGGCAGGGCACTTGGCATGCTTGCCATTTGAAGGGGTCAGGCAAGCTGCAGAGCCACTGGCAGGTGAGTTCAGGCTTAATTAGAGAGTTAGCTGACTCAGGGGCTGATAGGTGAGGCTGGGCCTGATCAAGTGAGCCACATGACTGCAGGGGAGATGCCTGACAGGAGAAGTGTAGAGCTGGGACAGGATATAAGCCCAGACTCTGAGAGCAGGTGGGTAGTAACATCTGGAAGCTGGTGGAAGAAACATCATCCAGCAGGAAGGCTGCTGCTCCTGTATACCATCTGAGACACTATGGAGGTTTACGTAGGAACTAAGGGGGATGGAGGAAGTTCCTGGGGACTCAGTGTGGGGTCTACAGCCCTGAAAGGGCTCTGAGTGCTGGTGCCTGGCTAGAGATCAGAGGAGTCCAGGGTGAAAGGGGGCTGTCTGAATAAGAGGCCTAGGGAGAGGCCAGACCATCCTGAACAGAAGAGGGCTGAGTATGCAGGGGTCTAGAGGGAGACCAGGCCAGACAGGAGAGAAGAGGGATGAGTACACAGAGGCCTAGAGACAAGCCAGCCCAGCCCTGGGAGTGGGGCTGAGAGTTGTCAGGTCTAGGGAATGACCAGGTGGGCCCAGAGTGAGGGCCTGAGTGGCTGAGATCCAGTTCAAGACTGCTGCTCTGGTGTGGTGCCAGAGGACTGGAAAAGGGCCAATGTGGTTCCTATTTTCAAAAAAGGGAGGAAGGAGGACCCAGGAAACTATAGGTGAGTTAGTCTTACCTCGATCCTGGGTAAGCTTTTTGAGAGAATTATCCTGGCGCATGTCCACAAGGTGCAAGCAGGGGAGGTTATGCTTAGGGGCAACCAACATGGGTTCATTAGAGGCAGGTCCTGTCAGACCAACCTGGTGGCCTTCTATGACCAGGTCACAAAAACCTTAGACGCGGGGGTAGCGGTGGATGTAGTCTTTCTGGACTTCAGGAAGGCCTTTGACACTGTCTCTCACCCCATTCTCATTAAAAAACTAGGGGACTGTGGCGTTGACACCTACACAGTCAAATTGGTCACTAACTGGCTGGAGGGCTGCACCAAGAGAGTGGTGGTGGATGGGTCATTTTTGACCTGGAGAGATGTGGGCAGTGGGGTCCCCCAGGGCTCAGTCCTTGTACGTGCGCTGTTCAACATCTTCATCGGTGACTTGGACGAGGGGGTAAAAAGCACCCTATTCAAATTTGCTGATGTCACTAAGATGTGGGGGGGATGTGGGCACACTAGAAGGGAGGAATAGGCTGCAATCAGACCTAGACAGGTCTGCCGGGACTCCCTCAGGCAGAAAAGGATCTTGGAGTCATCATTGATGCCAAAATGAACGTGGGCCGGCGTTGAGAGGACATGGTCAGGAAGGCCAACCACACCTTGTTGTGCATCCACAGATGCATCTCAAGCAGGTCCAAGGAGGTGATCCAGTTGCAGACCCAGTTGGAGTACTGCATCCAGTTCTGGGCGCCGCACTTCAGGAGGGATGTGGACAGCATTGAGAGGGTTCAGAGGAGGGCCACCCGCATGATCAGGGGGCACCAGGGCAGGCCCTACGAGGAGAGACTAAGGGACCTGAACCTGTTCAGCCTCCACAAGAAAAGGCTGAGGGGGGATCTAGCAGCCTGTTACAAACTAGTCAGAGGGGACCAGCAGGCATTGGGGGAGTCCCTGTTCCCCCGAACACTACCAGGAGTGACTAGAAATAACGGTCACAAGCTGGCAGAGGGTAGATTCAGACTAGACCTCAGGAGACTCTACTTCACAGTTAGGGCGGCTAGGACCTGGAACCAACTTCTAAGTGAAGTGGTGATGGCCCCTACCCTGGGGTTCTTTAAAAGGAGGTTAGATGAACACCTTGCTGGGGTCGTTTGACCCCAGTACTTTTTCCTGCCATGGCAGGGGGTCAGACTTGATGATCTGCTCAGGTCCTTTCTGACCCTGCCAACTATGAAACTATGAAAGACCTGGGTGAACCCAGAGAGTGGTGCAAGACATGAAGGGGCCCAGTGGTGGGCCACGAGAAACTTAGAGAACACAGGAGCTATGTGGCACAATCTTGCCACAGCTTGCAAACCACAGAGAGTGAGAGAGTGACCCATGGAGGGGCCGAAGAAGGTGGACCCATAGAGATGAGGGGGCTGCCAGCCAGAACAGTGACCCTGGGAATCTCAACTGGCCTGTGCAGGGCAGGGCTCAGGAGGGGCCAAAAGGGTGAAACAGACCACAGCAGAGACTGCCAGAGCTAGGAGAGCCTGGAGTCTTGAGCAGCCTGAGGCGGGGCCAGGGCCTAGGAGAGGCTGAAGATCCAGGAATGACCACAGCCAAGAGTAAGGGATCAATGGATGTCCAGCCAGGATGGTGATAGTTGGTGATCAGCCATCTGAGGAGGAGGGAATCGAGGAAAGGGGTCCAAGTGTGAGTTGGGACCATAGATTGAGGGGGAGATAGGAGATAGAGCTAGAGCCAGAAAGCCCAGTAGTTACCAGCCCAGGGGAGGCTCAGAACATCTAGGGGAAGCCCAGTGAGGAAGAGGTGAAGATCAAGTAGGCCTGAGGATGGTCCTGAGTAAGACCTAAAACTGCACCCTACTGGAGGTGGTTGGTGTGGTGGGGGCTGCCTGTGGTGGGGCAGCCTCCATGAAATGTCATGCCTGGGCCACTCCAGGGAAAGGTGAGGATGGGACACTGGAAAGCCTCAGCCCCACTGCCTTGTGGGTGACCCCATGGAGGGGGAAGTCTAGGGGAACACACCCTGACAGAAAAGCACTGGGCAAGGAAGACCATGTGGATCACAAGGGATCCAAGGGCCTAGCGAGGGACCAGTGGCCTGATCAGAGTGAGGTGCCTGAGCTAGAGGGGCCTGAGTTAGACATGAAGAGTAGGATGCCATCTGCAAGGCATGGGACACAGTGTAAGGGAGGTACAGAGCCATGTAATTAACCCATAAGGCCACGACCACAAGGTGAGTGGTCAGTACAGTAAGATCAGGGCAGCCTTCCGCAGTCTACAGATTTCTATTAACGGCAAAGCATGGTGGGTAAATGCAGGGCAGACTGCCCCTAAGACAGGGTATTCACATTTTTTTTGTGGGTGAGCCTCTGGCTCCCTGTCACATGAAGTTACATAAAAGTTACCTAGTTACATAGTCTCCTCAGGTGTAAAACCTTAACCTCCTAGTTCCTGATATATACCGGAGAGG
>NW_005841832.1:324898-330104 GCF_000455745.1 Alligator sinensis | reverse complement strand
GGAAAGAGGAAACAGAAGCTATGACTGAGAACTTCACAGCTCAGAAGCGAGGCTGCCAATGGCTGAGGAAGAGGACAGCAATCAAGCTCAACAGGGTCTCATCAAAAGACTACAGAATAGGGCATGGACAAGCAGGGGTAATTTCTGGGCAGCATGTGCACAGAGACCACTTCACCAGAACACCTGCTGGAGCAAGAGTTCATCTCTAATGCTTCAAAACATCTATGGACTCCTTATTGCAGACCCAGAACAACTTGGATACTTGAAACAGTAATTCACAGCACAGCCATCATTCTCCCTCCTCAAATCACAGGCCAGGGCAATTGTTCTTTGGGGGCACCCCACTTCAGACCCATGACGGTTTTGCTGGAAGATTCCAGCCCACAGGTGACAAGGAGAATGACTAGGCAGATAGGCTGCACCCTTGCAAGGTTGTAAGTGGCAAAGACACACGCAGGTGCCTTTGAACATTGAGAGTGTGCTCTTGAGCACTGCCAGGTTTATATGGTTACATTGTTTAGTCATTAATCTTGTTTGTGGTTCATGGGTTTGCATTTCTTCATTGTTATGAAGAAAAAATTTTATTTCTACTTCTAAAACAAAAAGATACTGGTTTTGTTGAAATGCAATTAATAAAATTTACACATTTTTCATAATAAAAGCTCCATACTTACTTCCTGAGTGTGAAATTAGACTTTCTATACATAAATATCCTTGAAATTTCATAGCTCCTGCAGTATCTTATGAAATTGCATGAAATATTCATTCCCCCTATAACATTCAATCTCTATACATAACTTTATTCCTGAAATTTCATAGCAATATTCATGAAAAACAAAGCATAAAGAAAACATCACAACCATAAGGTTAATAAAAATTACATAAAAGTAAACTTCTTACACATGAAAAGAAAAAAATATTATGGAACACTTGCCAAACATGATATTGCAGTTCTTGTATATAGAAATATTCATGAAAAATTTCAAAAAAATCTTATGAATTATAGAAAGCATAAACAAAACATCACAACCAGAAATTTAATGAAATCCACATTTAAAAAAAATTACAAATGCCATCCCTTGTCTTCAGAGTAAAGACAAAAACAAACACATCTACCCACATACCCCTTTAAAATCTACTGGGGGATCTTGCAGCTTGCTCAGAGCATCCTGAAAGTCTCCACATATCCATTCTTAATAAAGGTTTCTCCTTTAGTCTTGTATAGTGCACAGAAGCACATCACGTGGTTATAACACATACTATAACACAACACCAGCCTCTGGTCTTGTAAGAGGACAATTCCATCAGCCCACCAGTCTGCCAATAGCAAGACATTATTACCCAAGACAGCTGAAAGATGGCATGAGTTTCTTTCCCTGAATCAAGTGTCCAGTAAAAGGCTTCATCAGTCAGAGATTAGAGGATAAACTGTCTCCCAGAATTACAGAGGGGTAATATCATCATCAGTGTCCATAGGAATGGCCATGAAATCTATTCTACCTTTGGAAAGGGTCCAAGAATCACAAACCTTTCCAAACCACCTACATTAACTGTAGTGAACTTGCCATAGTGATCACCCAGGCCCTAGAACCCCAAACGCCCTCTCTGTTTATGAATTCAGAAACTTGGCAAAAAGATGGCAAAGAATATGAATACCATCAATTGCCCTAATGCAGTTTGGGAAATCCAGGCATGCAAAACTATTGACAGTCTTCTGAGTACAGGCAAGACTGATAAACTATGTTTCTTAATAGCAGCAGAAGCAGATAATGATTCTTCCATCATAAAACCTCCCCATCAAATCAGTTAGCTACTAGTCAATAATAGTTGGGGGTCACAAGTTTCCAGGTGACAATGGGTCACACACACTAGAACTTGGGGACTGCTTATGATGATGTGTTGCCACTGCAGTGCTAGGACTAGCCGTATGCAAATCTCCAAGAAAAAAGGCCTTTATCAGCCAGAAATTCTGTGGTCATCGCTGTTTTTTTTAAGTTGATGGTACAGTCCTTCCCTGCCAACTGACTCAGAAGAAGCTGAATGGAGAAGAGTTCCTCTACAAGTCGCAGATCTTCATCTTCCTTTTGTTACTCCCACTGAGGAAACGCTGCAAAAGCTACTTGGTAAAGTAACAGCTACCTTGCAAAGCTGAAGCTGCCTGTTGGCAAAGCATCAACTGCATCTCTGTAAGCTTCTGCAGTGACCAACACTACCACACACAACATCTTTATGTCCCTGCTGACTGATAATGTTCTGAAAGTGGTACCAGGTGGCCAAAGAGAGACTGATCGTGGGAAGGCAGGAGAGGTATCGTGGAATTGTGGGGAGGGGGAATCAGAGTGCCAGAATTTCAATTGCCTCTGACTGAGCTTTGTCTATCTATCCTACAGTGCATGGCCCTGCAGCAAATCAAAAAGATCATGAGATACATGCGCAGAATGCTGAACACTTTCTGGAATGTGGGAGCAATCATTTGGGCTTCAGTACAAGACAGCTGGCTGTGGACGCAGCTGTTATAGACCCTCAGCTGATGCACTGTGGCTAAGGTGTGAAGCAAGCTCCCTGAGTAGGTAAGCCCTTGCACTGAGGGGAGCAACATAGAGGAGAAGCGCTACCAATTTACCACATACCAGCAGCTCTGCTATGTGTCCTCCTTTTTGTGGCACACCTGGCCTTCCAGCTTTGCAGAGTACAGGCCTGACAATATAGCAGTGTGACACAGTTTCTTCCACTTGCTTCCCTAACGAAGCAGCAGATATCCCTGTGGGCATTCAGAGTCTGTTGGTTATTTCTCCATCATCTGGCCCCCTTCAGGGGAGAGGAGGGGTAAGCTGGGGGCTGAACCAGTGCTAGCACATCTCATAAGAAGAGAGGCACAGGCAAAGCGGACAGCTGGTATGCAGTGCAGTAAGGAATATCATATTGCACCACCTCTGCAGATGAGCTGAAATCTAAGAGTTTTCCTTCTCCTGCCTCTACAGACCTCTGGAATCTGTCAACTTCCTAGACTATATCCTCTATGAGGAGAGAGCCCATCAGTACCCAGTGGCATTCTCTGCTGAGTTTTACCCACAAAGCACATGGCCCAGCATTAGCAGAAACCTTCTATTTCCTTATACTCTGAGGAACACAAGACCCACATACATTTGTACTGTGTGACAGAGTGCAGATGGGCACGCTGTCTGCTCTCATGCACTTGACCTTGATAATGCAGACAGACCAATATGATTAAGACGAATGAGCCAATTTTTTGTATGTGCGATCGCACCACTCCTAGTCTCTGCTCTTCTACACCAACGAGCATGTACCTTTCCCATCTTCTTTCATTAATATATACCTATAACTTTGGCCTGAGCAATCAGCAACAAAGATTCACTGGCTGCTGCTAACATTACTGTGTTTTGAAAGCTGCCCTGGGCTGAGGTGTAATGTAGAGGCACCCTCAAGTTCAGTAAGAAACATAAACACACATCTAGTGTTTCTCAACAGAAGCCAATGAGAGGGTCATGAGCCAGGTGAAAGCAGTCACCTCCAAAAATCTGCAGGATTTGTAAGGACCCTGTGCTCCCAAAGTAGTACTTAATTAAATAAGGCCAATAAAAGTTTTGACATCCTGACCTATTCCTTGCATGCTCCAGTGGGGGAATTTGTCCTTCATTGTTTGCTACTGGAAAAGCCTGTATGGTGGACTCTAAGTTTCCTATAGACACAGTGGGTGCACCTACTTATGTGCACTGTATGCAAAGCAATGAACTCTGGAACAGTTTGAGCAAGAGTAAACTACTCTCAGCAGCAGCATTTACAAATGCGCCCAGGACAGCAGCAATTTGAGCTGGGTAGAGCAAGCCCGGGTTGGCAGAGGGCATGGAGGCTCAGCCCTGGGTTCCAGAGGGCAGCATCAGGCAATGAAGGGGCTGGCTAGGGCACAAGGGTGCTGAAAGTGCAGGGCCATGTGACTAAGTGACAATCAGGAGTCTAGGCCCTGGCTGGCTGGGCTAACTGGGGGCAATTTATACCTGCAGTCAGCATCTTCAAGTGCATTTAAATTGCAGCAAATTACTCCAGTGTAAGCTAGTACTGTCCTCAACACTACTATCTTATGCTGGCAAAAATTAGTTTACTGTAGCCTAATACCATCATACATGTAGATGGTAATGCTTTACTTCACAGGTATGAAGCCTGCTGGATAGTTACCCAGATTCTTCTTCCTCCCCTTCTTGAAAATAGGGACCACATTTTCTCTTCTCCAGTCCTCTGGGACCTACCCTGAGCACCATGAGTGCTTGAACACCTGTGCCAGTGGTTCTGCTATGACACTGGCCAGTTCCTTCAGCTCCCTTGGATGAAGATCATCTGGGCAAACTGGCTTAAATACATCCGGGCACTTCAGGTGTCCCTTTACTAAGTCGGTGCTGACAGTTGGTGTGCTGGTATCCCTCCTGTACCTGTCAATAATCCAATTGGGAGGTTTTTCTTGAACCATGTTCAGGAAAACAGCACAAGAACAAGCAGTTTGAATTTCCCAATGAAACTGGGATGTCAATGACTATGTGCAGGGGGTGATTTTCATAGATTTCATAGACATTAGGGCTGGAAGGGACCTCGGAAGATCATCGAGTCCAGCCCCCCGCCCAAAGGGCAGGAAGTCAGCTGGGGTCATAGGATCCCAGCAAGATAAGCATCCAGTTTCATCTTGAAGGTGTTCAATGAAGGCGCTTGAACCACCTCCGGTGGCAGGCTGTTCCAGACCTTGGGGGCTCGGACAGTAAAGAAGTTCTTCCTTATGTCCAGCCTGAAACGATCTTGAAGTAGTTTGTGACCATTCAACCTCGTCATCCCTTGGGGCGCTCTGGTGAACAAACGTTCCCCCAGATACTGGTGGTCACCCTTGATAAACTTGTAGGTGGCCATCAGATCACCCCTGAGCCTGCGCTTTTTCAGGCTAAAGAGCCCCAGGGCTCTCAGCCTGTCATCGTAGGGTCTGCTTCCCTGACCTCTGATCATGCGTGTGGCTCTTCTCTGGACTCTCTCAAGCTTCTCCACATCCTTTTTGAATTGTGGAGCCCAAAACTGGACACAGTACTCCAGCTGCGGCCTCACTAAGGCCGAGTACAGGGGGAGAATGACGTCCCGGGATTTGCTTGAGAAGCATCTATGGATGCAAGCCAGCGTTTTGGTCGCTTTACTAGCCGCCGCATCGCACTGC
>NW_005841832.1:318914-323056 GCF_000455745.1 Alligator sinensis | reverse complement strand
CGCCCCTTTTCTCTACACGATCCCTCCTGTACAGGGTATAGCCATCTATCCCCGTGGTCCAGTCATGGGTGGAGTCCCACCAGGTCTCCCTGGTGGGACAGGTGAGACCTGGAGTCCCACCAGGTCTCCTTAAACAGGTTTTGGTGATGCCAAGCCAAAACCTGTTTAAGGCTGTCACAGAAGACTAAGGCACACCAAGAGTTGTTAATCAATCCTTCCTGCCCAATCCTGCAAGGTCTCTAAGAATCCCACCCAAGCTCTTGAAGTCCTTGCATCTCAGCCCCTTGCCAAGATGAGCATTGCATAGACATGGCCCCCTGGCTGCAGTTCAGTGATCCTGGTCATTTTTGTCCACTAGCAGTTGTGCTGCTAGAAAGCAAGCAAGCAAACAAGCAAGCAAGATCAAATCCCAGTTCTAATTCTCAAGAAAGGAAGCACACAGCATGCTATCGCTGCTTTGCTACTGCCAGATAAATGGGTCAGCCACTACTGACAATTTGCTTTAATGAATAAGCACAGGAGAACTGGTTTTGTTCTATCCTCTTCAGCTCTCCCTCCATTTTCACTGACTCAGAGGTATTCAAACTCAAAGTGACCTGCTAGATCACAAGTAATTCATCCATCTAATATAGGAACATCCCTTAAAGTGTATTCTCCAAAGATTAATCTGGTCAGTTTTGTACAGTCCTTATGCAAGATGGGGAGACCAAGGCACGTTCCCTGGGGAGACCAAGGCACATCCTAATGGAATTCACTGTTAGTTTAAGCTCATGCCTCTCTGAAGTGGGCAAATGAAAGGTTACAACTCCAAGGCAATGCATAAAAAGTATTTCTTAAATCACAAGAGATTGTCCTTTCCTCTCAAAATTCACATTCTGCCCTTTTCGGGAATGAAGTCTGTACAAATACCAGGTGAATGCTAATTGACTGCTCTGAGTGACTCTTGTCCAGCTAGCAGCAATAAAGAAGCCTTTGGACATACATTAAATATCAGTTAAATGTAAAGAGAGCACGTTCTCTGGCATTAACAAGTGCCTTAGCAGTTTCACAATTCATTCAGGAATGATTTTCCAGCACTCTCTTGCTGTGATGCTGACAGCAATGCCCAGAGTCAGCATGCAGCAAGACAACTGCTGGCAACTGGCACAAAATGCATCCTATGTAGAGGAGAAGAATATGCCGGGCAGGGCAGGAATCAACTCGGCCCAGAGGTGCCCTTTTATACAGCACTAAGAGTTTGGGGTCAGTCCCAGGACACTGGGGACTTGAACAGGCCTCTGTGTAGCTGGGGGTCAGAGCTGATAATCAATTGATTGTCAGCTCCAACACCAGTATTCAGCTAATTGTTGCCCCTGACCCAACTTGCCTGTGCTGGGAGAGCCAGGGATTATGAGCCTTCTTCCACCCCTCCGCAACCCGCACTAGAAAGTAGTAATGGAATAACTGGGATCTGATCCCTGATCCCAAAATCGCACCTCTTGCTATGTACATGTGACATGGCCAGGACATGTGACTGTTGGGATTAGAGATTAGATCTCACTGCACCATTAAATGAACGCATGCCTGGGGCCTTATAATAGACAAAGTAAATGCATATGTCTACTCTGTTATTATATGCATCCTGAGACACTTTTCAGTCTCTTGCTTACAGCCAACACGAGGCAGAATGAAAACCTGATAGCAGGATTCTTTTCTTGGAGTAAAGGAGGTTAAGTCTATTCTACTCCTGATGGATTAGCAAGACTCTACAGCTAATTTAGCAAACTATTTCTTGCTCTATTTTAAGTAGTTTCCTCTCAAGAGAAGTAATTGAAAACATGCAGCTGCAGCATCTCCACTCTTTACTTTCAGAATTAAAAGCCCCATCTGCTCCCCTGAAATTGTTGGTGGCACATGGCTTCAACAACATCTATCAGAGGGAAGCAGAATGCCAAACTGTACGCTGTTGGTGCAGCCCTCCTAGGAATTCCTGTACCCAGATTTGTTAGGACTTTTCATTTCTAAATGAAGAGACAAACCAAAGCTGAGGCAGGCAGCTGCACTGTGGCTCTCAAACAGGCTCAGAAAACATGAGACAAGTTTCCCATTTGACCATGGTAGGTTAGCAGTCTGCCACCACTTACATCATAGTTTAGTCAGTGCTTCAAATATCCTCAGGGCTGTACAATTAGCCTTTTTGCAGGCCATGTAGCTCCCCTGTATAATGAACAGAGGCAGGTTGTTAGCCGTGTTAGTCTGAACTCAGGCAGAAGGTAGGATAGAGCTGCATCTCATAGACTACCTGAATCAGAGATGCATAAGCTTTCATAAGCAACAGCTCACTTCATCTGATGTTAAAGTCTATGCATCTCTGATTTAGGCAGTCTATAATAAAGCGCACATAACCCTGTCACTTGTATAGAGAGGATATTTGCAAAGGAACTGGGGCCGGGGGGAGCAGGGGGGGAGTTGGATGCTACAGTCCTGTTATGAGTGTTTTCTTTCTGCATATAGAGTAGTTTGTTCACAGAGAAGGTGCTGAAGTTGGCACATGTATCAGTCCTTGAGTTATATACTACCAATGCATTTTGCTTCTACACACTACAAGTGGCTTCGCCTTACCACTTAACAATGGGCTTTACTAGCTCTCTTATGTTCCTTTAATACAGGGGTGGGTAAAATACAGCCTGTGGGCTGGATCCAGCCCTCCAACTGACTGAATCTATCTCGCAATCCTCCACATGGGGTTGAACTCTGCCTGCTCCCTCCAGGGGCAGCCCACACCACACTGCCACCTGCCCCAGCCCCAGCCCCAGCCAGCATGCACAGCTTCCTGGTGGGGCTGCTCCCGATGCAGCTGCAGCCACCCAGGTATTGCTCAGTTCTCCCTGCCTCCAGCGGCTCCTGCTCCTGCTGCACCACTCCAGGCAGCAGTTAGCATGGGGATGCATGCCAGGCAGCAGATGCCCAGTCAGGAGGGGCTGGTGGCTCCAGCTCCAGCTTCCAACTGCCTTTCGCCCCAGCTGCCTGGCTGAAAGGAGACTGGGAACTGGAACCCCATGTGCTGGGGCAAGAGCCACCTGGCTGCAGATTCCTCCTCTGCCCAGAGTATCACAGCAGGGGAAGGAGAAGAAGGAGGAAATGTTGCTGGAGGTGGGGGGAGCTGAGCAGTACCCAGGCAGCTGCAGATGCATCAGGAGCAGCCCCACCAGGAAGCCGTGCATGCTGGCCAGGA
This sequence comes from Alligator sinensis, assembly GCF_000455745.1. Taxonomy (NCBI): domain Eukaryota; kingdom Metazoa; phylum Chordata; order Crocodylia; family Alligatoridae; genus Alligator; species Alligator sinensis. The sequence goes on along the minus strand of NW_005841832.1, from coordinate 319,842 downwards.
CTGTGAGTGGGCATGGGCAGGAGCATGGTACAGGCTGCCCCTGGCAGGAGTGGGCAGAGCTTGACCCTATGCAGTGCCACAGGGACAGCCAGGGCCTGAATGACGGGTGGGACAGCAAACCGCAACTGCAGCTGCACCAGCCACACTTGCTCTGGTTCACACGCCCCCTACCCCTGGCTAGTTCCCGGGACCTAGTGCACGGGCAGCCTCCCCACACACATGCTCACAAACACCTCTCCCACACCAGGGCCATCCTTTGGCAGGTAGGCTGGGGGGGGCAACCACCCTGGGCCAAGCACTTTGGGGGGCCCTGTGGAGTCGGGCAGGAACTGGGCGGAGCGGCCGCGGCCCCACCCCTTGCAGTGTTAAAGGGGCCCCACACAGGCTGATTTGCCCTGGGCTCCACACCCCCTACAGTTGTTTCTATCCCACACACACACCTCGCACACACAGCCCAACCCCCCCCCCCACACACAATATACAAAAGTAAGACTATTTTCAGTTATTATGCAATCACCTCTATATATATTACTCAAAAAAATATAAATCAGGACAGAAATTATTTTTTAAATAAAATTAAAGTATGTTATAGTAAACGCTTGATTTTTAGTATATGATTTGTTTTTGTTTTTTATCGATAATTTCTTACAGTGATATCTTTTGAAAGATTTTGTGTGCAGTTCTCAACAGATCACCAAAACTCATTAAGCAGTAGGACTGTGCAAAGTAGCTAGTATTTGCTTCAGATTTCGATTCAGAGGATTTGAATCACTGTCCCAAATCGATTCAGCCAAATCTGATTTGGAGATTCAGCTGCTGCCGAATCAGCCAAATCTCTGAATCAACCAGGCCCATCCCCACATCCTGGCAATGGCTGCCCCGCCTGCCCCAGCTCCCAGCTTTTTAGCACGAGCCCCCCGACTGAAAC
>NW_005841832.1:258164-318651 GCF_000455745.1 Alligator sinensis | reverse complement strand
GAATTCCCCCCCCCCATGAGGGGGGTGAGTGGGTTTTTTTTTTAAAACCACGGGGGGCTGGGGTGGGCGGGGCAGCCATGGGGGAAGCTGGGGGATTGGGGGGGGGTTGGGGGGAGCTAGGGAAGCAGGCAGGGGATGGGGCCTGGTGGGGGTCCCCCCCCATGGTCCCCTCTCCCACCCCCTACTTACCAGCATGGAGCCTGGATCCAGCTCTCTGAGGCAGTGAGCGGGGACTGCCCAAATCACCAAAGCTCTCCGAATCAATCTGGACCTTTTAACTGGTCCCTTGATTCAATGTGGATTTAGAGATTCAGCCACCGAATCAGGCCAAATCTCCTCAAAATCAAATCAGCACCCGAAGCTTCACAGAGCCCTATTAAGCAGCCCTCCAGCTGAAATAGTTGCCCACCCCTGCTTTACTAACACCAGTGTCGCATTGACATGAGCTGAATAAGTGGCTAGGGATGAAGGCTGCAGCCCAATTTGCATCTGGGGACAGAAACCAGCTCCATAGCCTCCATCCCTGCTTAGCCTAGTGCACGAGGTCCAGTTATTGTAGAAAGCCATGTAGAATTTACTCAGTGACTGCATAATCACATGCAAAGCCAACATTATTGCTAGGGGCTGCTCTGGAAAACCAGAAGTTAAAGTTCCTACAGGATCATTAACCCAAGTGTATTGCTCTCCTGATTAGTAGGGACCTACTCAAATTGCGATTGTGCAGATTTTGTGGAAATAGAGATCTGATTTCTCAATGAAATCCATGGGAAAAAAGATAACAAAAAAACCCTCACTAAAAATAAAATGCTGGCACCCCACCCACGCAGCCCGGCACAAATGGGGGTACCAGCACAAAAGTGAGCAGGCAAGATGGCTGCAGCCCCTACCCCCACTCCTCACTGCTGACTGGCTGGGAGAGCAGCCTGTTGTGTGTAGCACCCCCCCTTTCCACCAATCAGCAGTAGGGGTAGGGCCACATGATGGACAGCCCTCCCTACCAATCAGCAAGGAACAGGGCCACCAGGGCCTCTTGTTAATCAGAGGTATAGAGGGGCCTCACCATAAGCCCATGAAAATGATGGCTAGCATCACAATCAGCCCACAATTGGTGGCTGCCTCCTTGAGTTGGTAGACCCCTACTGATTTGGTATCAATAGGCTTTTCTTTGTAAAGCATTGACAATATATTGGTGTAGCAGATCATATTTCTTGTTTCCTTTGTTTCTTATAAGTGTAGGAGGACTGTATTTTTAACATGCACTGGTCTCTCCAAGAATAAGAAGATACAATGCATAGTTTGAAAGAAAATGCCTATTGAGTTGCTGGAGCATAAATCATTCTCTTTCCATGTCTGTCATCTTGCAGAGAATGGATAAAGTGCTGCAGATGAGGGATTCAAAACAAAATGGAACAAAACCATTGCAGAAGAAACCATCTTTCTCCCAAATATATATCAGCCAAACCACAAGTGGTTTCTTGAATTTTTTCTGGAGAGTTTCATAGATTTTTGAGCTGATCTTATCTCCAATTGCCCACACAACTCTGGGGCTACATTAGGAATTGCAGCAATCAATCTCTGTTTATAAATCACTACTCTTGCACAGAAGGACTCAAAGCTCTGCTCTGAGACACATGGATAATATTGCCAGTGACACCCTAAGGGCCAAAAAAGACTGTATGAAGTACAGCATAGAGCCTTCCACACACAAATAGGGACAGAAAATATCTTTCAGTTGTGTTGACTTCTCGCCTAGTGGGGAGTTCTGCCATGCACATCTCTTAATTTAGCAGTAGCTAGGCTCATGGGTGAGGCAGCAAACTCAACCTCTGGATGGAGCAGGGAGAGGATGTACTAATAAGCAGCATCTGCACACTCAAAGAGGAACTAAAAAAGTGCTTTAGCTAACCTGATACTTTCCAAAAAAATATATCATAAGTTTTGAATTTATTTTGTTTTTCTTCATTAATCCCCCCCCCCCAACTTTTTATTTAATTTCTGAATTGCCACGGGGGGAGGGGAGGCGGTGTTGAGGAATGTCCTTTTCACCTATGAATCTCAATAGCTAGGTAGATAAAATACCCTGCTCATCTGCGTCCATCATCTTTCAACGGTGAATTCTAGCTGTGAAACTCATGGACCTACTGCCAAGTGACTGGAGCTCTTCCACAGAGGTCACACAATCGAGGGTCTGACATTTTAACAGTCAAATCCAGCTGGATGTTTAGAGCTTTACAGATTCATGTCAGGTGTCAGAGGGACGTGCCCTTGTCTTGAAGACAAAAGATAGAGAAGATAGAGGAGGGGGAAAAAAAGGGGAAACGGTAAATTCACCTTTGAGACAGTAGATACTAAAGCTGTGTGAAGCAGCACCATTCCATTTCGCCTTGAGTTTCAATGGTTCGACAGAACAGTGTTTCGTCTCAAATTTCATTTTGAGTAGGAACAGCTGTTCTGTTTCGTCAAAACAGAAAGGCTGTTTCAATGCCGTTTTGACTTTCGCTGGGGATGGGAAGTCAGTCCAGCTGGGCTGACTTCCCATCCCCCCATGGTACATCGCGCCAGGGGTGGAAGGCAGCCCAGCTGAGCTGCATCCTGATCCCCTGCACTACATCGCGCCAGCTCCCCAGCTGGGCTGCCTCTCGCCCCCAGCACGATGTAGCAAGGGACAAGGAAGCAGCCCCTTGCCGGATCTTGCACTGGGGATGGAAAGTCAGACCAGCTGGACTGACTTCCCATCCCCAGCCTATGGTTGAAACGTTTCAACTTTCGAAATGTTTCGACCAGCCTCATTTTGTTTTGAGGCTATTTCGACAGCCTTTGTTTCATTCTGCTTTTGCTGTTTCGACCTCAAGATTGGTCAAAATGGTGTCGGAACAAAACGGCCGGCAAAATTTTGCACAGCCCTGGTAGATACTCCATCATCTGGAACAAAGGCAATGGGTTGCTTTCTAAGGGTAGGGACAAGTGCTCATTTCTAGTACTGGCAAACCCCAACCCTAGATTTTCTAGCAAGACAGTGATTTCCAACCTGCAGCCACCTCCTCTCTGCTTCTCTAGTCAAAATTCCCCCCAGGCCTTCCCCAAACATGGGAACCTGATCATTGGAGGAGTCAAGCTGCAGTTAATGCTCCCACACCTTCCCCAGACTGAGGTACTCCCAAACTAGGGAGGCACAGAGAAAACTGCTGTTCCACTCCTCCTGATCATATGAGGAGTTAAGCAAAATTGTACAGGCATTTATTATGACAAGAGAAACTTACACAAGGAAGATCTTTCAAAGTGGAAGATCTTTCTAATGGATGGGGCATGTTTCCTCTGCCAGGAACTGCATGAATAGCTTTATGCTGGCAACATCTAGAGGGAGAGCAACATTTACTCCCCAGATATGTAACACTTGTCTGAAATCTGCATCATGAGCAGGTCCAAGGAGGTGATCCTCTCCCTCTATGTGACACTGGTCAGGCTGCAGTTGGAGTACCGCGTCCAGATCTGGGTGCTGCACTTCAGGAGGGATGTGGACAGCATCGAGAGGGTCCAAAGGAGGGCCACTTGCATGATCGGGGGCAGCAAGGCAGGCCCTACGAGCAGAGGCTACGGGACCTGAACCTGTTCAGCCTCCACAAGAGAAGGCTGAGAGGGGATCTGATGGCCACCTACAAACTGGCCAAGGGGGACCAGCAGGCAATGAGACAGTCCCTGTTCCCCCAAGCACTACCGGGAGTAACGAGGAATAACGGCCATAAATTGACTAAGAGTAGATTCAGGCTAGATATCAAGAGGCGCTACTTCACAGTCAGGGTGGCTAAGATCTGGAACCAACTTCCAAGGGAAGTGGTGCTCTCTCCTACCCTGGGGGTCTTCAAAAGGAGGCTAGATAGACACCTAGCCGGGGTCATTTGACCCCAGCATTCTTTCCTGCAATGGCAGGGGGTCGGACTTGATGATCTAATCAGGTCCCTTCTGACCCTACCAACTATGAAACTATGAAATCTAAAAGAACTGCTGCTATGCAGTCAGAAAGTTTGGACTTGATGCAAGAATCTCTGGGTGAGGCTCTCCGGCCTGCATTAGACATGACCATCCCCTTTTAAGACCTATAAAACTATGAAAATAACAAAAGAAAGGGATGGGCAAGAGTTAAAAACAAGATCACGCTCTTCGTATGTGGCAACAAGCATCATTCATTAGGGTCCAATAGGGGCAGCTGATACAGCTCCATGGAAGGCTGGGTAACCACAGGAGAGAATTTAGCTCATTCTGTTCCCAGCAACTCAGTTCAATAACCAGGCTGCTTGAGCATCATTAACTTCCCCTTTCTCTTCACAGGCCAGCTTGGCACTCTGGTGCTCTCCCCATGGCATAGCTGCCAAAGCTGTTCTAATTCCCCTTTGCTATGCTGCCAGCACTAACTCTCCACCCTTCTGCACCCCTTCAGCTGACTCTGTACCCTCTTGCCCTAAAGAAGTACCCTCCTATTCTCAAGGTTATTCTTGAAAGCGATGTTAGAGATTAATGCCATCGAACAGGATCCCCCCGTCTTCCATAGATCACGACACAGCACAGCAGCAGTTCAAGCCTCTTAAGCGTCATTTGTTCTTAAAGTCTCCATGCCATTAAAGTGAAACTCTTCTTGCTTGGATAAAAATGAATTATGCCACATTCTCAATGTGGAACACAAAAGTGTAAAGTGCCCAACTCGAATGCCTCAATAAAAGCACACTCTTCGATTAGTTATATGAATTACAGCATGATATAAACAGTCTATTAAGAGCATGCTTTCTAGAACAAATGCTGCCCCTGTGGCTAATCAGAATATTTCCTTCATTAGGAGACAAAATTAATATTGTAGCCCAGCAGACCTAACGATGCCGAGTAAATAATCTGCAATTGAGTTTCATTGTTATGATGCTTTTTTGGTGTTGCTTTTGGCCTCAAGAGACTGGTAATGAAATGGGAAGAATGCAAATGAAAGTCTGTAAGTGTCTGAAACTGATGTGTGTTGAAACAGAGAAAAAGAGAGGTGATACCAAGTTCTCAGAGTGTCCAGGAACATAAGAATTTCCAGTATGGATCAGACCTAGGATCCATCTAGCCCAGTATTCCCTCTGACAGCAGTCACTACCAGATGCAAGACCCCTTTCCTAGAAGCAGATGTGGAATAATCTGGCCCACTCCACCCAAAATTTCAAATACAGTATAGTACCTGCTGTAATGTAGGGTATGTTCACATCCATGTGAGCATGATGAACAAGGCAGATGCCCTTATCCATCTACAATGCATGACCCTGCATATACTGTACCTTTCATACCCTCTCTGTCACTAAGCATACACCCAGAAGTGGGAATGGTCAGGAAATGTCCCAGGTTTCCTAGCATCACACAGAGTGAAGCCCTTCTAGGTACTGGTTTACAGTGCATTGAGGGACAACTTTTCCCTTTGTGACCCCAAGGCTGGAAGCAGCTTAAATTGCCATCTGTGGAGGCTCTCTTTGTTGCCATGCCTTTGCACCAGAAGGCCAATCCCTGGAGCCGCTCCCAATGGCAGATCAACTGTTCAGGGTCTGGGCTAGGCATTCAAACATGCTTAATGACCATTCTGAAGTGGAGAAGGATGTGCCTATGCTGGCCATGCAGGACAATATTAATGGGTAAGTGATTGCTGATGTATGTGCTACTTTACAGATCATGCTATACTATGGAACTTGTTCTGTGAGGTTGTTTGTCTTAAAATTATTCTCTACATTATTTAGGCTTGAACTAGAGTGCCCAAGATTGAAGCTACCAACTGATCAATGTTTAGGGAGTTTATCGTCCCCAATTAATTTTATCATCTGAATTGGCTAAAGGCTCTTTTCTTAATTTCTACATATATGCCATTTTGTCCTTTATCAATTTAAACTTAAAACTGTGAGTTTTGGCTCCTGGGGTACCATGTAATTTAATTCCCAAATTGATTTGCATTTCTGATACTCCAATAAAACCTGTCCATATAAATGTGGCTATTTGTTTCCTGGCAAGAAAGCACATCGCCATTGCTACGCACGCACAAACAGCAGTTTGTTAAACTGAAAAGCATCTCAAGGGAAACCCAGCATAGAGGCATAGAATCATAGCAAATTAGGGTTGGAAGGGACCTCAGGAGGTCATCTAGTCCACCCTCCTGCTCAAGGCAGGACTATCCCTAGTAGGGCCAAGGAGGTGATCCTCCACCTCTATGCGACACTGGTCAGGCCACAGCTGGAGTACTGTGTCCAGTTCTGGGCACCCCACTTCAAGAGGGATGTGGACAACATTGAGAGGGTCCAGAGGAGGGCCACCTGCATGATCCAGGGACAACAGGGCAGACCCCACAATGAGAGGCTACGGGACCTGAACCTGTTCAGCCTTCACAAGAGAAGACTGAGGGGGGACCTTGTGACAGTCTATAAACTCACTAGGGGGGACCAGAAGGGTTTGGGGGAGACCTTGTTTCCCCTTGCGCCCCCCCCGGGATAACAAGGAATAACGGCCACAAGTTGTTGGAGAGTAGGTTTAGATTAGACATCCGTAAGAACTACTTCACAGTTAGGGCGGCTAGGATCTGGAGCCAACTTCCAAGGGAAGTGGTGCTCACTCCTACCCTGGGGGTCTTTAAGAAGAGGCTTGATGCCTACCTGGCTGGGGTAATTTGAGCCCAGTTTTCCTCCTGCCCAGGCAGGGGGTCGGACTTGAAGATCTACAAGGTCCCTTCCAACCCTACTTCTATGATTCTATGATCCCTAGTTAGATCATTCCAGCCAGGGCCTTGTTGAACCAGGCCTCAAAAACCTCTAAGGACAAAGATTTCACTTCTTTAGGTAACCAGTTCCAGTGCTTTACCACCCTCCTAGTGAGAATTTTTTTTCTAATATCCATCTGCACCATCCTCTTGTTGTCCTCACCCCTCCCACCATCTGTAGCACACTCTATATGGACTGAACACAGGAATATAGGACTGGAAGGGGATTCCTGGACCATTGCATTCAGTCTCTTGTATTCCCAGTCCACCATTTACTGAAGAATTCCCTCCAATCAGCCATTCAATGCCTCATACATAACTACAAGACAAAAAACCAGATGTGCCAAAAATACCCTACAACATGACATAGTCAAAAGCAGAGGAGACAATGGAACTGCCAATGCCTTGCCACTGCAATGACATAAGCAGTTAGTTACCACATAGAATCACAGAAAATGAGGGCTGGAAGGGACCTCAGGAGGTCATCTAGTCCAACCCCCTGCTCAAAACAGGACAAGCCCCAACTAGATCATCCCAGCCAAAGCTATGTCTAGCTCCAGGATGGAGCTTCCACTATCTCTCTGGGTGGCCTGTTCCAGTATTTTACTACCTTCCTAGTGAAAACAATCTTCCTAATATCTAACCCAAACTTCCCTTGCTGAAACTTGAGACTCTTGCTTCTTGTTCTGTCATCTGCCAGCACCGAGAACAGTCTAGCTCCATCCTCTTTTGAACCTCCCTTCAGGTAGCTGAAAGTTGCTATTAAATCCCCCCTCAGTCTCCTCTTCCTTAGACTAAATAAACCCAGTTCCCTCAGTCTTTCCTCAAAAGTCATGTCCCACAACCCCCATCTCATTCCTGTTGTCCTCTGCTGGACTCTTTCCAACTTGTTCACATCCTTTCTGTAGTGGGGGGCCCAAAACTGAACACAGTACTCCAGACGTGCCCTCACCAGCGCTGAATAGAGGGTAATAATCACTACCCTTGACTGACTGGCATCACACCTACCAGTTTAGCCCAGCATGCTGTTAGCCTTCTCAGCAACAAGGGCACACTGCTGGCTCATATTCAGCTTATTGTCCACTGTAACCCCCAGGTCCTTTTCAGCAGAGCTGCTGCCCAGCCAGTCAGCCCCCAGCCTGTACTAGTTCATGGGACTGTTCCGTCCTTAGTGCAGGGCTTTGCACTTGTCCTTGTTGAACCTCATGAGCAGGGATCCTGGTTTTCCTTGATAAAAATTGCAAATTCTCTGATTAAACCCCACCAAATCCATGATTAAAATTAAAGGTCCCCCACAGATATCCTCCTCCCCCCTCCCCCCACTGGTGTCTCTCACTCCCCTCAGCCCCACAGCCCCCTGGCCCTGCTTGTGCCTGTCATTTCCCTCTGCCACAGCCCCCACAGCCCTGCTGGTGCCCCTTGCCCCCCAGTCCTGCTGGAGGATGGCCCCCAGCTGCCAGGGCTATGGGGCCAGGGACCCGGGTCTGCAGCCCTCTGCCCCAAGCAGGAAGCAGCAGCTGCTGCAGTGCAGCAGACCCTGGCTGCATAATTGGGTGGGGGAGGCCGGCTCCCCCCCAGAGTGTGCACTCCCCAGGAAGCAGGAGGAGCCCACGTCCCCCAGCTCTGTGTGTGGGGTGGGGGTGGGGATGGCCGCAGGCACAGACTCCTGCCCTGCTGCCGTACCCTAGGGCCTCCATAGCCCAGCAGGCGCAGCCCAGCACTGCAAGGAACAGCGGAGCCATGCAAGAAGCTGCTTGTCACTGCTAGCTCTGTGCTGCCCTGGTAATGCACCCTGCATGCACAGCAGTTTTGAAGGGCGCAATCCTGCACCACCACCCACACTGCAACCATGCACTCAGGGGGTGCATCGCCAGGGCAGTGCAGAGCTTGCAGTGACAAGCAGCTTCTCTGCGTGGCTCTGCTGTTCCCTGCCGCACCGGGTCACACCCGCTGGGCTGCAGAGGCCCTGGGGTAGGGCAGCAGGGCGGGAGCCCAAGCCCACAGCCTGCGCACAGATCCTCCAGGTCATTGATGAAGACAGAAAAAAGACAGCCCCAGGACCAGCCCCTGGGGCACTCCACTTGATACCGGCTGCCAACTAGACATCAAGCCATTGATTACTACCCTCTGAGCCCAATGCCCCAGCCAGCTTCCTATCCATCTTACAGTCCATTCATCCAGCCCATACTTCCTTAGCTTGCCTGCATGAATGTTGTGGGAGACTGTATCAAAAGCCGCTAAAAATCAAGGTATACCACATCCACCGGTCTCCCTGCATCCACGGAGGCAGTCACCTTGTCATAGAAGGCAATCAGGTTGGTCAGGCATGACTTGCCCTTGGTGAATCCATGCTGACTGTTCCTAATCACGTTTTTGTCCTGCAAGTGCTTAGAAATGCTCCACGATTTTCCAGGGACTAAGGTGAGGCTGACTGGTCTGTAGTTCCCTGGATCCTCCTTCTTACTTTCTTCAATATGAGCACTATGTTTGCCCTTTTCCAGTCATTCAGGACCTCTCCGGATTGCCATGAGTTTTCACAGATGATGACCAGTGGCTCTGCAACCACATCAGCCAGCTCCCTTACTATCTTCAGGTGCATCCCATCTGGCCCCATGGACTTGTACACACCAAGCTTTCCTAAGTAGTCCCTAACCTTTTCTTTCACCACTGAGGGCTGCTCACCTCCTCCCCAAACTGTGCTGTCTGGTATAGTAGTCTGGGAGCTGACCTTGTGAAGACTGAGGTAAAAAAGGCATTGCAGCCTTTTCTGCATCCTCTGTCACAAGGTTTCCTCCCCCATTCAGTAAGGACCACACTTTCCCTGATTCTCCTCTTGCTACTGACATACTTATAGAAACCCTTCTTGTTACCCTTCACATCCCGGCCTAGCTGCAACTCCTGATTTCATCCCTGCATACCCGAGCAATGTTCTTATATTCTTCCCTAGTTATTTGTCCAAATTTCCACTTTTTATACGCTTCCTTTTTATGATTTGTTTACTGAAGAGTTCCCTGCTAAGCCAAGCTGGTTTTCTGCCATACTTGCTAGTCTTCATGCACATCAGGATGGTTTGTTCCAACACACTCAGTAAGGCTTTTTTAAAGTACAGCCAGCTCTCCTGGATTCCTCTCCCCCTCAGTGTGGTTTTCTAGGGGATCCTGCCCATGAGTTCCCTGAGTGAGTCAAAGTCTGCTTTTCTGAAGTCCAGGATCAATGGATCCTTGGAAGTGGATGACATTTCATATTACAGAGGAAGGCAAAACCTCCTAGTCCTAGGAGGCATTCACAGGAATGGAGCATGTGGTATTGTTTGACTTGCTCTTGCGATTCTTAGGATTGTTCACTGCCCAGGGAACCAGAGATTGTTTCCAAAGCCTGGACAGTCTTGAGAAGTGGGAGGAAGAAGGACAAGGACAAGGGAATGCTCTGGGGACACAGAGGAGTAGGCACTTGCACTGGGAATTAAACCTTCACTGGTATCTGTTCAGAACCAAGTAAATAAGTGCTCCATGAGTGCTTGGGTCCAGCTCCCCCAGCTAACCTGCTGGACTGACTAGAATTCTTGCTGCATGGCAAGTTTGCAAGTGTCTTCTCTCACAAGTGGAAAAATGAGAAGATAGATAACATACTGAAGCAAACAGTGACAGTCATGGAGGAACCTCCATCCCCAAAACCACCACAAGCATTAGCAAAGATAGAATGAGGAGCACATAAACTGAACATAGGGACTTTACCCTTGGAACTTCTTCAGTTCATGCACATGGGGCTAAGAAGACCTTCAAACAAAAGCCACCACCCACCCTAGGACACCTGCAGTTGAAAGGCCTGAGCAAGGAGAGCCCTGCTGTTTGGTGACAAATTGGGCACCTTTAGACATGTTCCGGGGTGGGGGTGCTTTAATTAGAGTGGCTTTTGGGGGCCACTATAATTAAAGTGCTTGCAGAGTCTCATGTATTTAGCATCCTGAGCTTCAAAATGGTGGCAGGGGCACTTTAAAGCTCATTCAACAAGCTGGCATTGCAGTAGGCATTGGGCACATGTATAGGTGCTCATTGGCACCAAGAACTGCAGCACATTAAATGGACCAGATGGTTTGAAAGCAATACTGAAACTCTACTTTTATGTTAGCTTCATAAACGTATAATCTATGCTTTATGCTTTTGCTGTGAAAGTATGAACAACCAACACAACATCATTAGAAGCCAGCCCCAAAAGGCATCATTAATTAAAATTATATTATGATTCCTTCAAGGTTTTTGACCCTACGATTGTATTTAGAATTGCAAAGGTAGTACCACAAGACATGTAACACTTGACTTGCGTTTGTAACATTGTGCCTAGAAAGTACCTGGCGCACAGTTTTGTATGTACATTGCTGAGGGACTGTACTGCCATGGAAAACAGACAAGAAAACAAGCAGCTGTAGAAATTCTTTGTGGCTTCCAAGCATAAAACACAAAATCCTCCCTCACAATGGTTTTATTGTCCATACATAAATAAGTTCATTCCTTTTTACATAAGTCCACACAGTAATGACAAACATGGCAGGCAACACTTACCAGCTGATGCTTTCACTGCTTCTGCCCTTTAAGGAAGATTCCTACCACAAAGATCTTCCAAGAAATCTGCCAGAAAGTCCACAAAAAAATTGCTTCTGGTTAACAATGCATTGATCTGAGCTGACTCTGGTACTAAGAACTGCCTCCTCTTCCTCTCTGCAGATCAAGTTCCCCTTGTAGGCTAGCCAGGTACGAGAGCTCAGTATTTCGGGCACTAGAATTTCATGCAACAAGGATAACACAGAAGCCACATTGCTGGGTCATGTATGTTATGTGTTGGCTTCTTCGGCTCAGGCTGTGAACATCCATAGCTCTCCAGTACTGCTATTTAAGGTGCTTCCAGCAATGGAACAGAGCCCAGTGGAGGGCCGTGGTATCTATTCCTGGTGCTGCAGTTAAAATCATGATCCTAAGAATATTCCCTCCATAAATTCAGAAGAATTCATTAATGGCCCCCTGGCTACCTAGCTGCATATGAAGAAGATGCCTTCAGGGTGCTTTGTGCAGGCAGTCTAAAGCAAGGTGGAAACCAGGGCATGAGGAACCATCTCCAGGGGTTGAATCCAGGGGCCAAGGTCCAGGCTCAGGGAGCCAGGCACAGGTGCCTAGAGCCAAGAGCCAAACCAAGGTCATAAACTAGAGTCAGAAGTCAAAGTCAAGGCCCATGAGTCATGGGTCAAGGTCAGAACCAACTATCCAGAGCCTGTGGCAGGAGTCAGGGACTAGAGCAGGAATAGATGGCAAGGAAAATGCAGAGACTCAGAAGGATGGCTAGGCATCACAGGAATTAGAATGGATGCTGGTAACTGAGGTAGTACCAAAAACAGAATTAGGAAGTAGTCAGAGAGGAGGGAGGACCTCAGAGCTGTGGAGCTCTAAACAGCCCAATTCTCTCAGAGTGCTGCACTTATACCTTGAGGTCTGATATCCTGTAGCCAGTCAGGTCATCAGGCACAACTGGAGCCCCTCAGGCAGCTCCTGAAAGGCCTTGAGCTTGGTGCAAGCTTTTAACCTCTAACAAAGCAGTCCACAAGGAAGATTTAGGGTTAATTGCTAAAAAGACAACATGACATGCCCTGGGCCTTCAGGAGAACTCGTGGACAAGAGGAAGTGACCAGAAAGGCCAGAAGATACAGCCAACAGGGGATTCTGGGAACATCAGTAGAGGGCGGTCAATACACAAGCCCTGTTACTTACTCTTGTGCTATATCTCCTCTGCAAGGTATGGGGCTGGAGAGATGGGTCACAACTTATCCAGGATATGTTCTGAGAACAGGAACAGGGCTTGCAAGCCTGAGCTGTGCTAGCCCCGATAAACCAGTATATGGGCTTTCTAAGTGCACAGTAGGAACTATGGGCACGTATGCAGACCCAAACACAAAGAGAGTTTGTATTACATTAAGTGGCAAGACAGCAGGGCAGTGGATTCAATTCAATTGAACACCAGCAATTCAATTGTAGCAAAACCATAGTAATTACAATTACTCAGTGGAGTCCAGGTTGAAGCAAGATTTGGTCTCATGTAGATAAGGCACAGAAATGAGAAACGACTTGGCAAAGGGGACCATCTTCCAATAATTAAAACAAAGCTCTGTTATTTTTATTGGTATTCTGGTAGTTCTCAGGGGTCGCAGTTGTAAGCCATGACCTGATGGTGATAGATACCGTGCAGAGAAAATCTCTATGCCTCTAGAGTTTCCAAAGTATAAGATGAGAACATGTATGGAGATGGATGGAGAGGAGCACAAGGAAACAATGAGATGGTGCTGGGCAGTAGGCTGGCAGAGATGTGTGCCCACCTCAGCTATCGAGAACTTTGTGGGTCTCGCACCTCAAAAGTCCTACTTATTCCTGGTGCTGCTACAAACTTTGTGTATGTGACATTGAACTATTCATAACATTGACTTATATCCACCAGTACATCTGCACCTCCAACTCAGGTCCCCTAAAAGCACTCAGCAGAGCAGGAGGAGACAGTACTTAGCATACAGAAGCCAGCTCCAGTGACAGCAGTTTCTGGTGTAGTGAAATAAGGAGGGCTTAAGATGCTCAGGTAGTAAGACATACATCAGTCACCTTAATTTGCAGCTTGTTATCATTTTAAAATGGTGTTTTTAAGGACTGAAAGGGACAATATATTATCTCCCTGAAAGCTGGCATTAATCAAGCAGAATAGAGGATTCTCCTTATGGGTGATTAACATTATAAAATGCATGTTAACATTTTTAATATTAATCAGGATAAGCAAGAAAAATTAGTCTAAAAATCTAATTAAAAAACTCATTTACTTTAGCAGCCCAGAATGAATGAATATTAAATCCCAGGGCCATAAAGTATTTGTACATAAAGCAAACTTCCACAGGGTGAATTATGAGAAAGTATTGTGGGCTCTTCCTTTCTCTGAAGAAGTCACCTTGTGAAAATGGCATATTAGATCATGATATTTGACTTGCTTTCATCTACAAGACCTCCTCTGTTTTGGATACCTATTGGACAGAATAAACAAGTGTCTGAAAGGAAGAGACATCACCTCTGGGAAATAAATCAGCAAACTGGTTATATCCTTTGGAGGTCAGGAATCATACCTGTGTTTTAGGCAATTAGTAAAACAAAATCAAAATACATTACAGTGGAAAATCAATGCAGCAGAACTTGTCATATCTCATGCAGAGCGGGAAAGCAGAAAATGAGAAGGAGCCAAAAAGGAAATTCAGAAATTATACTGTACCCTGCCAACACAGTACCAGAGAAGTGTAAGCTCTGTAGCATGAGTGGTCGAATACAGAGGAAGAGGGGAGATGCACTCTGTCACTTACTGTGAAAACGTTTTTGATCTTTGCTATTTTGGGTGGGACAGTGGTGCGTATAACATACCTTTTAACTGCTTTGGGAAGGGCTGGGGGAGCTGCTGCTTGGGAGCATGCATCAGCAGTTGCAATTTAAGGGCACATTCCCACATGCAGGGGTGTGTGGTTGCCACGGCAAAAATAACAGCAAGCACAAATTTGTGCTGCTGCTTTTTGCCACTGTGTACGTTCCTGAATGTGGGGTTGGTGTGGGGCAAATTGTTCTGGGTGGGTTAAGAGAGACTGGCCCCAGCAGCCTTACCTGGGGCCTTGGGAGTCTGCCAGGGCAGCCGTGGTGGTGATCCAGGTGCTCAGAGCCTGGCTGACAGCCAGTGTGTGGCTCTGGCCAGCTGGGCTTCCTTTCTGGCAGCACATGCTGCTGCTGCATGCACCATGCTGGCTTTTTCAGTACTGTTTGTTTTTTTTTACACTGGGATTTCCTAGTGTCAAAAAATCCCATGGCAAATGCTTGCAGGTGTACCACATGTAGCTTGCGGCACCTCAAACTGCTTTGAAGCACCGCAAGACATATGTACATGCTCATGGAGACTCACCCTAACCTTTCTATCTGCATGCTCCTGTAGTGATACCAATGAGCTAAATCTCAACAACTTTAACTTTAAATGAAACTAGGTTAAAACTGCAGTGGTTTTGCTATACTTCTATTGCTATAGAAAACAACAGACACAGTAGTTACATCATCATAACAGCTTACACAGGTATCATTTGATATCAATACAATGACTGCACCTCAGACTAAAAGCAGCAATTTCCAGATTTTTTTATGGGGTTTTTTCTGACCAGGATGCTGGAAACTCCCAACCCCACGTCCCATTCTGGAAAACACAATGTCTGATGAAGGTTGAGAGTAAAAATGGGGTTAATCATCCTCTCTCTCTTTTTCTCTCTGTGAGGAAAGTCTAACAGTGCTGTGCACTTCCCAGGTGGCTTTTGATTTGTAGATCTTAGAATTCTTTGTATAGGTATGTGAGAATTAATATCTCTATGATAAAGACAGGAAAAAAAGATTTTTTCTTCTGCAAAGAAAATTCAGGTGCATTAATTGCACATGTTGCCAAATTCGTAGCAAAGATGAGCGGAAAATTCAGGAACTATATTCTTAACCCTTTTCTTCAGCCCTAAGTATCCCATATGATCCTTCTATTTAAAATATCCTAGATTTCCTAAATAGGTTCACTGAGCTTGTCAAGTTCAATGGGAATCAAGGACAACAAAAAGTCCTTCTTTAGGTATATAGGGAACAGGAGGAAAACAAATGGGAGTGTGGGGCCATTGCTCAGCAACTCGGGAGAGCTGGTTACAGGCACCCAGGAGAAAGCTGAACTCCTGAATGACTGCTTTGCCTCCGTCTTTCACTGAACCAAGGGGAAAACCACACCAGGCACAATAGAGAATGAGCACGGTAGGAATAATTGCCGTCCTACTATTGCCATAGAATTGGTATATGACCAGTTAAAAAAAATTAGATGTATATGAGTCAGCGGGACTGGATGATCTTTATCCGAGAGTGCTGAAGGAGCTGGCCAAAGTCATTGCAGAACCCCTGGCAAAACTCTTCCAAAACTCATGGCACTCTGGAGAAGACCCTGAGGACTGGAAGAGGGCCAGTTTTGTGCCCATCCACAAGAAGGGCAGGGGGGAGGACGCAGGCAAGAATAAAGTTAATCAGCCTAACTTTGACTCTAGGGAAAATCCTAGAAAAGTTCATCAAGATGTCTCTCTGCTATAAGTTTGCAGAAGGTAAGATTCTGAATGACAGCCAGCATGGCTTTGTCACGGGCAGGTCTTGCCTTTCCAACCTCATCTCCTTCTATATAGTGTGGTGATGTACTGACAAGGGGGGCGGGGGGGCACTAGGTCCCCCAGCAGTACTTCCAGCGAAACCGGAAGTGCTGCCAGCATTTCCGGACTCAGCAATTGCCTTCCAGGGGACCCTGCCTCCGCTCGGCAATCAGGGGGCGCAAATGCAGGCATTGGCCCCCGGGTGCCGGAGACCCACAGGACGTCACTGATGTAACTCACCACCTGGACATGAAACAGCAGGTTGACATTGTATACCTTGACTTCCAAAAGGCCTTTGATCTAGTATCCCGCAATGTCCTCGTGAGCAAATTGAGGGATTGTGGGCTTAACTCCAAGACAGTCAGGTGGATGAGAAATTGGCTGCAGAACAGAGAATTGCAGTGAACAGATCTGTGTCATCCTGGTGAGAAGTGGGCAGCAGTGTCCTGCAGGGGTTGGAGCTCGGTCCAGTACTTTTCAATATCTTTATTAATGATTTGGATGTGGGGGTGAAGAGCTCACTGGCCAAGTTCACAGATGACACCAAGTTATGGGGGAGCGTGGTCATGCTTGAATATAGGCTACAGATATAGGCAGACCTAGAAGGCTGGCAAATTGAGCGGATCGGAATCTGATGAAGTTCAACGTTGAGAAATGTAAAGTGCTCCACCTCAGGACAAGCAACCTCCAGCACACCTACAGGCTTGGCGACACCAAACTGACTAGCACCACAAATGAAAGGGACCTGGGGTAAGAATAGACCACAGTATGAATATGAGCCAGCAGTGAGATGCTGTAGCCAGTATGGGCAAATAATACTCTGACATGCATCAATTGATGCATCTCCGGCAAAATGAAGGAGGTGATTCTTTTGCTCGACTCAGCACTGGTAAGACACAGCTGGAGTAGTGCATCCAGTTCTGGGTGCCACACTTTAACAAGGACGTGGTAAAGCTTGAGAAAGTCCAGAGAAGAGCCACCCATATGATCAGAGTCTTACATGGCAAGCCATATGAGGAAAGGCAGAGGGATCTGGGACTCTTCAGCCTGAGGAAAAGAAAGCTGAGACAGGACCTGGTAGCAGCTTACTGCTACACTAGAGAAGTACATCAAGGGCTTGGTGAGCAACTGTTCACCAGGGCACCTGAGGGGAAAACCAGGAGTAATGGCCACAAACTCCTGGAATATCAATTCAGGCTCAAAATTAGGGAAAACTTCTTTACAGTCAGGGTGTCCAGACTGGAATAAGCTCCCTCCAGAGGTGGTGCAATCACCTACCCTGGAAATCTTCAAGAGAAGGCTAGACAGCCACCTCACTGGGGTCACCTGACTCCGTTATCTTTCCTGCTTGGTGCAGGGGGCTGGACCTGATGATCTTCCAAGGTCCCTTCTGGCCTTACAATCTATGAATCTAAGTTCCTTAAAGTATTCTGGGACTCAAAGTCACAGCGCAGTGACCAGAAAATCTCAACAGCAAAGCTGACTGTCCGTTCATGCCCCCAGGTTCTAAAGTACAAACCAACCAAAGGCACTGAATAGAAAATGCTACTGTGCCTGTGTGAGAACATGTTCCCTGCATAAAACTTTAGCCTCTGTTATCTCCAAGCTTGGTATATCTCCACTACCTCATGGGAGCTTAACACCACAAGCAGGTTTAGGACAAAAGCCATACCGCCCCTAGCAAGCATTGTGTATGCAAAATGTCTTATCAGAACATTTGAGGCAAGAATTTGGAGATTTCTATGCATGTGTGGAAAATAACATCTTGATTGCAGCCAGAGACCAAACAGGGACAGTTCCATCTCAAAAGGCACTTGTTTGAAAAAGCTCTACAGGAGAGATGCCATACTGGGTCAGACCACAGGTCCACTTCATTCAGTATCTTTGTTTCTCATGGTTGCAAAGAGTCAATGTTAAGGGAAAGGTTACTTATGCTGGGCCTATTCAGACTGATCTATTCCCTGCCCCCTTCCTATAGCTTCATCTTCTAGCTTCTGTGTGTCACCATTCTGCCCAACAGCCTCCATCTGTCTAGGACTCCTTTTTAAAAAATAAATAAAACTATTTATTTATAAAACATGGCAGAGTTTCTGCCATGAGCTACGCTCTCACTTTTGGCTCTGGAACATTAAAATATAGCCCCAATAGTAATTTTTGCAGGTGGGAACACGGAGCTATGAAAATCTGCATTTGGTGGGGGGAGGATAAGAAAAAGAAGGTATAGAATAATAATGTATTTATATTGACTAATTGGATTTTGCTGATTTGATTGGGCTTGGAGTGTGATCAGCTCTTCAGTTCCAAATATTAACTGTCTTGGTTATTAAGGCCCAAGAATCCTAGTCAGACATTAATCCCCATAAACCTAAAACCCAATCTCAGGGGCTGGTAGACTCACTGGAAGGGAGAAGGCTCTCTCCCACTTGCCTACTGCCATATCATGAAAGCCATGCTATCAAGTTCTGATTTGCAGCTACCTGGCTTCCTCAGTTCTGCTGCCACTGGATCAGTTGGGCCACTCTGTTAAGTCGGCTCCATGCTGATACCATGAGTTGGATTGGTCTTCACTGTAAAGCCAGCGCTGAGCGACCACAAGTCCCATTCCCCAGAATCATTCTACACGACTCTGATCCTCCTAGGGCTTGAAGATGAAGCACTTGGTCTCCAACACAGAACCATCTTCCTGCGCTCTTTGAACAGCTTGAATCTGGCTCCTGGACCAGAGTCCACTGCCCCGTCGAGAACATATCTCCTACAATTCCTATGCCAGTCATTTCTACAGTGGCCCCCCACTTAGATACTCAGAGGGCATGTTTACAGGAGATGATTTACTGCGCAGTAGAGCTAACTACTGCATAGTAAGTGTCACTGTCTACACGTACTGACCCTTGCCATGCAGTAATTTCCTCTACTCGGCAGTTAACTTGCTATCCGCAAATGCAAGTAGCAAATTAACTGCTGAGTAATTACTGTGCAGTAGGGCATGTGTAGATGGCTTATCTGGGCAGCAGGGGGCAGGAGATTGCTCCCTGCCCCTGGGAGCTGGCTGTAGACTTCCCCACACAGCCTGGGGCTGGCCAGAAACTGTCCCGTTCAGGGGTAGGTCCCAGCCCTGTGCCTCAATACAGAGCTTGGAAAGAGCTGCAGGGGAGGGGCAGGTCCCAGCCCCCTGCCCCGAGCTGCCAGGTGGGTGGGGAATCCCACCAGTGGATTAGGGCAAGGGGCTGGGATCTGCCCCACCCCTGCAGCTCTTTCCAAACCCCCTGCCCCAGATTAGGGAGCCAAGGCCAGGAGCTCCCTGCAGCCAGGGCAGGGAGACATTGTCACTGCTCCGCACCAGGCAGCTCTCAGGGGCAGGGACCAATCTCCTAGCCCCCTTCAGGAGACAGCTGTCTCCTGGCCCCATGCTCCCGTTGCAGGGGGCTGGTGCAAGGCAGGAGGGGGTGGGAGCAGATTGCTGCCAGAAGCATCAAATCTGATCTCAAATCCCAGCACATTTAGACACCTGCCAGGGTGGGTTTACTGTCGATTAATTTACTCAGGAGTACACCCACCCCGCATCATTTGCATGTGTAGATGCGCTCAGAATGTTAAAAAAATTCTATTAATGCAAAAAACTCAATATGTGCAGCTATGTGCATGAGCAACATTATTACTTGTGTAAATGGAACTGGCTTTCCCCTCTAAGGGGCACAAAGAGTTCCATCTCTCACTTAGCTCTCTACCCCAGGGCTTCACAACAGCAGCCATAACATATGGGGCTGAAGCATTAATTGCATTGAGCCTTAACTACTGGGAGTCACTAGTGCTTTCCAATACACATGTTTTTTTCTGCAGATGGTTTCCATGAATCAGGCTGCACTCTCGGCAAGTCAGCCTTAGTTATCTCCATGCACAGAGTTCAGCACCACGCTGTGCCTGGTAACTGATTTAAGGAGGCTTTGCAAAAGCACCATCCACTCATCTCTGCATATGCAATGGATATCAATTCAGGATCATCTAGCACAGGGAGCTGTTTAGAAAACAATTTCAGACCTCCACCCCCATTCCCGAACCTGGGACATTTGTCCAACAGTACAGGATCAAAGAATAACGGCTACTCAGAAGTTATGGCTGTCTCATGCCAAAATAGGATAAATTGCACATCAGAGCTGGATTACCGCTAATCTGACCATCATGCAGCCCCATTGTCCTATACCAGGAGCATGGGCTTTCTGCCATGAATGCTGTAATACTGGGATTCCAATTCATTAGAGTGCTTCCTGTTGCCATGTGACTGGGCAGCATGATACAGCTATTTCAGTAGTTACAGAAAAACATGCAGCCGTTTCTTCTGGGTGCTACACACCAAAGGGGCTAGTGCTCAAACAGCTCTAATAGGAGAGGCTCCACTGGTACTGAAGTCTCCCACATTTCTAATCTGTACACATCTCCAGTAGGACAGGAGTTTAAGGGCCTGCTGATTCATTAAAGTCCTTATTAGCAAGTCTGCATGGCATTGCTTCTTCCCTTCAACAGCTGGCTCTCATAAGACCCAATTCGCTTAAAGTAGCCCAGGAGAGAAAATACCCCCTCTGTCATCCTGTCTCACTGCCAAGGTATTTAAGGCTGTATTCTACCACTTCCCTTAGCTTCCCTATGGCCTAGAGTAGGGCTGCCAAACAAATAGCCCACAGGGTCATCATGTGGCCAGTGGCCAGGGCTCTGAGTGGGGTGAGCAGGGACGGGGCCAATCCAAAATCCAGGGTATGGAAGCCCACTGGGGACACATCAACGAGAGCGAGGTGAGCGATGCCTTCATTAAACCCCACAGCTCTGTAATGCCACTTACCGTGCTGATGCCACCACTTGCCTTGCTGCCAGAGGTAGGTCTGGATCCAGCCTGTGAAGTGCCCTGCAGTCTGGATCTGACCCCCAAGGAGCCCTACAGCCCCTGAGAACTCTGCAGTCCAGAACCAGCCCAGGGGTCCTGGTGAGTTTGACACCCCTGAGCTAAAGGGTCACTCTGGATGAGGATCTGGATGAGGGAAGACAGCATCAGCTGATTCACTGCACTGCAGTGGAGAGGAAGGAAAAAAGAAATCAGAAAAAGTCACAAGCTGACACTCCATGAACCAGCCACGCACACACAGGTGACCATAGGTTTGTCCTCAGTCAGTCCCAAGGCAGGTCTATGAAAGGGCTGCTCTGTGTGGAGTGACATGAGTTACTGAGTGTGGTGGAGTAGGTAGTGTGCTGATTTCTAGTCCTGGCTCTGCCACTGATTTGCTGCATGACCATAGGAAAGTCACCCCACAATCTGTGCCTCAGGTTTCCCAGCTGTAAAATGGGGATGAACAATATTAACCTCCTTTCTGAAGCACTCTAAGATTGGCAGGCAGAAAGGAGTCAGGGAAATTATGAAATCGTGGGGATGTGTGTGTGCAGGCAATAGTCTGAATCTTGTCTACCTGTTTCTGAAGTACCACTCAGTGGCAGGGAGCCATGCAGCCTATGTGCAGCCCATGCAGCTGGAGCCCTGCCCACCTCTATGCTTGGAGCCCTCCCTAAAGCAGAAAGGCTTCCTTGGATGTCCTTTTGTCTAGAAGGATTGAGACAGCAGCTGGGAGGTGATGCTGGCAGGGCAGGATGCAGCTCAGCTAGTGGCAAGTCAGCAGGTAAACAATAGATCTCCTCACACTGACAGCTAATAATTTCTGACAGTTCCTATCCAGCAGGACAGGCAGAAATTACAATTAAATCATCCTGGATCCCACTGAGAGAGCAGGCATAGCTCAGCAATGCAGATAGACCAGAGTGCACAATATTGATTCTGAGTCAGAACCCACAGTAAACACCAAGCCCCAGAAATAGGACACAACTGGGACAACCCAGATTTCCCCCCTGGCCCCAAGCCACATGGGCCATTTTCTTGAACCCCGAAAGCTCCCTGCAGCTGATAGAAAAATAAGTCCAATGCAACTGAGTTCCTCTCTCCCCCTGAGGACCTGCTGTGAACACCGGTCCTGACTTCCAGAGCTGCAGCCTAACTCTCAGATCAAAACAGAGGATTGTGTGCTGGGATCTGTGCTCTATTGATCCCCTTAAGCTGCTTGCTCTGAGAGTCACTTAGGGAAAAAAGATGCCTATGGGGCTGTGCTCATGGACTCCGCTGAGTGGGGGAGAGAGGACACTGCCTTTTGAGTGGAATTGTGGCCCCGTTGAGATCAAGGGAATAACAAGCACTGACAAGCCAGGCTTCACGCCACATGCGTTGTGTATGTTCAGAGCCCAGAAACCAGTGCTCTTAACTGACTGTGGATGATGCATTCACCTAAACCCCGCTGCTGGTCTGCTTATTCAGCCAACTTGTTTGCCTCATCCAGCTTTATATTTTGCTTTTTGGAGTGCAAGCCTCCAGGGGCTGGAACTAACACTAACTATGTATTTGTACAACACATAGCAGCATGGGGCCCTGAACTGACTGAAACATCTAGACCGGGGCAGGCAAAATATGGCCTGCAGGCCAGATCCAACCCACCAGGCAATTTCATCTAGCCTGCTGGTGCTCACCAATTAATTGTACTCCGCCCAGCCTGCATGCCTCACTCCCACCCTCATGCATGGAAGGGCCCAGCCCAGCCAACCCATCCAGCTTCTGGGCAAGGCTGCTCCTGTGAGTGCTGCACCCGCCAGGGGACCTGCCCAGCTTCCCGCCCTCCAGCAGCTCCTCCTGCTGTTCCTGCTGCAGCACTCACTCGGGGCAACAGACAGGGAAGCAGCGGGGACAGTGGGGGAGAGCTGGAGCCAGGTGGGAGTGTGGGGCTGGGCTGGCAGCAGCACAGAGCCTGGAGCCCATACCCCATAGGGTGGGAGGAGCATGGAGCTCAGGTGGGCAGGCTGTGGGTGTGAGTGTGTGGGGTGTGATGGGGGGGGGGAACTCCCCTACACGCTCACCCCCATGGCACACAGCCCCCACCGCTGGGGGTAGCAGCAGCAGGCAGGGGCCCTCAGGGTACTCATGGCCTGCGCAGATGCTACTTCCCAGCGGTGCATGGCTCCGGCCACTTCCAGAAGCTGCACGTGGTGGCAAGAAGCAGAGCCAGGCCGGCCCACCTCTATCGTGCAGGGCTCCCTACGGCGTAGTTGCAGCACCCAGTACTCATGATCGACAGGGGGGAAGCTGACACAATGGAGCCAGCTGCTTTCCCCACACCCTGCCACCATGTGCAGCTCACAGGACTCTGCTGGGAAGCGCGTGGTGGGGCTCCCCAAGTGGAGTCCCAGTAGCTGCTTGTGGCAGTGGAGAGCAGGACCAGGCCGCCGGCTCCATTGCGCGGAGCTTCCCCTCAGCGGTGTGCGAGTGCTGGGAGCTGCACGTGCACCATGGAGAGCCCTGCACAATAGAGGCAGGCTGGCCTGGTTGCGCTCTATGGTGGTGTGTGTGGGGGCCCCGCACCCTCCCACCCTCCCTCACACCCCACGCACCCACACAACATACCCGACACCCCCCCACCCAGCCCCCCAACCACACCCCACGTAATCCCCGATACACAATATACAAGAGTAAGACTTCATTCTTGATCCATTATGCAATCATCTCTATATACACTATGCAAGCAGATCATGACAAAAATAGTTTTTGCAATAAAATTAAAATATATTATAGTAGATGTTTGACTTTTAGTATATGATTTGGGTTTTTTCTGATTCCAAGGTGGCAACCCTTTCCCCCCAAAATGGAGCACTTTCAGGGGCAAGGGGAGGGACCTCTGGTGGCAAAGGTTAGGGGGCAGGACTTCCAGTCCCAAGATGGTGACCAGAGGGCAGGGCAGCTGTCACGCATGCAGCCCACAACAGTTCACCAAAACTCATTAAGCAGCCCCACAGCCAAAATAATTGCCCACCCCTAATCAAGACCCAGTCAGTCAGCACTAGCACTGTCCTTGTCCTTGTCCTTGTCCAAGCAGACTCAACTCATGGCATTTTTATGTCAGCCTGCAATGTACCACACTAACTTTAGAACCTGCCTCTGCTCACTCACGTTGCAGAGCATGTTGTAGACACCACTGGTTGGTTTTGCTGTTAAGTCAGAAAATGGGAAGAGTGTAAAGAGCACCCATTTGGTCCTTTGGGATACAGAGGTGAGGCACTGACCTCACAGAGGTAGGGATGGAGAGTTACAGTTGTACATAGACTAGGCAGGGACCTCCAGGTTAGCCAGCAGTTTAGGTCAGCATCAGTGGCTCTGTACTCCAACCTCACTCTGCAACCAGGCCCATCATCTCTCCTGTCTCCAACCACAGTCTGGTCAGAACCCTGCTGACCTGGATGAAAAACAGCAGAGCCTGTTTTTAGGGGAAATCACATTTGGGTTTCTGTTCATTTAAATGTTCTAATTTTCATCAAAATCAATAGGGTTCTGACCAGGGGGCTGGCAAAAGGCTCCAGGACCTGGCCAGCTGGGGAGCTCAGTCTACACTGAAGTGCTTGACCCTTCTATTATTAACAGTACTTAGCTCTTATCTTGCTCTCTCCACCAGCAGGACTCAGTGTGCTTTACAAAGAAGATCTAATTATTCCCATTTTACAGATAAGGAAACTGAAGCATGGGTGTTTGGGGAGGAATGAAGGGACTGCCTTACTACTACTTTGTCTGTATTCATCCAAAGTACTGGTGTCTAGGAGGGGATACCCCCTGCCACAACTACTGCAGGGAGTGTATATGGGTATGTGCATTACAGAAAGATTGACATTGAGCAATTTTTAGCCCTTCCTTTCAGTCTCTTATATCTTTCTCAGAACATTAATCCTGAGGCTGCCATTCCTCATGTTTGGTTCCCCAGCGTGAAGCATTTCAAGAATGTACAAGCAGGGGAATATCAAACAGAGGTAGAAAGGTGGTTTTACCTCTGTCTGTGGGACCAGGGAGACCATTTAGCATGTCCACTAATAGTGTGCCTGGTACTAAAGTCCACACTTCAGAAAGGAGGCTGACCATCCAGCCTCAGAAGGGTTCAATGCTAAACAATAAGAGTGATTCATGATCTGGGAAACCTGCCTAACACTGCCAGACTTAGGAAATCCAGCCAGCTTCATGCAGTGTTGTCAAACATGCAGACTGCAAGCTGGATCCAGTCCATAGAGCCCTACCTCCTGGCCCCTAGTGCTGCCCCTGGTTTTGATCAGACCCACATGGGGCACAGCTCATGCCTGTGGCATGGGGCAAGTCTGTGGGCTGGATCTGGTCCACAGACTCTCTTCCCTTCCCCCTCCTCCAGCCACCTGATCCAGTGGCTCCCCCAGCCAGTCTGGGACCCATGCAGCACGTGATGCAGATCCCAGAGCAGTCGGAACGTGTGCTATGGGTGGCACAGTCTGGCTGGAGTGGCACCAGGCTGCACGTGATAGCTGTCCCAGACAGTGCCACATGCAATGCCCATTCCGGAAATTCCCAGAATCGCATCACACAGCACAGGTCCCAGCTGGGGCAACCGCAGGACCAGGTATGTTGAGGGAGGTCCATTGGCCCCACGTGGCCTACAGATCAGCCCCGCAACACTCCTCTGGTCTGCCAGCCTGGATGAGACTGACACCCCTGATTTAATGTATCCAAGAGCCAGTTAAGACACAACTTGATCACAAGTATTTACATAATGTAAGTATTTACATTAGAAGCTTTTTGAAAGTCGAGAGGTCTTTCATCTAGCAGAAAAAGGCAGAACAGTATCCAACTGAAGCAAAATCCATTTAAGCTAGAAATAAAGTGCAAAATCTTAACTAGGATGACAAACCACTGGTTACTTCTGAGCTTACCTCTGAGCAGCAAAACTTCGTTGTCACTGAGGGTCTTTAGGCCAAAACCAGATGCTTCTTTCCTGTTTGAATCTATTGAGCAAGATTTTATAACAGGGGGAACAGAGGCCTGAAAATGAGACTGCAAAATCTCTATGTAAGCTAAGTTGCTCACAGGGTTTCCAAAATGGCTGAGCTTGCTCACGCTGTGTTGATGAGTTCTCCAGTAAATGCAACAGTGATGAGAGCAAATGGAAAGGAGCTGGCAGGCTAGCTGAACTACATTAACAGAGTGTTCACAACCAGCAGGAAACAGTTTTAAGAGCAGCTTGGGGCATCGCTCTGTTGAGATGGGGAAAGCTAAGAGAGGCTGAGCAGGGAAGAGGAGCATCCCAGCATGGAGAAAGCAACAGCAGTGCTGGTGGAAGTCTCAGCACTTGGGGGCAGCTACCAGAAGCGTTGTTGGTAGGAGAATAGTGAGCTGTTTGGTTCTGCATAGCCCAAACAGCTACCCTGGCTAAAGAAAAGGTCTGAGGTGCTTACTGAAGGCAACTGTGGGTAGCAAGCTGTGATGGTCAGACCTGCTTCTTATCATTGGGGAGGAACTCTTGCTGATTGATCTTTCTATTGGGAACACTGAAAATAAACCCTGTGGAGCCTTTACAAGTCACACTACTTACCGCCAAGTCTCTTTCCTGTCATGATGTAGCAGAGTGAATCAAGGAAAAGGAGGGAAAAAACCCAGGAGGCAACCAAAAACACTTTAGGCTGGAAATAATTACTCCCAACAGCTTTTATTTTTAAACACAGGTTGCAGCCCCTACTTAGGAGCAAGCACAATGCTGTCAAGAGCAGCAATTGCAGATGACTCACTTGCCTTTTGCGAAGTAAACTTCCCCTATTTTGGTGGCAAGCAGGTTGATGAAGTGTTATTTTTGGAGGAACAGCTCTAATGTGAAATGCAACCCAGAGTTATCAGTGATTAAATATTTAGGGACAATTCCATTTTCCTAGCATGATGTTTGGAAAGCAAATAATTTGGTTAGCATGTACCAATTACAGCAGAAAGGCAGGTTAAATAGAAGTCATGTTCAGACAACTCCATGGTAGCATATTAAATAGGTACGCACAGAAGGCAAAGACTCCTTATATACCCTCCTTTTGAAATACTTTGAAGTGGCTTTCATCTGCAATTTGGATTTTAAGTTCTTTCACAGAGAACATATAGTGCATGTAGAGAAATGCCCCTGAAAGCATGTAAAGAAACAGCATGCACATTTCCAAGTTCCTCTGGACAAGACTAGCTGTAGGTTATCATTGGCTCAGTGTCTGAGAGAGGTTTCATTACTGAGTCATCATATGCTTCTCACCTCCCCAAACCTCCTGTATAGCCTCTATTGGTCATCACTACACCCAGAGTTCCAATCTTCCAGATTAGCCAATCTCCCCTAGCATGGTCCTTTCCTTTCCAGACTGTAATCAGACAATAAGGAGTAACTGGGAGGTCTTTTCCTCAAACAGAACATCTTAATATGTATGAAGATGCTCCTATGCACAGAAAATACCTTTGCATTGATGCTTGTCAAAGGATACTTTTTTGGTTCCTAAACTTCTCACAAGACCTCACCCTTATTGTCAGACTTTGGAGTTTCAACTGCAACCAGTCTCCTCCAGAGGTTCAGCTCAGTTTCTGTCCCCATCCAGCTTCTATTCTCTGCTATGTTCATAACCTTCATTTCACAAGAGCAGGGAAATAGGGCTAAATCCTATTTTGCTTTATGCGCCTAAATAGCCTGTGGGTAGCTGTGTACTTGAAGTTTTTTGCATTTAGACAGTTTGGGATTATACTGTCCACTGTGACAAAAAAAAAAAAGAATAGTCCTGTAGCAGTAAAATGGAGGAGCAGAAATATTCCACTTAATTAACCTAGTTGTTAAGGCACTTGTTCAGGGAGAAGACCTGAGTTCTACATTCCCCTTACCCAGCTGTGCCTGAACCTGCAACTCCCACTTGCCAGCAAAGCGTTCAAACCACCAGGCCGTGGATTAGCATTACACAGAAAATGCTCCAGCCTTCCTCTTGAAGCTAGCAACTAAAATTTCAAGACCCAACCTTATGCACATGCCTGTGTATACCTTACCAACCCAAATGGTAAAGCTAGGCTACTAACTCTGAGCAGCTACTGCACTAATCCTAGCCCATGCTACCATGTTGGCCCCATCCCAAATTTAGTCCCATCTATACATTGGGTTGACTGGCCAGCCAAAATAAATACTTGATTCATCCCCAACTCTAACACAGGGCCCTCTACCAACCTCAACATGACACAAGGCCAGAAAGCCCTGCAGTCCAACCAGCAGTGCCCTTGGAGCCCAGGTCAGTTTTGACAATAGGACCTGGACTCATAAAACATCAAGATGTCTTTGAAAAATGTATCCAGAATAATCAAAGCATATGAATTTTGGAATGATCTGTCTGAAAAGCAATGTGGTTGAGTAGATGGTCACTAGGCACCTAACAGCTAGAGGGGATGCGGTTGAGTAGATGGTCACTTGCTACCTCTGTCAAAGGAGCTCTCCTCTATTTACAAAGAACCTAAGAGAAAGTAAGAGGCAGCAGTCAGAAACAATGGTTACGAAGTAGCCAACAATATGAAAAATGGGCAGTAAAGGCCAGACCAAAACTTACCTGTCCTTGGCTGCTCTTCAGAGTACCATCCCTGATACCACAAGGTACCTGGGTGTTCCCCCTACTGAGCACAGCCTAATTTCACAATGCAGCCATATACTAACTTCAGGAATAATTGTGTGCAAGTTCATGTATGCCCTAGATGTCTTCTAGGCATTTCAACCCATTAGAAATACAGGGCCTCACACCTGGTCTTTGATTGCATTCAAACTTGTCCAAAGTAGGAAGTGAAGGGGTGGGCGGGAAGGAGAGGAAGGAGGAATGAATGTGCATAATACTACAAGGTCAGAATTCTCTACTCACCTCTCATCAGGGGTAGCCTTTTAAGCCCACTTCAGATGGTGCATAAATGACTACAGAAAGTGAAAGGCCATGAGAAATTCAATCTAGAAAGTTAAACAGGATCATCTAGCTGCACTGAAAAGGTTGTGTCAGGTGCCCAAAGTAAACAAATAGCATCAGTAGTAAATAGACAACTGAATGCTAAGCTACTTCCTGTTTCATCGTCCCTAGATGTTAGTACCAGTGCAAGTAATCATGGTTTTAATATGTTTGTTCTGACAGCGTCCCTTTAATAACACAGCTTGCTTGGGACTACGATTTACTTATGTCATGTGGTAAATGCGGCTGCCTCAGACTCTCTCCCTAGTGCCTTTTTTTCTTTTATAGCAACATAATTTTTACATCTCACCAGAAAGAAAATAATTCTTCAGGGTCAAGCAGCGGGTGTAAGCTCTGCGAGTTCTAGTCCTGGCTGAAATGGGATTCACAGATGAATATTAAAACACATTGCATTGAAACCACTGCGTACTGACAAAGATTTGCAGTTAGGAAATGAGTTCATGTCCTGGTATTAACACCAGAGTGAAGATTGCTAACTTAAATGGACAGCAGCACAATATGACTTGGCGCACAGCAATATGGCAAGACTCCGGAAAGCCAGAGGCTAGAAACGGACTAGACGTGCAGAATCCACTTCCAGATTTGCACTCGCTCAGAAATCAGTGGTACCTGGCCACAGTTCTTAGCTAAGTACCCCAGTGGATGGGACCCAGGATTTTATTTTTAATATAGCCATTCTCTTTCAAGACTGAGAAATCAAAATATTCTTCATGACATACGTTAAAGGTGGAGGAAAACTGTCCAGACCTGCAGAGGAATTAATGCTGAGGTCCTCTTCTTAATGTGCTCTAAGGTAAGCTCACTACTATTGCCCATATAATTTCCTGTGGAAATTGGGCCTAAATTAATTCTTTAATGGAGAGTACCAAAGGTCAGATGACAGAGGCCAAGAACCTTCTTGTAAGGAAATCAGAGACCATAAATATTCTTCTTCCATAGCTGTTAACAAAACAAAACGGCACTTCTCACAGCACATGAGCAGGCTGAAGTAGGTCAGCAGCACTTGGGTCCCCCTTCTCTGTGGAGGAGGTTTTTTGAAGGCCAGACAGTATTCGTGTTTGTGCAGCAGCTCTTTGTGGAGAAGTGTCAGGTGAGAATTGCCTGAGGATCCTTGATAAACTGCTGGGCAGGCATGATGGTCCTGGCAGCAGCTGCTGTAGTTATAACAAGTACTTATCACAAAGCAGTAGCCCCTGGCCTTTCAAACAAGCTGCTCATGGGAAAAACTCTACTCAGGGCTTTGTTACACAATAAATTTGGGGAGCTTCTGGAGCTCTTAGCTGCCTGCCTGGCTGCACATTAACACCTTTTAAGTAGCTTAAAGTACTCATTATTCACCTTAGAGTTACACTACTTCGGGGCAGGATTATCTCCAATCCACCTAATTTTGTTCCTGTTTCATTTACCATGTGGCCACTTCCCAAAAATGTTCTGCCCAAGTCAAATTTGTCCAGCGTCCCAGGAGGAACAGTGGGGCCACACACGGCTCCTCACCCTCTGGGGACATTGGGCAGAGGCAGTCCCAGAGCAGGGCCACAGTGCCTCCCGCCTCCACTTGGGCCAGCTCTGCTCCTGCCAGCAGCTCCAGGGGTGAGCTCTGGAGAAACAAGGATTGGGCCCCTTGGAGCTCAGCCAGGGACCTGGCCAGCAGCAGTGCAGTGGGGCTGAGCTGCTGGCCAGCTGGGCACTGCCTGAGCTCTAAGGGACCCAATCCTTTTTTTTCCATAGTCCACCCCCCACGCCAGGCAGGGAGGGGAACCTGCCCCCCAATCCTTCCTCACACAAGTGCAGCGAGCCAGGGATACCTTCCCTGGCCAAAGTGCAGCCCCGGTCTACCAGGAAGCATCAAGCACAGAGGGAATTACCCCTCCACCCCCTGCTTGCTGCTGCCCAGGAGACCTGAGCAGGGTGCCCGCATCTCCCTGAACGCGTGGGGGGAAGGACTGGCTTCCTGCTTCCACAAGGCAGAGCGAGTGACTCCAGGTCTGCAGCAAGCACAGGGTGGGGGGAAGGAGGAGAGAAAATCCCCTTCACCTGTGCATGGAGCCAGGGACACCCTGCCCAGCTGGAGCAGTGCCCCAGTCTCCTGGAGGGGATTCTAAAAATCTCCTGATTTTTAGAATGCCCTCCCCCCTTTTAATTCCCCCCACACATTCAGGGAGCCAGGCAGCTTGCTGCTCTCCGGGAGTGTGGAGCCACTGTGTCACAGTTGCAGCCAGACCACAGAGACCAGGGGAAGCAGCTTCTCTGGGGCTCTCTGGTCTTGCTGAAATTAACAGTGGCTCTGAAACTGAGAGTGAGGCTGTTGGGCTTAAGCCCTAGCAGCTATGCTCTCAGTGTGGAGCTGCCCAACTTGATGAGACCAGAGAGCCCAAAGAAGCAGCCCTGCTCTCAGCGCGGAGCTGCTCTGGCAGTTTCAGTGAGATAAGAGAGCCCCAGGGAAACTGCTTCCCCAGGTCTCTCTGGTCTCACTGCAACTGACAGTGGTGGGCCCCTGCTCTGCCCTATGGGAGCAGCATCCTGCCCCTAGTCCTGTCCCTGCTCACCAAGCCTCTAGTGGCAAGTTACGGCTGTGCAGGTGAAGGGCAGTCAGAGCAGGTTTTTCGCCTTACTGTGCGACTGCTCCATTAAGCCCAACAACAGGAAGTCAATTAACATTTATTTGGCTTACAGAGTAAGGTCTAATAAAGGCCACAGCAGGGCTCATTGCCAGAACTGAACGTCCCTTTAGTACTGCCACCTGCAAGGATGCACCCTTGCTAGCCGTCAGCACAATATGGGCAAGCTCAGTGAGATCACTGTCCCTGTAGCTAGGTTGCCTCTACCCCAGGGACAGGCAAAATTCAGCTCGCAGGCCAAATCCAGCCTGCCAGTCCAATCTATCTGGCTTGCGGGGCCCCTAAAAAATTTAGAAAATGAATATTTATCTGCCCCTGGCTGCCTGACAAAGATGACAGGAGCCAGGGGAAGTAGGACCCAGGGGGAGCCAGCAGCAGAACTAAACAGCTGCAGCAGCAAATCTGGCCCACAGCTGGTACGTGGTGCTGGAGCAGCCAGGGCTGGAAGGAAGTGACAGGAGAAGGGCAGCAATGGCAGACAGGGTGCAAGTGTGGGCAAGTGCAGCAAGCAGGAACATGGGGCCAGTGCCAGTACCCTAGGGCTAGGAGTGGCAGGAGCACAGAGTCCAGGCTTGCAGGACATGCTGGCAGCTGCTCTCCCTGCCACAGGGGGGAGGGGGCAGGCTGTGGGCAAACCCTCCCCCTCCATGCAAGCCACAACCCTCCGCAGCCACCTTTCCCCCCACAAAACCCATACCCACCCACCTATCCACCTTCCCCACAAATCCCCACCATACCCTACAAACCTATCTCCACCCTCCTACCCACACCCCCACACAATATACAAGAGTAAGACTTCATTTTAAGCTATTATATTATCACCTCTATGTACACTACACAAACACATGTAAAAATAAAATATTTTTTGAAATTAATGAATGTTGTAGTACGTGTTTGATTTTTAGAATATAATTTGGTATTTTTCTGGTTCAGAAATGGCAAAACCCCTTGCTGAAAGGAGTAATTCCAGGGGACAAGGGGAAGGCTTTCTGGTGGCAAAAGTCAGGGGTTGGGGGCAAGACTTCTGGTCCCAAGATGGCAACCAGAAAGAGGGGCACCTGTCAAGAGGCAGGGCTACCCATGCAGCCCTCAGTGGTTTGCCAAAACTCAGTAATCAGCCCTCCACCTGAAATAACTGCCCGCCTCTTCTCTACCCACACTTTGTGAGTGCCCAGAACTTAGTCAGCCCGTGGCTCATAGAGTCCAGAGTTCTGTGACTCAGTCTGCAGCATGGCCCCCAAAGACTTCACATCCACCATGCCCTACTCCATCTTGTTCTTTGTGGAATATGGCAGGGTCTCTGTCTGGAAAGTGAGGGTGGCTACCACCGACTCTGTACGGCACAAGTTAGGCACACTCTTATGGCCATGGCAGGTTGGTGAAATCACTCTCAGGCCAATGCTGGGCACATAAGTATCCTGGCAAGTTTAGTCCTTTATTGACCTACACTTCTAGTCATTTCCACTTGTGCTAAATGCATAAGAAATGCTAGTGATGCTGTAAGGCAGTTTTGCTTTGGCATTTCACACTGACTGAGCGCTGCAGTAAATAACTCCCAAAAGGGCAGTGTAAGGGATAATCAGTCCATGCCCCTCCTTGTGGCCCCACTTCAACTCACAAAAGAACAATGATAATGATACAAATACCTGAAAATAACAATGTCCTCAAATGCACTTGAATTTCTAAGGGGCAACTGCTGACCACACTCATACAGACAAGCTGAGATGAATTACTAGGTTGGATTGTAGAAATACCACTGCTCATCGCAATTCAAAAATGCAAAGCAAACTGCTTTTATTTCTGGAGGTATACACATAAAATATAAATATATTTCTTCCTGTAAGTGAGCAGAGAGGGACAGAATGCCAAAACTAAATGAAAAGCTTCATGTTCTTAGGGGGACAGAGTCTCCGGAGTGGAGACTGTGGAGTTTTGCAAAGCTTGAAATTTAATGCTGTATTTCTACTTAACAAAAAGATTCTCTAGCAGATCCATAAATTATACCAGTGGGGTACATAACTCAATAGTTTTGTAAAACAGAGGGATTTTCCTTGAGAATGTGAACCAAGTGCCTAACACCAGTGAAGGCAGAAGATGTCTCTTTATTTATCATAAAGCATTTGTATCTGGCTTTGTGGTAACTCTGAACAGCAGCCTTACCATGGATATGCAAACTACCTGAACAATATAACAGCCTTCCCTGCGTGTTGCCAATGTATTTCATACCTGGTGCTCTACATGCCTTTCAGCATAGAAAGCCAATGGGTATCTCTGCCCAGTACCTTGATTTGCTGCCAGATGTAATCTGTTTTTCAGACCACAGACTCACAAGTACATTATGTCTAGCAGCTGAGTGCTCTAAAAGGGAACCCAGCTCCTAATGGAAGCATCAGAAGTCTGAGAGATAAAGGAACGATTTAAAATTTATCTCAAAAGTTCATTAGACCCGCTGCAGAATTTAATTGGCAAGGGTAGAACCACTAGGGAAGCAGTGTTACAGCCCAGATCTGTGTCATGAAACAGTGACAAGTGGCATTTTCAAGGCTGAAAATTAGAAATGACATTCAGCTCTTTGCCTCCCCCACGCCCACCCCACGATTTGTAATGTGCTTGGATCAAAGAGCTCTATTTCTTTGCCTTCTTCCCTGCAGCATTATCTCTTCATAGGAGGTATACAAATCATGCTGTCCATCCCATCCACAACCTCAGTCAGCTTATGCCTGCACTCTTCCTGCAGTTGCTTTAGCTCTTTCTCCAGCCTGGCCTCTTTCATTCTCAGTTCATTGATCAATTCACTGGCACTGACATTCATAAGTGCCTCCTTGGCTCTGGATCTGCCAAAACCCATTTTGCTTGCAGGATGTTTGTCCTTAAATACCAGTCTGCATGGGCCATGCATTTTATTCTTTTTATGGGCACACTGGTATTTAAGTTCTGATAGTTTTAGCTCCACAGCTTCGTGTATTTTTCCAATGGCTTCAGAGAACTCCTTCTCATCCAGTAGCTCTCTCTCTCTTCCTTTGATCTGTCGAAAGAAAATCATGGTTAGGCTTGCGTGCAGAATTCCTCCCACCACAACACAATGCAAAATGTCAAAGCTAAAAGAGGTTTTACTAGAAATCAGGTAAAAATCAGTGATCTGTTTTATGCATTAAAAATTCTTTGCTTTTTAGGAGGAAGGAGTAAGAGGTCATCAAAAGGCCTCTTCCTTTGATTTGATGCTGGGCATATGGCAGCTTTGGGCTCCGCTCCCTGTAGTTGTGGCAAATTGTTGGCAGTTAAACTAGAGGCTGCGTGTGAAAGTGTGCAAGGCTGGATTCTTCATTCACTTTTGCATGCAGTGTGTAAGACACTGCTATTCTGATATAATAGAGTGCAACATCACCTCACAGGAGAACTGACTGCACAAGGGGCAGGTATGTAGCTACACCTGGTATGAGAAAAAGACCAAATCAAAGAAAGACTAAGGATTTAACACAGGCAGACAGAAAACTGTCTAAGAAATGCTGTGTTGGGATCACACCGCCCTTTGCCAACAACCAGAGCAACGTACTAACAGCCGCAGGCCCTATCCTCACTCTCACACACAAATAATTATCTTCATTACCTGAAGTGGAGTTGCTTGTGTGAACAGTTAATCAAAAGTACCTTTGCAGGAATGGGCCCCCACAATAGCAGTATCAACTGTACAGGTGCCAAGAGGTAAGTAGAAATTTGACATCATGATGGGCAGATGGCCATTGCTGCATGTTATCAGCATGCTCAGCACCTTGGTGTTCATATACCAGAAGTCAAACTGGATAGTCCTACTTTGCTCTTGCATAGCATTTTTTATGAATGCTTCATAAAGCACAATTACAGAGTAAGTCAGTATCACTATACCCATTTCAAAGACAGAGACATCAAGGCACAGAGAAGTAAAGGGACTCATGTAAAGTCACTTAGCAGGCTAGTGGCAGAGCCAGGAACAAAATCCAGACCTCCTGAGTCCCCATACACTAAGCCACGTGCCTCTGTTAATACATTACAAGTAAATGCCATCACCCCTCTACTAAATGGGAGTAAATTTCAAACGCTTGCATTTCTATTCTCTACTGGAACGTAGCCCCAAAATCATTGCCAAGTTTCCTAGGAAGTAGTGCTGCCCAGGGACTCTTGTTCGTGTGATGAAGAGAGACAGAATGGCCCCCAGCATCACAAAACTAAATTGTCACTACATTTCTTCAAAGACCACATACTCCCGTCACATCCAGAAAAAGAATATGTGCATAGTGCAACAGCCATGTACCGATATCCTTTACAAGGAACGACACCTCTTGGTGATTAATCTGTACCATGCTTGGTCCATTTGGCATAGATTTTAAAGGCATACTTTTGTAAAAGGTATGAAGAGCAGTTAGGAGACTATGGCTCTCCAGGTTCAGGAGACTATACTAGTACTTATGTTTAGAGGAATAACTCAAAAGAGCCTGAGGGTTCTGATTTGCTAAAACTGTGAGCTAATAGAAGTGTTCAAAATAAGAGATTGACCATGGTTTTCTTCTCGCTGTTACATCACTTTGTCATTTAGCACAGTGCATATGGTTTTGCTGTTGAACTTTGTGCCTTCACAAAAGAAGGAACGTTCAGTCCATGCGTGGGCAAAGACAAGCACAACCCTTGTTTGATGCAAATATCAAAACTGCCCTTTAAGCAAAAAAAAAAAAAAAAAAATCCACAAAACTTTTTATAGTACTTGCCTCTTGAAACCAGGATTTTTTTTTCTCTACAACCAATGCCTACCAGTCTCACTCAAACTTTAGGGCACAATTATACAGCCATTCTTTACTTCCTGCTAACTTGTGGTAGATTATCATATACTGTACTTAGAAGAATTGGGATGACTTCTATTTTAAATTGAACCTGAAGATGTGTTGGCACCTTCCTTCTCATCAGGCTAGAAATCATCACATTATCATAGTAACTTATTTAATTGATTTCCAGTTAGTTTTGTTGCTGTGGTTTGCAAATTTATCTTTTCTGCTAAAAAGTGGGGAGGAAAGCAGATGATTTAGTTCTCATTACAGGAAAAAATAATGAAACAAGGTTATCAACAAAGAATTCGAAGATATAAATAAAATGAAAGGCTGCCAGCATGGTTTCATGGAATGTAGATGTTGTCAAACAAATACACTTCCTTTTTTATTTGACAAGGTCCAGCTGACAAAAACCATAGTGCTGATGTGTTATACTTGCATTTCTCACAAATGTGACTTGGTAATATGACATTCTGAGTAGTAAATAAATAAATAAACAAACCACAAACCTTATACTATATGGAATTAGCAGAACACATTTTGGGTGCATTAAAAACTGGCTCATTGTCAGATCTCAAAATGTAGCTGTTATTCGGGTGGTATCAATGAGTAAGGCCTGTTTCCAGCAGACCTCCTTCTCCCACGGAACTGGTGCGTGGTGCAACACTAATAATTTTAACAATGTTCTGTACAAAGACCTACAATCTCTGCTGGTAAAATTTCACAATGAAACAAAGATAGCAGTAGGCAGAAAATAATGAGGCTAGATAACTATTAGAGAGGGATCTGCATCCTCTAGTTTGCTGGTCACAGTCCAACCACAATCCATTTAAATATAGCTAAGCAGTGACTCAGAGACAGTCACTACACATAAGCACCATGCCATGAGCACCATGCCAATACAATCTAGGGTGTGTAAAAGAGGAATCTCAAGTAAAATTAGGGAAATTATCTTGATCTTGCTTCTGCACACAACACTGATAAGGTTGCTCTCAAAATAACTGTCTGCTTCTGATGTCTACACCCTGGGGAAGATATGGAAATAGTGGGAAAAGTTCAAAAGAGAACCACAAAAATGATTAAGGGGCTGAAAAATAAGTGTTACAAGAAGTTTAAGGATAGCAATCTATTCAGTTTATCAAAGACAAAGTCAAGAGGTAATTTGATCAGTATGTATAGGCACTTAACACCTGACATCCATGGCAGGGCTTTTCAACCTCACTGACAAGAACA
Organism: Alligator sinensis; assembly: GCF_000455745.1. Taxonomy (NCBI): domain Eukaryota; kingdom Metazoa; phylum Chordata; order Crocodylia; family Alligatoridae; genus Alligator; species Alligator sinensis. The sequence goes on along the minus strand of NW_005841832.1, from coordinate 281,175 downwards.
AAATCCAACGGCTGGAAGTCAAAATGAATTGAACCTTGAAATGAAGGCACAATTTCCTAGCAGAGAAGATAATTAAACATTGTAACAGCTTAAGATGGGAGATGTGGATTCAGGTTGTGTTGACTATGATTAGTTTGTTTTCTAAAAGGGATATATTTTAAATCCAGCTCCTTGAAAAAAAATTCCATTGCCATGACAGAGGGGTAGGGAGGTGTTAGGTGCAGTGGTCATGATGGTCCCTTCTGGTGTTGGAACCTGTTAATCTGAATCCCCCTGTTCATCTTTTTACTTCTTGGGCCATGAGCAGGACCACCTGCATTGTCATCAGGATGCTCTAACAGTGGCAGCTCTGCATTAAGACATTAACCATAATCAAATCTCATGCCTCAGTTTTTTAGCCAGTCATATGCAGGGGTCAGGATACTTTCTGGAGCTTATTTTGGCCCTCCTTTGAAACCTCAGAGACTGGCTTCATTTGAAGCCAGGGTACCCCTTCATTCTAAGGTAATACAGAGACTCCTCTTTCTTAGATGCCTGGCCAATGTGTCTAGCTCACATGATTGCCAGACTCAAGGTCAGGAAGGAATTTTCCTCCAAGTCAGACTACCAGGGACCTTGGGCATTTTCCCTTCCTCTGCAGCATGAGGTGTGGTTTGCCTGCTGGCATCATTTGGGAGTGTCTCACCTCATCCATTCTTTGCTGGCACTGCTGACATCTTGGTCTCTCCTGTTCCCTGCCTGAAGCATATAACAGCTTTGAATCTTGAAGACTGAAATCTTAGCCTGACTACAGCTATGGGGCTCAGTGTAGGGGTATCCAGGTAAAATGTTGTGACCTATTAATCTAGATAATTTATTAACTAGTGAATGGTTTTATTTGGGAATAGAGGCATAAATGTTTAAGATGAAAATATAGTCCATTAAACTGTGTCTCATAGCCAATACAGCATAACTTCCTGAAGCACATTTTCTAGTGTTTAACAGTAAGTAATAGTCTAGATCCATTGAAGTCAATGGTGTTGGCAGTGGATTTATGACCCAGATATTTTGTTCCAGGTGGACCCAAACCCTCAGACTGACTGCGACCTCTCCATTCAATAATAAGCTATTTTTATTGCTACACAGTGATAGCAGATAAGAATAATGCAAACAATTCTATATCTACAAGTTCCAGGGATGTCGTTAAGGGAAGGTACATCTGGCCAGTATGTGATTCTCTCTTGAATGTCAAATATCAGCAGCCTGGAGGTTGGAGGCTGAGACCCCCTCCCCGCCACAAGTCCGGTGAGTAAGACAGGCTGGTGGTATGCTCTCTGTTCACAGTGGCCTTGGGTTCCACTCTCAGGGACCTTTTGCTGCTCTAAAATCCCCCAATTTCTGTTTGTGCCTGCCTGGTCTCAAGGAGGTGCTCATTCGCCGACACGGCACGTGCTCCTGGTGCTGGCTGCTGTGTAAGCTCCAGTGGTCTCAGAGAGAGCCCACGATCTCCTCGAGGGAAGCCCAGAGACTCACTTGCCATGACTTCGATTTTCGTTTCAGTGGTGGGCTCCCCTCCTGTGGTCCCCCACAGATCAGCTGCACCTCCTGGTGGGTATCCGTGGAGCTCCACCTCCCCTACACTCCATCCATACACCAGCCTCCAGGATGGCCACTTGGTGTTGTTCCGGCTTGCCCTCCAGTGTTGACTCTCCCCACTCTTCTCGTTGGCTGGGCTACAGATGATTCCTCCCAGTTGCTTCCTCCCCGAGACGTTTAAGCTGTCCCCACTCTTCCGCCAGGTCTCTGGCTATGGCCCGGCTGCCCCTACCCTTGGAGTGCCGCCCATGGTCCCGACCCTCGCCTCGGGGTCTCTCTAGGCCGTCCCCGGAAGCAAAAGAAAGAAAAAAAGGGAAAAAATTAACAGAAGAACCAAGTGTAGGTCTGTGGCCCATCACAACTCACTGGCCTGGCACCGGTGGTCCCAGCATTCCCCTGGAGTGGTCCCAGCTGCCTTCCTTGGCTATGGACCCCTCTGGTGGGTCCAACTCTGGTTCCCTCGTTGGCTGCCGGCACCGCCTGTGTCCGGTGCGGGAAGAACCTTCACCGTCCACTCCCCATGGTACTTCCCCCATGTTTCTCCCGGTACCAGCTTTTATCCTAGTCAGGCAGTATCCTGGGATGACGTCACCCATCTGTGCTGTCTCCAACCGGAAAATGGGGGCACTTTGTCCCAGTGCAGCTGGTCCGTCTCTCCCCTGCCTGAAACTGGTAAGTTTGCCTTGGCTTCAGGGCTTTTCATACAGGGACGGGCTGTCCCCATCCTGGATCCTGCTACAGGAGGGGCCTCTTGTCCCCCAGTAACTGACCCCCTGGGATACTGTTCTTTCTGTCCTTTGATGATTCTTCATCTTTGGGCATTGATAATTGGTCTCTCTGTGGTCGTCATACTGTCCACATTCTGTCCTATCAGCATATTCTTTAGTTTCACAAACCCATCACGTGCACACATCCTAATTTTGGCTTTCCTGGCCTTCTCTTAATTTAGTCTGTTCCCCAAAATCAGAAATTCCAAGGGTTCTGCAGTTAGGCACTATGTGACCTGGTGCCACTTTATCTCATGTTATGGAATTGTGTGGTACATGTCTTTAATTTCCCAGCCTGTCTTTCTGCTTGCTGCTTATCTGTCAGACACAGTGGGCCTTGAAGAAACTGTCACAAACAGGCTTTTCGAAATCAATTAACCCTTGCTGTTGCCCTGAATCAGTGTTCTAATGCAATATTTATTTGACCTACAAGCCAATTCCCAAATGCAAACCTGTAAATACCATTTTCTAGCCATCAAATAGCACAAGTCCCACTGACTTAATAGAGGCCAGGATTACACATAACACATTCCTATCAAACCTTTCATGAGATGATCTTAAAGTGCTTTGCAACTAATTAATCTTCTTTATGCTTTTGTGAAATAAGCATAATTCCACAAGTTCAAAAATGAGCAGCAAAATTAAACAGGAAAAAATTGTGAATTCCTAAGAATTTTGAAAACATACAAAATGCATTATTAATGCAGAACATTCTGGTAATGTGTATTTTCTGCTTGTGAAAGTTTGAATACAAAGGGATCAACTACAGTCTACAGTTTTGCTCTTGCCCTTGTCTAAAAAAACCCTAGAGTCCTCTTCCACCACAAAATACCCTGGAATCCTCCTCCATCACAATCCCCAACTAGTAAGTCCCAGAACATTTCTTGCTGTTGCTAAAGTAATGTCATAGGACCAATTTTTCTGAGGAATGTGGGTGAAAAAAATTAAGATTTTATGTGCTCTCTCTCTTTCTCCCATTGGCTATGAATAAATGAAAATTGAAGTTGGCACATTTTTGGAATTCAGGAGGGGAAAAGTCTCTTGTTACACTTATGGAATGTACCAACAAGTACAAACTATGTTATTTATTTTATCATGACAAATTCATAGATACTAACTGCATTGACAGAAAACTATTTCTAAATGGAACACTTTTTTCATGCTCTTTACTGACCATAAGGAGAGAGTTTATATTAATTGTTAAAGATGACACATGATGAAGGTCAGAGGACTTCTTGGAAAAGCATATTCATCCCAGTGTAATGTGAACAACATGTTAAATGATTTCAGGAACATTTGATTTAACCACCACAATGCAGGTCTATTTGTAATGGCCTGGGCAACAGAACTACTCTACCTGTATATGAGCCAGGACTGCAAAACTCTAAAAAGAATTCTGCACATGCTACCGTGGGAAAGGCCCTGGATACTTTTAGGGAGTCTAAATTCTATGGTAAGCCCCTACTTTCTGAGGCAGCATTAAGTGATCTCAAAAAGGAAAAAAATTAAAAGAATTAAATATGAAAACAGGTAACATGATCAGCACAGTATTGCATGAAATTGAAATGTTTAGGAGTGAAAAAGCAGGTTGTGTTTTGCACAGGGAAACTGTTAAAAGTTTCTGACACCAGATGGATTCTGTGGCAAAGTCTGTAGACATGGAATCACAAAATGCCCTACTTGTACCCTATAGTTTTTTCTTGTTAACAGCCTTAAAGGTTACATGACCTTGAGGCTGCTTGTTCCGGCTTTTTGTACTTTACAGGCTCATGAAAGTATTCAACAGCCTTCTCCTATACATTTAATTGCTGTTCCTTAGCTCCTCAGTGTCTCCCATTAGTCAGCGTATACTGATTATTCTGGATGGGAAAACAATCTCAGCAGACCACTTCATATTAAACAAACATGTTTAAAAAGATTAGGAGCCTCAGCATTTTGTTTGACCTTTTGCATCCCAAGGCTCTGCCTTTCAGTTTTGATCTACCAGCTGGAACTAGAATTCACAATTAGATATGCAGTGCAGCATGACAGCTGCTGTGCATCTTCCCTCAGTAAATAAAATAAAATTATAATTGTTGTTTTCACATTTACAGAGACAACTTCATCCCAAAGGGCCCAGAGTACGTATTAAAAAAGGATACGGGGAATAAAATCACCCACCAACAACATGCAGCCAGCTCTGGAATGGAACATAAATGTGCTTCATAGCTCACAGTGACACTTTTCATAGATTAGCCTTTTGCAAGCAGAGAAGACAGAAAAGATAGTTACCAGTACAATAACTACAATTCTTCAAGAAGAGTATTTGTCCCTTGGGTGGAGGGGGAAGGGACAAAGATTATGCTAGCAATGTCTAATTGGCCGACAAACAGGCCTTGCCTATCTTTATGCCTTTTTGTAAGAGCATAAAGAGCAGTATGGGACCAACCAGCATTCCAGTTCTTTTCATGCAGTTTAATATAGGGATCCAAAGTGGAATAGGACAGAACAGCTGAACAAGTTGCCCAGGGAAACTGTGAAACCTCCTTCTTTGGAGGCTTTCAAGATAAGCCTGGATATGCCTTTGGGATGGTTAGGGATAGCACATCTGTATCTGACCAGATAGCCTCTGAGGCTCCTTCTAAATATATTCTGAGGGCAGGTAATGGAACACATGGGACAACATGACTTAAAGAGCTCAGTTTACAGTATTGTTACTGACTTTCCTTTCTTCTTCAAATACTTGTTTTTAGATATATTCTTCCATGGTGAATGTTGCTAAAGCACTGTATTAACTAAGAGACAGGCAAGGTAAATCTGATATCTTTTATTAGACCAAATCAAATAGTTGGAAAGATTCTTCTTAGCAAGCTTTCGGGTATAAATACCCTTCGTCAGGCTGAGGAAGAATCTGCAGTTGGTGTGTGCTCTTCCTGGATGGAATGAATAGCTAAGAAGCCAGAGGCTGGTATGCATGCAAGAAAGGCAGTCAGTGAAGATGTAAACTGAGGAATCAGCAGGTGAGACACAGGTGGGGAGGAGGGGAACGAATATAGCTGGTAACTAGTGGAGAGGTACCTGAGGAGTCAGATGTTAGGCAAGTTATAATGTGTCATAAATCCAATGTCTATATTTAGTCCATGATTTTTTGTATCCAGCAGGTTGATGAAGTGAAGTTCATAGGCTTGGTCTGTGAAAGGTGTTTTGTGAATTCCCTTTGAGGATTAGAACTGAGAGATTGGAGAGAGAGTGGTTTTCTTGTGAGAAATGTGCCCCCACAGGTAATAGAGTATTCTTGTCTTTGACAGATTTATATTATGCATTCATTCTGGTGCGCAGTTGTTGTTTGGTCTCTCCTACATATTTTCCATCAGGCATTTGGTGCACTGGATGAGATATATAACATTTCTGGAGGTGCAGGTGTAAGATCCAGGAATGATGATGGTTCTGTTGTGGGATGCAGTAATTGTGGGGGTACTGGAGATATGTTGGCAGGTTTTGCATTTTTTGTCATGGCATGGTCTGGATCTATTCAGTGTATTTTGGGCTGTAGGAAGTTTGCTTCTGGTGATGAGGTTAGTGAGGTTTAGTGTTTGTTTGAAGGCTAGGATGGGTGGTTCTGGGAAGATCTCTTTAAGAATTGGGTCTCCTTCTAGTATGGGTTGCAACTGTTTGAGGATTTTCTGTATAGGTTCGAGGGAGGGGTGATATGTCACAACCAGTGGTGTGCAATTCATGCGGATTTTCCTTCTGTACTACAGCAATTCTTTACATGGTATCTGGGTGGCTCCTTCAAATGTGCTTTCTACCTCCCTGGAGGAGTGTCCTTATTGAGTGAAAGCCTTTTTGAGATTTGTGAGATGGCAATCCTGGGTGTTCTCCTCAGTGCAAATTCGGTGGTATCTGAGGGCTTCGCTGTATATCACAGCTTTCTTGGTGTGTTTAGGGTGATTGCTGGTTTTGTGCAGCTACATATTTTGGTCTGTGGGTTTCTTGTATAACGTAGTCTGGATTTTACCATTCTGGATACTGATCATCATGTCTAAAAAGCAGATGTTGGTTAACTAAGTGGTGGATTCCTAGAGCCTCATGACAGCAGTCACTGAAGGCCTGCCCTACAGAAGCATCCGGATCAGAAAACAGTTCTAATGCTAATGCTTAGTAAGTATATGAATGGAATATCAGATTGTTGCCTTGAATATGTCAATGATGGGAACATTTTAAGAGATGCCACTAAGGCTGCCTGGGCCCTTGCTGGGTGATCCCTTATACTGCCAGGTGTTTGTGCTTTATTAAGGTCATAAGAAATTTGGAAGCAATCTAAGGTCTGCTTCAAGAAAGACAGTGTGAAATTGTTTCATTTCTCATTCTTATAAGACAGAGATGTACGAGATTTAGGAGATAGTCTGAAGGGCTCTATCCTTTGTAAACAGAAGGTTTAAAAGGCTACAGCCTTTCTAACATCTCATAAATGAAGTGTCATCTCTTCACAACTGGAATGGGAAAGAACCCAGGTAAATTAATAACATTAATGTGAAAAGCCAAAATGAACTCAGGCAGAAACTTCATATATCTCATCATGATGAAAAAACAGTATAAGGAGGATCAGGCATTAACGTTCTTATACATGGCTACCCTGGCTGATCGTGAGGCTGTAAGGAAAGCCACCTTCATGGAGAGAGAAAGAAATGAACAGGAAGCTAATCACTCAAATGAAGCTTATATTAGGGGTCTGGACATTACACTGACTCTTCAGAAGCATCTTAGAAACTCATTATGACTGGGAGCAAAAACATAATGAAATTGTCAGGTGGAGGCTGGAAAGTGTTTGTAGATGCTACATGCACTAATGCACTTTCTAAGAGTTCAGGAACAGACTTTGATGCCGTGATATAACCCAAAAGCCTCCAGCTGTACTGAGTAGAAAAAATGTGGCAGTGATGGCAACATGGATCAAATTTTTCCATATACACATGCATACTTTTATAATAATAAATAGAATCACATTTTGCCAGGAGCTATTGGTAATTCAGAACTACAAACTTGTTGACGAATGTTTTTTTCTTCTTGAAGAGGTTGAGCCATTTTGTCTCTTTGCCAGACATAAAGTGTTGTCTGTTTGTAGCTGATTGTTTCTTTTATTGTCTGCCATGGCCAAAAGGGAATTAAGGATGGAATACGAGTTCAAATACTGCGCTCATTCAGCTGAAAGAGAATACTTGTTTTCCATCATTTTTTTAAATAAGTGCAATAGTAGTAAGAGTTTGCCTCCACCCAAACAGTTCTAGAATTGCTGCATTTACAGGAAGGATAATACTGCTTGACCTAGAAAGATTAGCTAATTGTTTGTGAGGAGTTTAATGACTCTCCTGAAGAAAATTTTTCAGAACCACTACATTTTTTTAATCAGGTCCTGTAAAATTATGAAATCCTAAGAAACTGAAAGTGGGAGACTGATGCCACCACTGTTTCATCTGGTGAGAACGATGAAAGGGCAGAGGTGGAGAAACATCCACTTGTTCAGGGACACAGCTCTTTCCTTGATTATAATGATGACTCATGTATAGGCCCCATCAATTCTAGAACAACCCTTGCGTATAACAAGGAAGCAGAAGAAGAAGCAGTTCCTATGGAGAAGGTACCATGGCAGACATGATGTCAATGTTGCATTTTTTTTTCAAGTTGACCTTGAGGATGTCCTTAAAGCACTTTCTCTGCCCTCTTCTTGAGCATACAGCTTGACCGAGCTTGCTTCTGGAATCTGGAGCCAGACATCCGAATAACATGGCTGGCCCAGTGAAGTTGATGTCAGATGATCATTGCCTTGATGCTCATGGTGTTTGCTTGCAAGACAACATTAATGTTAGCGCAGCTGTCTTCCTACTGGATTAGAAGGATCTTCTGCATGCAGCGTTAATGATACTTTTCCAGCAACTTGAGGTGTTTTCTGTATGTTGGCTACACCATAGCTCCATACAGTAAGGTAGGGATCACAATTGCTTGATAAACCATGAGCTAAAGATAACCAAGACAGGTGATGATAGGCGCTGACTTTGGTTTTTGCTGGTAGGTGCTTTTTTTTTTAAGGGGACAGGGGTTGGTTACTGTGTCAAGCCTTGTGCATGCCCAGAAGAGGCAGCAAATTACTTCAACCTGGCTTGCCCAATATGGCTCATGGGTGTTGAGCACCTGCTAATTCTTTGTCCGGTGGGTGCTTGAGCCCCGGAGCACCCATGGACTCAGTGCCTCTGCAGGTGATGTTTTTTTCACTACCTGGCAAGAAAGATGAAGAGTATGACAACTTCGAGTCAAAAGAAGCCATAAAAATGGGGGTTGGTAAAAATGTTCCCTGGCTTGCAGATGGTACTGGAAATGAATACACAGTAGACAAAGATCTAGGCTCTTATCTCAGTATCATATCCATCATATCTCTATCACATCCGTCATATTCCATCATACCTCTGGATGGAAATGGGGATTCAGGTAAGTTAGAACTCCTAAAGTAGTTGATACTATGTACAGGGCTGACAGTGCAGAGGTGAGTAGAGTGGCAGTCCTCTCTCTACCCAGTGCCAATGACACTAAAGCGGACAGGGCAATATTAGAGCACTCCAGAAGTGCACACAATAGCAAAGGCAGACGTTTGCTAGGTAGGTACCATCCATTTGGGGACCAAAGAAAGTCTTGTGCTCATGGGACTGGGGTACACAATAGCTGATCTGGATTTGGGTACTATATTGTTTCTATCAAACTTCTAAAGAGCCCTTGTAACTGTAGCAGGACATGGAGTCTACTAGTACTTAGAATGAGGCAGGGAAACAAATTTGTATGAAAAGGATTTGGAAAGCAGTTTGTCCTTTTTCTTTTCAGACAAACTAGTCTTTCTTGCCCCATTTTTCTTGTAAGAGATGGATTCCTTTGATGCTGGCTGTTCAGAAAGGCTCTCTGGAAGAAAGATTCTTGGACTCTTGAGCCTGCTATACAGGGAGATCTGCAGGCCAGGATTAAAAATCTCCAGGAACATAACTTGCAGATACTGCATTGTAGATGGGAATGAGCCTCCCTTGAACAACAGAAATAAGCAGCATGGTCACTATTTAAAGGAAAAGGATGCTGAAAGACCACATGGCTTTTAAAACCAAAGGATTTAAGTTTAATGTTTTCCTTAGTTGCAAAAAAGGGGCAAAGGGAGAAGGGAAAGAAATATGGGTGGAAGCTATCCTGGGCTTTCTAAATTTATAACTAAATATAAGAAAGAATAACTATTTGAGAGTTACATGGAAAAAACAGCAAGCTAAGCTAACTGTAGACAGCTGTTCTTCTCCTCAAACTAAGAGTGAGGAAAAGGAAGAGGAGCGAGGTCTGGTCCACCCTTTATACCCTGGAACAACACTGGAGACTGATAACATATGCAGATAAATGGAAGAGGCCCTGCTAGCAAAATCTTCTGTCTCTGGACTATGCAGCACACATGCCCTGCTAGTGGAATGTACACAGGGATGCACTCAAAGAGGCATGCTTTCTTCAACAGCAGCTAAAGGAGGAATTTAGACAGGCAGAATCTCATTACCTGATGTGGAATCTGGCTGGCATGCAAGCTTGCTTTAGTGAGCCCCAGCAGAGTTCTTTTGCTGAACCATGCAGTCACAGATTCACAGGAGTTTAGGGCTGGAAGGGATCTTGTGAGATCATCAGGTCCAGCCTGCCTGCTCTGGGCAGGAAAGACAGCTAAAGTCAAATAACCCCAGCAAGGTGTGCATCCAGTCTCCTTTTGAAGATCTCCAGGGTAGGTGCCTGCACCACCCCTGCTGGGAGTCTATTCCAGAATCTGGTCACATGCACTGTGAAGAAGTTTTTCCTTACATCCAGTCTGAAACCTTCTTCTAGGAGTTTATGACTGTTGCTCCTGGTTTTCCCTTGGGGTGCTTTCGTGAATAGTTGTTCGCCTAGCTCCTGATGCTCACCCGATATATTTGTAAGCTGCCACCAAATGCCCCCCAAAGTCTTCTTTTCCAGGCCGAACAGTCCTGTATCTGTCAGCCTTTCCTTGTATGGCCCGCTCTTCAGGCCTCCAATCATATGAGTGGCTCTTCTCTGGACTCTCAAGCTTCTCCACATCCCTCTTGAAGTGTGGCGCCCAGAACTGGATGCAGCATTCCAGCTGAGGCCCCACCAATGCCAAGCAGAGCAGCAGAATAATTTCCTTAGTTTTGCTTGAGATGCACCAGTTGATGCATGCCAGAGTATTGTTTGCTCTGCTAACTGCAGCATCACACTGGTGGCTCATATTCACTTTATGGTCAATTGACCCCCAGGTCCCTTTCAGATGTGGTGCTAGCAATCCTTCTAGTGACACACTCTGTGGATGAGGGGAGAGTAGTGGACATGGTAGATCTTGACTTTAGCAAGACTTTTAACACTGTCTCCCATAACATCCTCATTAACGAGCTAAGGAAATACAGACTACATAACTGGCTGGGTCACAGTACTCATCAAGTAGTCCACAATGGCTCAATGTCTAGTTGGGAGGAGATATCAAGCAGGGTGTCAGTGAAGATTAAGTTTCACAACTCAGAGACACAGTGCTATGGTCAAGATCCCTATGCTTCCCAATTATTTGAAAGCTTAGCCCCCACTTCAGAAAAATGAAAGCAATGAACTGAACTTCCTCCAGAATTTGACCGTGTGTGGCTAAAAACTGATGCATCCAAATTTCTCCCATACCCCACCTCAGGCTAGCCCTTCAACTTCTCTCAAGCACGCATACCCGACACGTAGGGAAGTGGTGATAGATAGCTTCAAAACACAAACCTCCTTCTCTTTTCTTATAGGCTTAAATGGGCAGTTAAATTACTAACAATGCTACCATTTAAGGTGCCAGCATGGGCAGCTGAGTTAGTACCCAGTAAGATGAATGGGGCAGTTTGCACCTTGTAGATACTGTTTTAGGCTCTGGCAAACTCAGGTGGGTAACTATATTGGTTGGTCTTCATGTTTTGCAGGTTATCTTTACAATCATAATAGCTTAAAATAATTTTAATAGCTTAAAATTGAGATTGTGCAGAAGACTTGAGAGTCCTAGGACTGTCACTGAAGAGAAAGGCAAGAACTCTGGTAAAAGTTAGCCTTAGACATGGGAGACCTGAGTTCAGTTCCTTTCTCTACCGTAAACTCACTGTTTAATGTTAGGCAAGACACTTAGTTTCCCTGTGCTTCAGTTCTCCTTTACACAGTGGGGGTAAGGGCATGTAAGTCATAAAAGCACCCTACATGGATAGATCATGCACTTTAGGTAAGGCTTCCCTACCTGCTAACACACTTTAGGCTCTCCTTCATGTCCGAACTTCTGACTGAACATAAACCTCATTGGTACTGAAGATTAAAGTAATCGCTAATATGCTGGGTGAAGTACTGGTAATAAAGGAATCAATAGGAGTTTTATCTTTTACTTTAGTAGAGTAGGAATTTCATCCCCAGTAAGTTTCTTAAAATGTGATGCTGGGGTTACTGTATAACAATGAGAGGATCAAAGAACGTGCTAATCTGGAGACCTGGAAACTGGGAGGTATGCTTTAATCAGAAAAACAAGCAACTTGAGAAGGAAAATCCCACCCTATTCTGTAGCCCCCTGCAGCTTCAAATATACTAAAAACTTTCAGACAGCAGAAGAATAAAACTCCTATCATATATCACTCACAGAAATCTAATTTGTTTTTCTAATTTCAAATTAAAACAGCACATTAAGAGAAAATTGAGTTTACAAAGTCAAAAAGTTCAAGAATAAGGAAATGACAAAGTTCACATTGCCCCCTTTTCACTGTAACACAAAGCTATGCTTCAGAACTATTTGACAAAACCAAAGTAAGGGGAAAAATAGAATGAAATTCTGGAACACCTTCCTAACAGGGAGATAATATAGCATAGTCTCTCATGGAGAGCAAAGAGCCCAATCACTAAGAGCATCAAAACTATCAAAATATGAGAAAAAGTGCTCCAGGGAACAGGTCTGTTTTGTCTGAGAATTCACTGGATGATCTGCTGAGATTCCCATGTCTGTGACTTTAATGTCTTTGGAGGTATAAACTAAACCTGAAAATGGTACTCTCATTCCAAATGTGTGTCCCCATGGGAAGTTTGCTCAGTAGCAGTACAGCAGTATAACCAGAAAAGTTTTGCTGGTAAATTTCTCAGTAAAATAAGCCCTTAAGTGACTTATGAAGAGGTGCACAAGAAGTCTGTGGCAGAGCTGGGACATGGACCCAGGTCCACCAAGTCCTGGGTAAGCTCTGATCACTAGGGCTATGGACAAATGTAAAATTTAACTACTTTAAAAGGGGAGGGGAAGGGTAGCTCAGGAACACATATCAGCTGTAATATCTGCATGATCCTGCAGTGATACAAATGAGCTAACTCTAACTTTAACCTTGAATGAAACACTTTTACTGCTACAGAATCAAGAGGACATAGCTGTACCATTGTAACACCTTATACTGATATAATTTCAGACTGATAGAACTGTTACTTGTGTCTATACCATAGGATTTTAAGCATTCCTCTTTTACCTACTATGGAAAATTGTTCCTTGCATTGATTTTTCTGTTGTTTTCTCCATGCTGGTTTTAAAGTATTTTTAAAATCATAACTATCTAAATCCTTTATATTAATCTAATTTTTAACATATACCATTTTCCCCATTTCTGTTAGGATACTATCAGCCAGAAAATAACTTTGATATTCCACCTTCATTTTATTCTTTAACTACATACAGCCCTCTCTAAAATCATTCCCTTCTATTTTAGTGTTCACAGCCCTCCAATATTTGTGAGTAGTCACTGGAGGGATGCCGGATTACCACACCAAATCAGACGAGTACTTTATCTGATCCAGGAGTCTGCCTGTGACAGTGGCTGGCAGGAAGTGCTTTGGCAAATTGTGCAAGAAACCCTGCAAATGGACAATTAATGGAACTGCTTCCCCCACAGGAGACACTTCTTCTTAACCCTTTCAATTAGTGACCAATTTATGCTCTGATGCATAAGGTTTTATAGGCTTTGATCCTGCAAACATTTTTGCCCATGCTTAACTTAGTAGCACAACTAGAACTAGAGTTAAATACATCTTTGATCAAGTCCTCTGCAAGCCTTCTAAAAATATTTTAATCCTAGTGACCATAACTCTCAACGTTCTTGTTATCCATGTTGCCATCCAATTATTTTTAAATCCTTCTAAGCCCTCGGCCTCAAAAAGACTTTGTAACATTAAACCCTAAAAGCAAATCACAGACCATGTAATGTATATTTTACTTCTCACCAATTTTAAATGTGTTGTCTTTTCATGACATGGGATGTTCCCTTGTTCTTGTGGTCTGACAGAAGGTAAGTAGGAGCATGCAATTTACCTCCTCTAGCCCAGTGGGGGCCATCCTTTTTTGCAGGCTTGCCAAAAATTAGCCCTGCAGACTGCCTGAGTGCCACTACAACCCTTTTCCCTTGGTCCTGCCCCCTGGGCAGGGGGCTGGACTCAATGATCTTCCAAGGTCCCTTCCAGCCCTAATGTCTATGGTCTGCTGCTCTGCTTTCTATTCTCTGATTTGCTGCTCAGTTTTCTGCTCCCTGACCTATCTGCCACTGCTGCCTGTCCCCTCCTGGTCTGCTAAGTGCCAGACACAGAGGCTGCCCATGCCACTTGTATCAGAGGTTGGCCACTCCTGACCATTAATTATTTTGTCCTGTCTCCGCTCCTGATCTAGGCAGTCTTTTTGGTCTCTCTTCTCATAGAAGTCTCTCAGCAATTGCTTAGACAAGCTCTACATTTGTGTCTTAATCTTTCTTCAGAAATCAACCTTTCCATCCCTTATTAATTGCCACTGTGATTTTTTGGAGCTGCCTCAAGTTTGTCTGCATCTTGTTGGTAATAAGGTGCCCAAAATTTAGTGCACGGAGCAGAGACACTGCTGAGAGAAGCTGTGCTGCCTCATCAGAATTTAAACAGTTCAATAGTAGTCTGTACTGAAATTACTGCAGAAAATGGTTCCCTCCCCCCATTTTTCCCCTCAGCTCATATCCATCATGCTTTTACTTCCAAAGAACTGAGTCATTACAGAAGACATCTCAAACAGGTGCTAGGGGTTACGTACACTCACATGGGATTACTTAGAATATATTTCAATAATGACTGTCAACAAAACTGACAACCTTTCTGCTGCAGAAAGACAAGTTAACATCTCAGCTTGTTAGAGCTTTTGCAGGATACCCTGGGCAGTGCTCTCCTGCTCACTGCAGTTTTCGCATCTCTTAATTGTGCATTTGAATGTTGATGCTATGAGCTAAGGACAGCGTTTCAATGTGAGTAGCACTGCGGGTCTTTGAATTCCCATCACAGGAAAGGAAGGGTGTGTGGGTGGGTGATGGGGGATGCAGGAGTGTTCCATAGGGCTTGCTGCCAATTTAGGGGAAGGAGCTGCAAAAGAGTTGTTGATGTCACTTTTGAAAATGGATGGGGACTACAGGAAAGGAGTTGGTCCTTTCTTTTTTAATCCACATTTTTCTTATTGGTTACAGCCATTTCTGAGCAAGGTAATTCAGGATATCAGAACACTACCATTCAGAAGTAGGACATATTGTACTAAAAAGCTTGTTTAACATCATCTCCCAAGAATATAGCTGGGCCGATAAAAGAAATTATCAAACAGATCTTGCTTTCAGAAAACAAACTGCACTAATCCAAAACCATTAAATTTCTCCCTCCAATAAAACTCTCCCCACTCACTCTCACTGATCTGCCTAACGGAAAGAAACCCACTGCCAATGATTGGAAATAAGATGTATACCTCCCTGCTTAATATTTGCATTACAATAGCACAGTCCATATGTTTAGTATAACCATCACCTTCCCTTCTGGTCAGCAGTAGGCAAATGGTAGTCTCCCAATCATTTGAGGTTCCATGGACTGTAGGCAGGGATAGACAACAGAAATATGAGCAAAAGGGATTTCCTGGGTCATTGAGTCCAAACTGCTACTGATAGAGACAACCACATCATATAAACCATTTCATAAAAATTAGTCTATCTTGAGACCAATTAGGTCTCTTGTCCCCATGACATCCTATTGGAAGGATGGTTATAGGTACGCGTACTCCTGGGGGTACTTGAGACAGCCCCAGGGAGTACATAGGGGCAGGTGGGGATGAAGCACCACTACACAGTATCCAGCGCTGCTGTGCAGGCACCGCCCACCCAGCTGACACAGAGGGTGGGAGAAGTTTGCAAGCAGCGGCTGCCACTGCTCTGTGTCCAGCTGCTCGCCACCCCCACCGCTCAGTGGCTGGGGGTACACTGCTCCGCGTCTGGCCACCAAGGGATACAATGATGCAAAAAGGTTGAAAACCCCTGTTATAAATTGAAGTCTTAACATACTATGGTGGAGATAGAAGAAGCAAAGCTTTGATCAGTATTTTGGAGGTTAAAAGGACAAAGCAAAGCATCTGACTTATAGTGATGATGAACCAGATATGGGTTAGTGAAGCAGATATGGAAAGCAAGAGCAGTTATTATGGGCCCTGGCCTCAAATCTCTAATTAACTGCAACATCTAGAACAGAGAAGGCCTTGAAGACCTGCCTCATCTACTGATCTCACATATGGTCAGTTCAGGAGAACTGACTAAAAACATATGTTTTATGTTCCCTAAAACATATCTGTCCCAAATAGTGGGCATTTAGCACTGTCCCATAAATATCCCAAATAGTGGGCATTTACCACTGTCTCCATGAGACAATTCCACAGGCGAAAGGATCCTGCTGCCAGAGCTTTGTCCTGATAAACAATGGACAGGTACAGACAGGCTTCCAGCTGCACATCCACTTTGTAAAGATCCAAGGTGCTGTGAGCCTGAACTCAGAAAGACTCTCCCCAATGTCAGGCTTACAGCAGCCCCTCAGAGATTGGGCTGGGAGCTGAATGACCCAAGGTGGCCTTCATCCTGATCCTATAGCATCAGGTTCCAGAATGGATCAGCCCCAATGTGCCGCACATTTGATTTAAGGCATGATACAAATGAGCCACAAAGATGTTCCACATCACATATTGCTTGTTTGCTACATTATCACATCATAAATGGGCTTTAATGTGAAGCACTTTTACTATTTATAGTGAAACGCATAAATCATGTCATACATGTAACTGCTGACAGGGCCCTGAGATGCTTCAGTTAGAGATACGGAAAGCCTGTGCATACAGGCAGGGTATAAATAGCCAAATAGATTAGTGCTGGAGGATAAGGTGTTAAAGTTAAGGCTAATGTTGTAAGCTTTGAGTATTTCCAGCCTTAGGCATGAACATCTGAACAGTCTAAATGAGTTTCAAACACTTGTGTTTAAAACTGCAGAGCTCAAATCATTTTGTTTTAAATTGAAAGTTACAGCATGAACTCCAACATACAAATTGGGTGTAGGGTTTTATTTTTCTGTAAAGAAAAATTTTAGAATGTCATATATTACTTATTAACACTATTTTTTAGAGGTGCACCAATACATCGGTCCGATATCAGATCGGTACCAATATGAAGAAAATTGTCTATATTGGATATCAGCCCTATGGGGCCGATAATTTGGCCAATAAATCCCATGCTGTGTGCACAGAGCAGAGCCAGCAGTGTGGAGAGCTACCTCCAACTGGTAAGTCAGAAGGGGAGGGAGGAGGGAAGGGGTGTGGGGAGGAAGAGCAACGGTCCCTGTGGTATGGAAATGCAGGGGCAGGTGCTGCTCAGCCAGGACAGAAGAGGGAGGCAGGACAGAGCTGTGGCTCATGGGGTGGAGGCGGCTCCCACCACTGATTGCACCCTGGGAGGCTTGGGGGGAGCATGTGCTCCCGGATCTGTGCGGCATGGGGCAGGCAGCAGCTGCGGGGTGGAGCCGGAACTGGCACTGTGAAGCTCTTCTCGCCAGGGGCTGGGCTCAGAGTGGGCTCCGGCGGCACTGGGAGGAGGCTGCAGCCACCCCAAATTTCGCTGCAGCTCCACTCCCAGCCCCACAACACCCCAGCTGAACGCCCCTCCTCCACCCGATCACTGGGAACAGCCCTCCTGGGGTGCAAGCAGCATCGGAAGCTGCCCCACCCCACAAGCTGTGCCTCCATCCCAACCCCCACCCTCCTGGCTGGGCAGCGCGTGCCCCTGCCCCCTCCCTCACCGCAAGGCATGTTGAGCTACACCCCCACCCCGCTTCCCTCCCCTTCCACCACACCAGACTTACCACCTGGAGGCAGCTGTATTGGATATTGAATCAGTATCGGCCGATACGCCTCCTTAAAAATCGGCTATTGGTATTGGCCCCCAAAATCTCTACTGGTGCACCCCTACTACTTTTATTTATTCATTTTCTTGAAAGTTGTTGTAGAAAAGGACAAAGGAAAGTTTTAACACCTGGTAAACAGTACGTGCACATTGGCCTCCTCTTTGTGTGTTAAAAAAAATAACATTTGCACATAAATGGAGTACGCATGTATGTGAATGCATGTGCACTGAGCAGGGGTTAGGATATAACAAGGTGATGGGTCATCTTGGAAAGAGGGTATGTGAAAACTGTGGTAAATCCTCCACCCTTGCCAAGGTAAATGGCGGTTAGGCGAAAGCTCCAAATGCAGGGCTTTCATCCTGCTGCTCTGTTGTCTTTCAGTCCCTCTCAACATCTTGCACTTAATCTTTAAGGCCTTAACAAGATGCAGCTTAAATACATGAGGGACTGGCTCACCAATGACAACCCACCATAACAGTTCCATTCCTCTCAGACAACGGAGTCAAGAGTGTCCCGGACCATGCTTGCCAAAGGCAAAAATAAAGAAATGCAGCAGAAGAGCCCCTGCTTATGAAATAGCCCATGAGGAAGAAAGCAAGCTGCACTAAAAGGTAAACATTTGCAAAACATCTTTTAAAAAAGCCTTTCTGCCATTAGTGATGGAATTACAGCAACAACATGAAAGAAAAGAAACAGAAATAACCATAAGCAAGCTATCAGATCCAGAAAAAAAGGAAAACAGAAACCACTATAAACAGTGCTGTGCAAAATCATATTTGCCGTAGTCTAATGGACCCCTTGAAAATATAACAGATAAATCAGAGAGGTATGCGTTACAGAAGGCCTCAGAAATTATTCTGCTGTGATCAATTTGTATTAGAACTGTGATATGATAAAAAAAAAACCCTCCTGTTTAATTAGTTTTAAGATATGCACAAAATCACATATGCGTACATACTTGCTTATGGTCTATATTAGCTGATATTATTTTATGGCTGATTCTTTTATATTGTATAATAAAAGAATACAAAGTAAGCAACAGAGCTCTGTTTGGGAATCTCACACAGCCTATTTTCTCTCAAAACAGTGACATGAAGCTAATAAAAGCAAAAGGTGCTTGTTAAAACCAACAATTTATGTCTTCAAGCTATCTGTATAGAGTGCCCACTGTTAATTACTTTTGCATCCATGAAAAAGTTTAGATTTTGTCTTCTATAATGCTGAAAAAGTCTGCTCTTTTATATCATGGAGGACACATTAAGGGAATTTTCTTAGTCAGTTACATCGATCCTGTCCAACTAGCCATGCTTGGAAGTGTGTGGGCGGGGGAGGGAACAGAGTTATTCTGGCAGAAAAATGTGCAGTTCTTATCCTGTTTCATGGTGGGAAGGTACGAAATGACTTGCACAGCAGATTTCTATATATAGGCAGGCCAAGGGCTGGGTACCCACCCTCCCATACGTTTATGCCAGAATTTGCACTGGTTCTACTACACTCTTCAGTCAGGGTTCAAATTTTGGGGAGCTCGGGGGTTGAGGAGGGGGGTTGAGCCCCTCCATAAGAGATGACAGCCCCCCTGTAAGATTTGAAAATCATAACCTGGGGGGGGTCTCCGATTTTATTAGGGCATCGTGATGGGCAGCCCAATTTTTTTTGCAGACCCCCCTGTTACTCAAATTGCCAATTGCTCAAACCATGAGCAAGGCTTTATAAAGGGGGATAAGGCAAGGTGCCGCATTTACTGATCACAAGAGATAGACAGAGATTTGGGCACACCATTCATACAAACACACACAAATCATCATACACATCATTACACACAGGCATACACATACACAAAACAACCATTTCATCCACACATACACCAGATATAGTTACCAGCAACAGTTGCTCAATATCAGCCCAGGGTGGCCAACCCGGGCTTATTGAGTAGATGATGATGATTTGAAGACAGAACACTTGAAGAGAACAGCTAGAGCGGGGTGAACAGATGCATCTGTGCTCTGAAGAAACAGCAGTAGAGAAAGAGACTCACCCAACTAGGCATTTTCAAAGTGTTCTTTTATAGGGATTGGCATCCTTTGTTTCAGTGCTTTGGGGGGGGTTTCATACCCATCTTCTGTTTTTGCGGTTGTTCTTCTTTTGTCTTCAGCTTATCTTAGTCTTGGAGTGTTTTTGCTGCCCGTCTGGCAGGATGGGTGCATTTTTTCTCCTCATTATCTTCTTTGTGCCCTAGGCCTAAAAGGGATTTTTCAGCCATTCGTTAATTAGTTTACTGCCTGGTAACTTACGTTTGGTGCCTTGTTGCTTACATAAACAGTTAAATTTTCTTCTTCTGTCTCTATGCCATTCTCTCACCATTCACCCTTTTATACACACTTATACATAAAGGCTATACAGAGTTCATTCAGTTATGTCAAGCAGAAGGATACAAAATGGAGTTTTCAAGTTGCTTATAGGACAAGACTAACATGGCTATATTTCACTATTATTACACTCTATGTTAACATCAGGTACATTAGTTCAGTTCATGCTACACCCCCAAGAGTCAAAGTGTAATTCGATCCCTGTCTTCAGTCCCACTGAGAGGCAAAGATATCTCCACAAAGTGCTCCTCAGTGAAGGAAGAGAGGTAGTTATCCATGTTAATCTGAAGTCAGGAAGATGGTGGAGTAGGGGGGGCAACTCAGAGATTAACTAAGGTGCCATTCTGTCTTATCTTCTTCAATGGGAACAAAAGCTTATTTCTCATTGGAATATTTCTGCATTGCACAAAGTCTAGAACAGGTAAAGTCTAGAAAGGAACCATGTTCCTTTTAACACAAACTCCAAAAGCTGAATCCAGCAGATTTTAAAGTGTAATATACTTAGATTCAAGTTAGAAAATGTTTGTGAGACTCTGCTCTAAATCCATATTGTTGGTTAGCAGCCCAATCCTTCTGTTCTTGGGCTTTAATTTTTAGGAAGTATTTAAGTTACTTTTTCAGTTTTTAAAATTTCATTTTAGTGTTTCATTTTAGAATGTAAGTACTGCTTCAGAGTGCCATAGAACCAAATATTTTCTTATAATTACTTTAATATTTCTATGATTAATGCTACTGAATCTACTCAAATATGTAAAGAGATCACTTGAATTCAGGAACTAATTAACCAGGGCACTCATGCAATTTATTCTCTAAACATAACAAGGTGCAGGAAGAACCCTGGAGAATTAAGATGCCATCATTTTGAAAGTCTACCTTAGTAATCATTACATGAGCTCATGCAAAGGTGTCAAAGTCACTTTGCCCCATAGGCCAGATGACCTGCAAGCAGCAACAACAGCAGCAGCAGCAGCTACTCCCCATGGCTGCTGGAGGCACTTTATTGGTGCAGCTCTGGCACCCAGTGAGTTATAATAAGGCTACCATTCACCTTCCCCTTACCTTCTGCTACTAATTTTAGACTGGCCCATTGAGATGGGTTGTCAAGACCACAAACAGCCTTGTGGGCTGGATGACCAACCACTGCAGGCCAGACCCAGACCACAGGTCACAGTCTAACACCCCTTAGCTAATGTGACACATTAGCTAATGTGATATTTGCTACCCAACAGAACTATAATGTACAATTTTGTGATGTGTAGAAAGTATGTGGACAAAATGGAGAGTCCAGCGGAGAGCAATGAAAATGGTTAGGGGGCTGGAGCACATGACTTATGAGGAGAGCGTGAGGGAACTGGGTTTATTTAGTTTGGAGAAGAGAAGACGGAGAGGCAGTGGCGATATATAGGGGGTGCACGTGCACCTCTGAGTGCCAGTACACCCCGTCAGGCCACACTCCCCACTCAGGTGATGGGCAGGGGGGGCAGGCAGGAGCGCGAGCACCAGATTTAGGCCGCAGATGCTTCCAGAAGCCGCTTGTCCACTTTCAGGAGCGCTGCGGCCATTTTTGAAAGTGGTGCAGCTGCTCACTGGTTGGGACCCCCTTCCCCCCTCAGCGAGATTGGCTGTGGAGGACCCCCCCCACCCCACCCCGGTTGCTGACTGGTCGCGCCGGGGGGGGGAGGGGCACAACATGACCCCCCCCAACCAAGGCGGCACCAGTTGCCCATGCTGAGAGGGGATTCAATAGCAGCCTTTAACTACCTGAAGATTGGTTCAAAAGCAGATGGAGCTAGACTGTTCTCAGAGATGGCAGATGACAGAACAAGGAGCAATGGTCTCAAGATGTAGCATGGGAGGTTTAGGTTCAATATTAGGAAAAACTCTCTCACTAGAAGGCTGGTGAAGCACTGGAACAGGTTACCTAGAGAGGTGGTGGAATCTCCATCTTTGGAGGTTTTTAAGGCCCAGCTTGACAAAGCCCTGGCTGGAATGATCTAGTTGGGGATGGTCCTGGTTTGAGCAGGGGGTTGGACTAGATGACCTCCTGAGGTCCCTTCCAACCCTAATTTTCTGTGATTCTATGATCCACATGGAATGGCAAAAAGGAATATGAAACATAACAAAACTTTACTGTTTCCTAAAAAGATCTGCTGCTCTTTACGATATTCCCTTATGATGCATACTTGCATTATGGCTGGCCTAAGTTATCCAGCAGGCTAACGGAGACTGCCAGTACAGGAAACCCTTGCTATTTGCAGGTTCAGAATTCATGATTTAAAATATTTGCAAATGCCGAACCCACAACCTAAATACGCTTAAAGGAGCTCCTTGGGAGCTCCGCACTTGCTACCACCGTGCTCCCGCTGCTGCCGCCACACTCCCACCACCACCAGAGCAGCCATGCCCCTCCCTCCCTCCAGGTGCCAGGGGCACTGCGCTCATGAACGCAGACAATGTTCATGAACACAGTGCCTTATTCGCGGATTTTGCCATTCACGGGGGATACAAGAACATATCCCCCATGAATGGCAAGGGTCTCCTGTATACTTACAGAACTTCTGAAGGAAAAAAAAGGTTATAAAATGAGCACAAGAGTTCAGGAAAATCGTAGGCAATTTTTCATTTATAAACTCCCTGGCTTACCCAGGATAAACACAATTTACCTACTTCAGGAATTCCAATCCATTCACCCATCTATAACTTATCCCATAGATACAGATGAACAGAGAAGATCCATAAGTACCGTCAACCTGTCCGTAAAACAACTTTCTCAAGTTTAGCTAAACTCGGAAACTCCCTACAAAAGAAGAGGTGCTAATTAAACTGAACTAACAGTGGGTTTCATAGCTTGATTTTATCAGTGTTTTCTTTGTAGAATAACAAATCAGTAATGAATAACCAAGTTCTTTTGCAGTCCTTGAGACATGAATAGCAACTGTTGTATGACAAAGTGGTGTCATGACCCTGTACTTCCCTTAAAAAAAAAATTACTGTATTTACTCAAAATCAAGACTAGGCCCCCCTCAACTGCAT
>NW_005841832.1:236479-258025 GCF_000455745.1 Alligator sinensis | reverse complement strand
GGGGGGGGGGGGGGGGGGGGGAGGGAAGAGATCTTCATTTTATATTTGAATACTGGTCCAGGGCAGGTGTTGGTTCAGCTCTGGCTTCGACCCCAGGACACTGCACAGCCAGTCTCCCTTCCCCACTTACCTTTTGCTGGGCCTCTGGTCTTTCTAACCTTGACCCAACATGGCAGAAGCAGCTGCTGCTTCTCCCTGGCTAGGCTGAACTAAGCTGGGTCTGGGCCAGGGCTGTCGCTCATGCTGACTGCCCTGTAACCAGAGCAGAGCTGCATCAGAAGGTAAGTAGCAGTGTGGGGGTAAAGAGAGGACAAGGACACGTGGGAGACAGGCAAGGAGTAGGTCCTTGGCTTCTACTGAGCCTGAGCCTAGTGCAGGGGTATCGAAGATCCAGATTGTATTGCTGCCTGTGGATCTTGGAACAGCCCAGTGTGCCACATGCAGCACAGGTCAGCCCTGGCCCCTGGCCCTGAATTAGTTCCTGAATTCTTGTGATCTCTTTACATATTTGAGTAGATTCAGTAGCATTAATCATAGAAATATTAAAGTAATTATAAGAAAATATTTGGTTCTATGGCACTCTAAAGCAGTACTTACATTCTGAAATGAAACACTAAAATGAAATTTTAAAAACTGAAAAAGTAACTTACATACTTCCTAAAAATTAAAGCCCAAGAACAGAAGGATTAGGCTGCTAACCAACAACATGGATTTGGAGCAGAGTCTGCATGCAGTGCCCGGAGCAGGTATGGCCCATGCTGCATGCACTGTGCAGGCTAGATATAGTGTACATGCTGCTTGCTGCATGCAGGGCTGGTTCAGCGTGCATGCTGCATACAGTGCATGGGGCCTGCTCAGGGTGCACACTGCTTGCCAAATCCATCCCAATCTGGCCCTATGTCCTGGATCTGGAGCTGGTTCAGACTGGACTCAGACTTTCCCCACAAGTCTAGCAACACTCGCCCTGGAACGGTGCTGCATGCCATGTGCCGCACATGGGGCTGAGTCGGGTACACAATTTCATAGATTTCATAGACATTCTGGCTGGAAGGGACCTCAAAAGATCATCGAGTCCAGGCCCCTAACCCAGCATGTGGGACCAGTTCAGGGCACATTCTACATGAGGCACCCATGACAGATTGGCCCTGCAGGCTGGCTCTGGTGCATGGGACTGGTCCATGGGCCCAATCTAGCCCACAGACCAGTCCCACACCTCTCATCCAACCTGTGGGACTGAACAAGTTTAATAGACCTGGTCAAGTGAATACCAATGTTCATGAAACTGTGTATATAAGGCCAGAAAGAACCATTTGATCATCCAGTCTGAGCTACTACAAACACAGGCCCCAGTACCTTGCTCAGTAATTTCTGTACTTACCCCATAACTTCTGGATAAGCTACAGGTAAAAAAATATGCAGTCTTCATTTAAAGTAGGGTGGGCAAAATACAGCCCGCGGGCTGGATCCAGCCCACCACACCATTCTATCTGGCCCACGGGACCCCTAAAAAATTTAGAAAATATTTATCTGCTCCTAGCTGCCTGTCAAAGATGACAGGAGCCAGGGGCAGTAGGACCCAGGGGGACCTGGCAGCTGGAGCCCAGCCCCAGCCATTTCCCTGCCTTCCTGCCCTGGCCCTGCTCCAGCACCAGGTGGCCCCGGACTATATTGCCCAACTGGAAGCACGGGGCCACGTCAGTCCCCCAGGGGGTGTGCGTGTGCACGTGTGTGTGAGTAGGGAGGGACCCTGTAAGCGTGCGTGTGTGTATGTGTGTGTGTGTGTTCACAGGGCAAATCCCACGTACACTCTACCATACACATGCACCTACACCCTACCTCAGACTGCCCTACACGCATCCCCATATTTATATCAGCATGTGAATGGTTCAGTCCTAACTCAGACAGCTGTATTCATCATAAATAATTGTTGAGGGACTTGGGTGAGTCAAAGGGCTGGATTTTAGGATCTGCCTTACACGCATCCCCACACCCCCTCACACATCCCTGCCACCCTCCCATCACACAGCCTCCAACTAACCCCGTACCCACCCACACCCCACATATCCACCCCCCCACATGCTCCCTCACTCCACCCCCACACCTGTCTACCCCCACAGACACATACACACCTGACATAGACTCCTCCTTCCCCCACAATATACAAGAGTAAGACTTCATTTTAAGCTATTATCTTGGATAACCTAATCTCTTAAAAATAACCTCCTCTTACACCTTTTCCTTAAATCCTTTCCAATTTTTCAACAATTTCCAAATTTTGACAGTGGTGTTTCATGATGGGGTATACTAGAGTCCTGGTTTTAGACTGCAACCTACTCCTCACTTAAAAAATAGCAGTGGGCGATAACTTTTAGTTACTTCCAACCTAAAATCCTAAAATCCAATCCTTTGACTCACCCAGGTCCCTCAACAATTATTTATGATGAATACAAGTGTCTGAGTTAGGACTGAACCGTTCACATGCTGATATAAATCGAAATTGGTTTTCACAAAGGAGAGGACGTGCGTTTGTGGGTGTTCCACAAAAGCAAGCAGCAACAAAAAGGTTGTTTAGGGTAAGTGATTAAAAATCACTCCTCTGGCTTGAAGATAAAGAAGAAGGCTGTAGGAAAGGTTCATGCTGACATAACCATTAATTTCTAGTAAATATTACTATACAGCAGTAGCAATAACTTTAGGCCCTGGGAATTGATGGGGAACAAATTGAAGGGGTGCTTCAAAGCTATTATTGATAGGGGGCATTATTTGCACTGTAAATTGTGAAGACATTTTAGAAGGGTTGTAAAGCTGAGCTATAGCCACTGACGGAATGTGTAATTATACAAGCAGCTGCATTCCGAATTTTGCCAGGATTTGCAATTTCCTGCAATTAGTGTAGAATGCATGCATCTCCATCTTATGCATTTTAAGCAAGACACTCGCTATTCAAAAGATAGCTCCCAGGTGCACTTATTGGCATTCCAGGACAAATTGAAGAGGGAAACTATAAAGCTCCAAAGTACCTATTTTATCTGAAAGCAGGTGGCCATCTTTTCAGTTGGTGGGTCAATGGGAAGGGATCGGCTAGGAATCTAAAAATACAATGTTAACATTGGGCTGAAAAGAAGAGAATACACATAGAATAACCATAAATAGTCTGGTAAGGGTGCACCGTCATGTGCAGTAAGTGGTGTTGAAGCAAGAGCTTCATCTCTTGTAATTATGCATTTAATAATGCTAAAACTCCTGGGACTTGGTAAGCCTTCAATATGGTATCTACACCA
This sequence comes from Alligator sinensis, assembly GCF_000455745.1. NCBI lineage: Eukaryota > Metazoa > Chordata > Crocodylia > Alligatoridae > Alligator > Alligator sinensis. The sequence goes on along the minus strand of NW_005841832.1, from coordinate 254,744 downwards.
CTACATCAAAGCAGTTTTAAAATAAAATAGCAAGAAAGTAGAGTGAAGGGAATAAAGAAACATTCCCTGAATCATGGGACTAAAATGATACAATAAATAAGACTTGCTGTTATCTTCTAACCGTTAATATGGGCAGGGGGAGGGGGCTAGATAAACACAGCTATCTGCATAGTAATTTTGTTTATCTAAATATGGTATACAAAAACTGGTAGAAGTAGAGAACATCAGCGAGGCCGGAAGCAACAGAGGCTTAGAGAAGTTAAGAAAACAACAAGGCAGCAAAATAAAGATTTCTACATTCTTTCCTGGAAAATGCAAGTTAACATCTTTGTGAAAACTAACATGAAATGAAAAATATTCAGTAAGCCATGAGACAGGCAGCCTTCTGACTGTCAGTGTTTGGACTGGTCTTTGTCAAATAGGAAAAGTAGAAAGGAAAGGCATCCTACTGTCCTTCTTTAGGGAGTTAAACCAACTATCTAGTGTAATAACTGAGTAATCCTATCCTGCAAGACTCTATGAAATTCCATTTAAGCAACAGAGGTGCATGGGTCACAGCAAGAGGCATGTCTCCATCAGAACACACCTTAACCCTTCCCTTGAAGAGAAGACTTAAAAGGACCAGCTTCAGAGATGGTTTAGATTCGGGCTATAGAACAGATCTGAGATAGTCTTCACAGAGCTAGATAAGGTATATGAATGAACTATACTCACTGCGGAGTGCTAAGAGAAAGCACAATTTAAATACCTTGCTGTTTCAGGTTTTAAGAACATTTTTGACTTACCAGCTTGTGAACTTTTGGAATAGATGGCTTGGTTTATTACTGTTTAATCCCAGAGTAGAACAACTGTGAGTCTAACAAACTTAAGCAATCAGCAACAGAAGGATTCTAATTGGAAAGCAATATGGTAAAAGTAATCTACAAGTGATAGTAGACAGCAAATTAGACAGAAGCCAGGAATGTTATGAGGTTATTATAATATTATAGCAATTGCACATGGGCAAAACAAACAAGGAAAGGTTTAACATACACACACAACACAGCTGAATAGTCTTAAGTCAGTCAGCAGCTTCTGAATTGTCAGTGTTCAGTTTGAGACCTTCCAGAAGCCCAGCTTAAAAGAAGGCAGCCACCAAAAGAGTATGCTACACTATCTACAGCTGCACAGTGGACTGTCCCAGAGGTGACTGGTTTTAGCCTAGTAGATCATGTCACACATGAATTTGTCAAACTGGCTCCAAAGACATTGAAATAGCCCAAAGTAAGGTTACCATTTATCTAGCCAGTCAGTGATGTTGGAGCTTGTGATAATAGTTGAGAATCTTTTGTATTTTCTCTGCCACAGTGAGCTGATGATATTCTTAGCAAGAATAATATGCAGCAATGGTCAGATAGGATTTCTACTACACAGCTGGTAGCATGGTGGATATTGCTTGTCCTTGAAAAGTAGCAAACATGGTGTTTTCTGTAGCGTGGTAATCAATTTATTGGCTACATTATGATACCAGATGTTAGCAAGAGATCTAGGCCCAGATGTAGGAATCTAGACATAAACAAAGTTTTGTTGACTTCAAGTGCAACCAAACAAAACCCGTAAATTTCCAAACTCTGTAAAGAGGATTTAAATTACAGAGCAATACATGGGAAGGCAATCCCATGTATATTTCTGGACAGCTCACAGATTTTCTGAACAGAACTCTGAAAATGGTAAGAGAGGCTCTATCCACCAAGCATGAAAAAAAAGGTCTAAGGAATGGAGGGCAGTGTGGAAAGGTGGTGTTGACTTTAAATAACACAGAATCATAGAAAATTATGGTTGGAAGGGACTTCAGGATGTCATCCAGTCCAACCCCCTGCTCAAAGCAGGATCAGCCCCAACTAGATCAGCCCACCCAAGGCTTTGTCTAGCTGGGTCTTAAAACCTTCAAGGATAAGGATTCCACCATCTCTTGGAGTAACCTGTTCCAATGTTTTACTACCCCCCTACTGAGAAAGTTCTTCCTGACATCTAGTAGGGCTGTGTGACATTTCATCAGCCGTTTCATTTCGGAGGTGTTTCAGCCTGTTTCCGTGCCTGAAACACCAAATCTGAAATGAAATGGAAGGCTCCAGAACATCTCCTAAACTAAACACCACGGTGCAGGTGCAGCACGGCTCGTCAGGGTGCCACATGCTGTCTGGGAGCTGGTGTCACTGGGCACTGGTGACCGTAAGGGGTGCACACAGGTGTACATGCACCCCCTGAGATTGGTAGTGCAACCCCTGAAAGAAGCACCGCTGACGCTGCTGGCGACATCTGTGGGTGGTCACTGACCACCCGTCGGTGCTCTCCTCCCCTTGCCACCGACACTGCCATGGCCGCCTGTGGGAGCTCCCCGCTTGCCACCGCCACGCCCCCACTGCTGACACTGCAGCCGCCTGCGGGAGATCGCCGTTCCTCCTCAGCCTCTGGGGGCATGTGTCGTCCGTGCCACTGGGACATGTGAAGCTGCCCCAACTCCCAGACAGCGCATGATGCCCTGCCGAGCTCCACTGCACCTGCACCATGGGGCAGCTGCCGCATGGGTGGCTGGTGGGGGGAGGGGGGGGCGCGCAATCTCCACTGCTCCCTGCTGCCTCGTGCTGCACAGGGGGGCTCTGCCACAAGCCCTCAGATGCCCCAATTGCCACTGCTGCAGCCGGGGAGTGCCGAGCTTTTTTTTTTTCTTGCTTTTTTTTTTTTTTTTTATAAAGTGCCAGGACTAGGCTGGGGCCGGGTGGGAGATGGGGCACGGCAAGGCAGCCATTGAGGCTTCTCCCATGGTTTCCCGCCCCCCCCGGGGAGAGGCAGGCATAGCCAGAGGAGCTGCAGGAGAACCTGCAGCTGCCTGGCTGTGCCTGCCTCTCTCCAGCCAAACTGAATCTCTGAAACAGCATCGAAACTCCGAAACAGATTTGGTCGAATCAAAACGGAGCTGCAATTTGAAACACCAAAACGAATCACTGTGCTCCGAAACAGCCAAATCCAAAATTGAAATGAGACATAGCCATTTCACACAGCCCTAATATCTAGCCTAAACTTCCTTTGCTCAACTTGAGACCATTGCTCCTTGTTCTGTCGTCTGCCACCACTAAGAACATTTTAGCTCCATCCTCTTTCAAACCACCCCTTCAGGTAATTGAAGGCTGCTATTAAATCCCCATCTGTCTTCTCTTCTAAACAAGCCCAGTTGCTTCAGCATCTCCTTAGAAGTTGTGTGCCCCCAGTCCCCTGATCATTTTCGTTGCCCTACGCTGGACTCTCCAATTTGTCCACATCCTTTCTATAGTAGGGGGCCCGGAACTAGACACAGTTCTCCAGATGTGGCCTCACCAGTGCTGAATAGAGGGGAAGAATCACTTCACTTGATGTGCTGGCAATGCGCCTACTAATGCAGACCAGTATGCTGTTAGCCATCTTCGCAAAGGCACACTGGTAGCTCATATTCATTTTATTTCCCACTGTAACTCCTGGGTCCTTTTCTGCAGAACTGCTGCTTAGCCAGGTGGTCCCCAGCCTGATTGTTCCATCCTAAGTACAAGACTTTGTATTTGTCCTTACTGAACCTCATGGGATTTCATTTGGCCCAATCCTCCAATTTGTTGAGGTCTCTCTGAATCCTAGCCCTACTCTCCAGCATATCCACTATTCCCCACAGCTTGGTGTCATCTGCAAATTTACTGAGGGTGCACTCTATACCATCTTCCAGGTCACTGATGAAGATATTGGACAAAACTGGCCCCAGAAATTACCTCTGGGGCACTCCACTTAATACCAGTTGCCAACTAGACACTGAGCCATTGACTACTACCCTCTGATGATCCAGCCCAATGATTCAGCCAGTTTTCTATCCACCTTACATTCCATTCATCCAACCTGTACTTCCCTAGCTTGCCTGAGAAAATACTGTGGGAAATCATATCCAAAGCCTTGCTAAAGTTAAGGTATATCACATCCACTGTTTTCCCTGCATCCACACAGCCAGTCATCTCATCATAGAAGGCAATCAGATTGGTCAGGCATGACTTCCCCTTGCTGAATCCATGCTGACTGATCCTAATTACCTTCCCCTCTTCCAAGTGCTTAGAAATGGATTGCTTGAGGACCTGCTCCATGATTTTTCCAGGGACTAATGTGAAGCTGACGAGTGTGTAGTTCCCTGGATCCTCCTCCCCTTTCTTGCAGATGGCTACTATATTTGCCTGCTTCCAACTGTCTGGGTCCTCTCCCCATCTCTATGAGTTTTCAAAGATGACGGCTAGTGGCTCTGCAATCACATCGGCCAATTCCCTCAACAGCCTCAGATGCATTCCAGTCCCATGGACTTGTACGTGTCCAGCTTTTCTAAATAGTCCCTAACATGTTGTTTCACCGCTGTCAGCTGCTCACCTTGTCCCCAAACTGTGCTGCCAGGTGCAGTAGTTTGGAAGCTGACCTTGCCTGTGAAGAACGAGGAGAAAAAGGCATTGAAAACCTCAGCCTTTTCTGCATCCTCTGTCACTAGGTTGCTTACCCCATTTAGCAAGGGACTCACACTTTCCTTGATCTTCCTGTTGTTGCTGACATACTTGTAGAAATCCTTCTTGTTGCCCTTCACATCCCTTGCTAGCTGTAATTGTTCTTTGGTCTTCCTGATTTCATGCCTGCATGCCCAAGCAATGCTCTTATACTCCTCCCCAGTCATTTGTCCAAGTTTCCACTTCTTGTAAGCTTATTTTTTGTGTTTTAGCTCACTGAAGAGTTTGCTGAGAAGCCAAGCTGATCTTCTGCTATACTTGCTAGGCTTCCTGTACCCTCAATAAGATTTTTTTCTAACTACAGCCAAGTCTCCTGGACTCCTTTTCCCCTTAGACTAGCCTCCCAGGGGATCCTGCCCATCAGTTCCCTAAGCAAGTCAAAGTCTGCTTTTCTGAAGTCCAGGGTCTGTACCTTGCTGCTCTCCTTCTTTCTTTTCCTCAGGATCCTGAACTCAATCATCTCATGGTCACTGCTGCCCAGGTTGCCAACCACTACTACGTTCCCCACCAATTCTCCCTGTTCGTGAGTAGCAGGTCAAGAAGAGCACAGTTCTTAGTTGGCCTCTCCAACACTTGTACCAGGAAGCTATCCCCAACCCACTCCAAAAACCTCCTGGATTGCCTTTGTGCTGCTGTATTGCTCTCCCAGCACGTCAGGGTGACTGAAGTCCCCCATGAGAACCAGAGCCTATGATTGGGAAACCTGCGCTAGCCGTTTAAAAAAAGTCCCATCTACCTCATCCTCCTGGTGTGGTGGTCTAGAGCAGACACCCACCACGACATCACTCTTGTTGCTCTCCCCTCTGCCCCTAACCAAGAGACTTTCAACAGGACTGTCTCCAATTTCATACCGGAGCTCTGAGCAATCATACAGCTCTTTTACGTATGAATCAACTCCTCTTCCTCTTCTCCCGTCTGTCCTTCCTGAACAGTTTATACCCATCTGTGACAGTGTTCCAGTCATGTAAACTATCCCACCAAGTCTCTGTTATTCCAATCACGTCATAGTTCTGTGACTGTGCAAGGACTTCCAATTCTTCCTGCTTGTATCCCAGGCTCTGTACATTCGTGTACAGATACCTGAGCTAACTGCCCTACTTTCTCAAGAAGAATAAAAAGGCCTCCCCTGTTGCCCCCTCCTGTTTGCCCTTCCTCCAGGTCACCCACTTCCCCACTTACCACAGGGCTTTGGTCTCTATCCCACAGCAAACCTAATTTAAAGCCCTCCTCACTAGGTTAGTGAGCCAGTCTGTAAAAATGCTCTTTCCTTTCTTCCTCAGGTGTATCCTGTCTCTTCCTAGCAATCCTTCTTGGAATAAGTTCCCATTGTAAGCCAGCAGGACACAAATGGGGAAAACATAATTTACATTACCCAAGCATATGCTTCTTAAGGGAAGTTAACTAGAGAAAAGAATAATCTCTTTAAAAAGGGTGGATAGTGCCATTATTGATATAATTCAAACCAGACTCAAAGAAGTACTGCAAAGTAGTGAACCATTATTAAAAAATATCCAGCATTGGCCTACTTTTATTTCCACTGAGGACTCCTAAATATTCCATGCATAAAGCATATTTCAGAACTTATATGGGATGGACAAAATCAGCGATGCTCACAGTATCTTGCCCCACGGAGAAGATAAAAGGTGCAGAGCCAGTCTGCAGGCCCGATTAGGTCCCACACCACTCCCACCCAGCTGGAGCCTGATCCTGGCTCAGCAAGGGAAGTACAGAGCCACTGGAGCCAGATCTCAGCACATGGGGACTGGGCAGAGACAACGCTGGGTCCCAGAGCCCAATACCACCAGGTGGAGGTAACACAGAGCTCAGGATCAGACTCCAGAGGTTCTGTGCTGCCCTGTTTGGCTGGGATCAGTCTCTGAGGACCCTGCACTGCCCCCTCCTGGCTCTCCCATGCTGGGATTATGCCCCATGGCACCCTGCCCACCCCATTTAGTGTGCAGGGTCACAGCCCACAGGGCTCTCCACAGGATCTGTGGGGAGCCCCAGAAGTCATATTACATAGCATTGGTGGCCAGATTTGGCCTGTGGGCCAGGGATTGAGCACCCCTGGACTAGATGACTTAATGTATTCCTTCCTTCAATTTCTATGATACTAAAATTACCATATATTTCAAAGAATAATACCTAAAATTGTATAATGCATCTATTTTACATCAATGTTAAGTTACCTTTACCATCTTTATTTTAAATTTTGAAGTTCAACTATTATGTCACAGAAACACCATTTAGTAACATTCAGGGCCTGGAAAAGAAAAATATAATTTGCCAGTATAACAATCCAGACATTTTCACAAAGACAGTCAGTGGTGCTTTGAAAATGTTCTTGACAGTTATAAATTACAGGAATGGAAGGAAAACCAGTCTTACTTAAGAGAATAAATTGCTTGCTTATTTGCAATTTTGTTCTTCCAAATCTTAATCTTGGGTTGTAGAATCAAACAGAAAATACCTGATCAGAACTAACAGGCTTCCAGTGGCATTGAAGCACTGCTTCAACACTGAAGCTTTTATAGCATTATTTTTACAGAGTTTTAACATCTCTTCAGAAAACAAACCCTTTATGAACTGAACCCCTTAAACCAACAGTCAACAACCTTTTCGGGCTATGGGCAGAGTGACCCAGTTCAGGTCAGAGGTGGGCTGACGGGCACAAAGATCACTGGAAGAACTAGGATTGTTTAGCTGAGAAAAGACTAAAGTGAGGATTTGCTAACAGTCCTCAAATACAAAAAAGGGTTACCATAGAAAGAAGAGCAATCAGTTGTTCTGTGACCATGAGGTATAAGACAAGAAGTAATAGGCAGAAATTGTAAAAGGAGACATTTGGGTTGGAGATCAGATAGAATTTTCTAACTCCAATATTGGTTAAATACTAAAACCAATTATCTGAAGAGGTTAGGGAATCTCTGTCACTGGATGTTTTCAAGTGAAGGCAAGACAAACATTTGTATGGGATGGATAAGATAGAGATGATCCTGCCTTAAGCGAAGAGATTGGATGAAATGACCTCTTGAAGTCTCTTTCAGCCCTATTTTTCTGTAAACCAATGATTCTGTGATATATATTATATGTTAGCTGCAAAAACACAAATACACTTTGCTTTTTTCCCTAAAAAGGCACTAAAATATTTATACTACCTACAAAAGATGGCCTCTCATTGGAATGAGTTCCCTTACAGTATATTGTTAAATAAAGCTCATCCAAAATTTACTGGGCATAGTTTTGCAGCTGTGTTGCTACATGTTTTATTGATTCAGCTGATATCCAACATCTTGGCAAATAATGTGAGTAAAATATTAATTCTGATTATTGATTACACTTTAACCAATTCTGACACCTGAAGAAACATTCTGTCCTGCCAGTCTAAAGGTAAGGAAAGCAGCCCCCTTTGGTAAGCTTAAGAGAAACTTTCACATGGACTCACTTGAAACTGTAGAGGTTTGCACACAAAATAAAAGAGCACTATATTTTAACGTCTCTCTTTTCCCCCCTGAAGGAGTTGAAGCCTGCAAAGAATGAAAGTGAGCCCAGTAGAAAATGCCAGCCTGGTAATTTATGTCCAGTTTTTACAAGCTTTGTGTGTGTTCAGAATTGGTCTGCCAATTTAACTACCAGTGCATTCAGACCCTCTCTCGCATACTTTGGTAGCCACTTCAGTTATATGCACATCAAAGTATATCTGCAAACAAAAAATAAATCCTTACACCTTTTTCATTTCCTTGTATGCTGCAGGCTTATTAACACTAACTAGTCAAGCCTGATAAGCCTGACCCAGAATGCAAAAACCACCAGGATTCTCTCAAAGAGTCTCTGAGCTGCATCTGTCCACCATAACTCTTAGATGCTAGATCTAAACCAGGTTAGCTAAGTAATTGATCTGACACAATAGAAGATATCTGTGCATGATTAGAACCATTAAGAAAACAACCACTGTACTGCATGGTAAGAGGCTATCCCATGCATCTTTCTTCCTCCTCATCACCTTCCCACCAACACAGCACAGCACAAAATGTCCTTCAGTAGCAACTGACTAAATCTGTTGCATGTTCTCTGAAAGGCACTTATATTAGTACCATGCTGCTTGAAATCTCCTATGAGAAATTTTGCTAAACATGTTGTGACAACCAAAACAGAGATCAGTGTACCACAACACAAAAGCCTTGGAACAACAATCCACTTCCTACTACTTTATAGAGGACCACAATTTCTAGTAGCACAGCTCCATTAAAGCCAAGGGAGCCACGTCAATCACAAATTTGGTCCACAATTTATATTAAAACTGCACACTAAGGTTTAGTCTCGTCTCCTCCAGTGTCCTGCTACATAACGTCCTCCACTGCTCTCTCTGAATAGATTTCTACTCTTGCCTTGCTGAGTTTTGTCAACCCCAACTTCCAGACACCAGGTCCAGACATCCACACACTTTCCACAGCTGCTCCTGTGGCCCTCTTAGCAATTCAGTTTCATTTTACAAGAAAAACTCAACTGACAGCTACTTAGTGCTCCAGATGGAGGTTTTTAAATATGAAGTGGAATGCATAGGTGCTTTGGGGCCATGGGAGAGTGGAGGGGAGGGGAGAGGGGGCCCTTTGATGTTTTAAACTAGCCTCTTTTTTCTGAATGAAGAGCATCAATAGACTTCCCCTCAGTGTCCTCCTTGTGTAATTAACTATTCATTCTGCTAATTTTCTCTGTATCTTCATATTTGCAAAAACCCTTGTGAACTATAGTACATGAAATAAATAGCAGAAAAAGAATGAACAATTTTGCTTCAAAAGAGAAACTTATCCTAGGCAAATATTCCTTCGGAGCATTTTCTGGTGAGGGCTCATTTGGGACTTTGCCTTGAGCCCTGTTTATGGGACAGGACAGAAAGAAGAATTGCACTCTACCTTCCAGTTTCCTTTTGCTCTAAGGCAGGTGCGAGAAACCTAAAGATCACTGAACCATTTTATCCAGCCCACAGAGTCAAGGGGTTCACCCAGGCAGTGAAGAGAAGCAGCAGTGGCAGCACCTGGGGGAGAAGCGACTGTGACTCCAGCTTCCGTGGCATGGGCCAGGTTGGAAACAACCCATGCTCAGAGCTAAGCTACATTAAAAGCAGCTCCCAGCTGCAAAATGTTGCCAACTCCTGTTCTAGGGGACAGGTTACAATCCATGCCATCTACACCTGGGGTAAGGCATATACCAGCATACAAGCACAGCTGTGCCACCCTGTGCTCATGAAAAGACACAGCAGTCTCACACATTTGCATGAAAGTGGGAAGTAATGTCTATTCATAAGCTACTTCCTCCAAGCCATCACAATTCTGTAATTCCACAGCACGGATCAGCAGAACAAGCAACAATGTGGCTGTGGGATATTTAAGTCTCTGTGGCAAAACTAATGAACATTCTTACTATGCACTGGAAGCGGGCACCAGCCAGAAATACCATATGGCTTGCCGTGTCTCATGCTTAATAAAACCTGCCAGAGCCAGCCAAGGCAGCATAGCCCATTCCAGTTAACTGTAAGTTTTAAAGACAAACACAGAGCAAAGAAATTCAGGCACTGCCTTAATAAGAAATTTAGGATATGGGTGAAGAATGATTTCATCCCTGGACTCACCTACCTCATTAACAAATGACATAAAAATCAAATGGCAAGCAGGAGAATAGCACAAAGGCATTTGTTCTTTTACAGAAGACAAGGGTCTTTACAAATCTTTTTGTATTAGATTGTCCAGATCGTCGTACAGCAAAGCAATAAGCTGAGATGGCTTGTATGCAAAATGCTGGGAGAATGCAAGGACTATTCAGATTACTTAAGAGAATAAAATAACCAGGTCCTGGAGCATAATAAAACCAGCTTCTGAACAAAGGTGTCCATTTCCTCATGGAGGATTCTTTTGAAAGTGTTCAAGGTCATATCCAAGCCAAATTCCATAAGCTAAGCAGTTACTGTGATAGGTTATCAGAAGAGGAAGACAGCTGAAGAGGATTTACCTATAAGAGTGCCAAAAGATGTGAGAACGAATATCGAAGGGCCTGTGCATTAGGGCTGTGTGAAGCTTCGGTCCCTGATTCAATTCAGCAGAGATTCAACCAGATTTGGTGGCCGAATCTCTGAATCTGAATTGAGTCAGAGGACCCTTTAAACTCTCCGAATCGATTCAAAGAGATTCAGACAGATTTGGCAATTCGGACGTAGATACAGCTTTATATGTTTTTTCTACATACCTCTAGGTAGCAGGGGCTCTGAACACTGCAGTGCTGGGGCAGATGCAGCATCCCACAGAAGCATGGGGGGCTCCCCAGTGCACTGGGCAGCAGACCCAGAAGTGGACCAGAAGTACCTCTGGTCCACTTCCTGGTCCACAGGGGAAGCAGCAGGGGGGGCCTCCCTGCGCCCCCCCGCCCCCAGCTTGACATCTGGTGCCTCCTGGGTCTGGGGGGGGCACCTAGGGGTCCCCCTGCAGCTGATCGCCAAGCTGGTGGGGCACGGGGGGCCCCCCCAGCGTGCTCCCTGGCAGACCTGGAAGTTGACGGGAAGTACTTCTGGTCCACTTCCAAGCACGCTGGAGAGTCCCTGTGCTCCTGTGGGACGCTCCATCTGCCCCAGCACTGCAGCAATCATGAGCTGTGCTGCTACCTCAAGGTATGTAGAAAAAGCTTTTAAAGCTGTGCCTGTGTTCAAATTGCTGATTCACTGAATCAGCATTGAATCTTCAGATTCAGATTCAGGCCGAATCTGAATCCAAATCAAATAGGGCCCATTTTGCACAGCCCTACTGTGCATGGGTTTCTGAAAACTTGAGACTTCTTTTGTTGAGCCATGCAAATTATTCAAGTGCTGGTTTTAGACGGAAAGCATAATGAAGTCCAGAAGAGAAGATGCAAAGAATCTGGATCTGGCCTGAATGTCAAAGAAGTCCAAGCTATTATCTGTGCTATCATGCCATCAATGACTACTTTTAGCCACCACATCAGACCACATAACAGCATGGCTTGCCTACATAGCTGGCTACTCCATTTCCGTTCTTCACAACAAATTATCTCCTTCACCTCACCTGGATGCTGACCTGGAACTAGGCACCACTTTGTCACAGGAAATAAAAAGGTAAATTGACCTTTGGGAAATTATTTCTTTTGAAGAAAGTTCAAAAATTGGATAAGCCAGGCAAAAAGACATTGCGCCGTCAAAAACACTGCTCCTCTTGAACTCCTATTGCATCGATCTGGAGCAGTGTGGCAAGCCTCAGATCAAGAAGGGAACAGCTCAAAGCCATTTGTATTGCACTAGCACCGAGGGTGTGCAATTAACACTGTGGCCTTACTGTGTGAAGCACAGTAAATTGACATAACAAAAAACTGTCCTGCTGTAAATTCTTATAATCTAAATATACAAGGCAAAGGGCAGGAGAATAGTAGGAATCCCATCCTGAGTCTACAGATAGGGAGCTGGGGATTCAATGAAGTGACTAATGTCACATATGAAGTTGGTGACAGAACTGAAACCAGATCTCCCAAGGTAAAGGCCCATCAAACTCACCCTTCCTTCCAAGCCAGATCTTGATGTGACAACAGCCGCGGGGTGGGGGGCAGTGGCAATCACAATGGTTAATGCAAGTGTTACTCAACCCCTTGCTACTGACACACATCCCCAGTGAGGGTCCATGCCCAGGATTTCAGTAGTGGACCCCACCCCTAAGTTCCTGGTCCTTCTGGGAGTCCAGCAAGCCAGACAACATGGTTCCATGGGCCAGATCCAGCACACAGGCCATACATTTGACACCCCTGCTCTAAAAGAAGCATGAACAGAGAAAGCTGTGCCGCAAGTTAGAAACAAAGAAGGCAGCAGAGGATACAGCCCTGGATAAAAGCCATTAAAAATTATGGCAAGGGGCGGGAGTCTTCCTTACTCGCAGGTCTCAACATTCAGATCCATGATGGAGCAAGTGCACAACCACAGTAATTGCTGTTTTGTAGTGGGCTCTGACTGTATGGCAGAAGTGTATTCTATTTCACATGAGTGGATCTGTAGGGGGGTGCTTAATCCTCAAAAGTGGCCTGTGAGCTTGAGCAGCAGTGCAGCATAAGTACACTACAATCCCAAAGGGTTTTGACTTCCTCAGGAGTGCTGAGGAACACAGAAAATTCTCATTTGCACCATCACATGCTTCACAAAAAATCAGCAGGGTTGGAGTGTTTATAGAAATAAAACTAAAGAAATCACCATCTTCCCCCTGATGTCTTCCAACATTCCAACAAGCACTTGCTGAATATTTAACTCAGCTTGAAACTAAATCCCTTTTCAAACTAAGTAAATAATAAATGAATTACTTCATGGGAAGGGGGGGGAATAATAGCAAGTTCTCTTGTGGAAGAAGAACATTTTTCCTTTTGCAGGTTGGCTTATTTCTGGGTATAGGAACATTTTTAAAGCTTAATCATTTCATGCAACTACTTGATTGCTTGCAAATCCTGAAAATGTTTCCAAAGGACAATTTTTTTTTTGCCCAATACTCACTAGAAAAGAATAAAGCTGAGTATTCAGATCACATTTCTGCCATTACAGGTATGGTTCCTGTCTCTCCTCCTCCAAGATGCTGAACCCATTACTCCCTCACATATGGGAATCAGTAAAACTGTCACATCAATTAAGATGACAAATCATTTGATTCCTAAAATATTCAGCTGTCTGCCGTTCAGTGTTTGTGAGAAGAGAAATCTTTCCACAGTCAGAATTGATTCAAGTGTCATTCCGGTCACAGGTTCAAAGAAAGAGTTGAGGGACAACAAAAAACTTCCCATTGGAGAACTGATTCTAATTACAAGAGTTGCCAAGTGTAAATTAACTAAATTCAACTACACAGTGATTAAATGATTTGCCTCCAACACTGCAACAAACAGGTGGTTTTCAGATGGAAATAAGACAAACCATCACAGCAGTGACTTTACTATAACCTGAGAAATACCAACATAACCTACACAATACAACATTGTGCTCAACGGTCTTTTTCGGATGTTATTTCCTTGATAAGCTGTTCTCCTTTGAATTGAAATGTGGGTAGCTTGTTCTTAGCAGGTGTAGGTGATTTTGCATAGAGTGTCAGGAAAAAAATGTGCTAGCCCTTTTCCAAAAAGAAGAGAACTGGAAAATACACTCTTACAATTATTAATAAGTTTTCAGAGCTTTTTTTGTGGAAGGTCTAGTAACACACAGGTAGTAGGAACTTCAAATTTACAAGGCGCGTAGGCTGTAAGTTGCAGGTGTGCCTTCAGTGGCTGGATGAAAATCAATTTTCATTTGCTGAGATATAATAGTTTATACTGCTTATTTTGTGGATGCACATTTGTTGTCAGACATTCTAACCTAAAGGGGTGGGCTGGGCCCCAAGGCTGTAAAAGAGGTGCAGCTCTCACAGGCAGCAATTGTAAGACACCCAACGCCATTTCCTGGCCTTGTCAATCTCCATCATCCCCCCACCCACCCACCCCCACCCCGCTTCAGAAGAGGATCTGAATGGGAGGTAGGAAAGGTGATACATTCAGTAAGCTGCCAACCTGTAAGGAATAAGGCAGACTGAGGGGAAATTGACAGGAGGGAGGATTGATATAAAAAGGACAAATGGAGATTCATCTGACCTCATACTGCCCCCAAAAGGTGCTGTCAGCTGATATTATGGAATGATTCAATTTTGTAAGATGCAGAAGGGGGTGGGGAGGGAGAGGCCTTGTAATCAACCATCCTTTAATCAAACCACAAAGTTGCACATCGTTCATTTACAATAAGTATTCAGTGTATTCAGTCATGTTCACTGAATTTCAGATATATTGGAATGTGCAACCAAGCAAATCATTCAAAAGCACACTTTCTAGGCATTTATTTCAATGTAAAATGTTAGACTCCTATACCTTCTTCTTTTTTGGATTTAATTTCCTGGCTCTTTATAAAAGTTACCTGAATGCAGTCTTGAGGTGAATATTTTAAACATACAGAAGTTAAGACGCTATTATTTAATATTAGAGATAATATTTAATAGCACATCTGATAATATACATGAAAGGGGTCACAGGTATACTTTGCTCTGGTAACTATACATTAGAAATTTTATTAAGAATTCAAAATATCATCTTTTCCACTGTATTACTGTATGCTTTCCCCTCTGATTGTACATATAACAACGTTTGACTAATGTATTCACAGATGCCTAATAACCTACGACAGAGAATATGAACTAGGTCTGTACAAATCATCCCAATGGAAGATAGGAATTAGACTTCACCAGCAAAAAACCTGCGACCATGTCCACTGTCTCTGGATTCCACCCCTCCCCGACCTTAATGATGTTCTCTCCATAGCTGCTCTTCTGTTATGCTGACCTCTCCTGCACTCCTCCCAGTCACTGGAAATCAAGAGATTATAGGGTGGAAGGGATCTCGAGGGTAATCTAGTCCAACTCTCTGCACAAATGCAAGATGAGCTATTCCTATACTATCCTAGACAAATGCCTATCCAGCATCTTCTTGAAAGCTTCCAATGAAGAATTTTCAGTTTCCCTAACCAGCTTGTTCCAGTGTCCTACAGTTCTGACAGTAAGAACATTTTTTTCTTGTTATTTAAATCAAAATCTAATCATCTCATATATGTATCTTCTCCTCTAGTCTGCACACTAACTATAGCATATTGTCTATCATCTCAGAGCTTTTCCCAGTACCTGGTCCTTGGATTTTGATCACTCCCTCTCATGCTTCAACTCACTGCTTCCCCTACCTCTACTTCTCATCTGGCTTTCAACTTTAGAATGACAACCTGACTTGTCAGAAAGGCCACCAATTCATGCTTGTCTTCACTCTTTGCTCCCCTCTTCACTTTCTGAATATCAAAGTCCTCACTCAACAAGTATGTTCACCCAATTGCCTTTCGCATGATGCTCGTCCCCTGACTCTCCCGTCCTGCTGGCCCCTTCTTGAGTTCCAAACCATCAGCTTCCAGAACTGCCCTGGCACATACTACTTTCCTCCATCCAGTTCTCTTGATGTCAGATGTCCTATCCTTCAGTCCTCTGTGGTTCTTTTGTCCATGCTCACTACCAGATCCATCCAGATAACCCCCAACTTTGGATTTCCCCCAACACCTCTCTTCTTGTGCCAGTGAACACTTCTGGGAAAAGTCCCACAGACTTCTGCCACTACAGCTACACTCTTTAAATCTGCTGTCTTCCTGGACAAGCAACACTCTTCTTCTTTTGTTGGCTCACTCAATTCTTGTCACCCCTTTTCTTCTTCAACTCCCTTCTTCCATCTTTCTGCCCCTCAACCACCTCAGAAATCTCTAGAGACTTGCCTTGGTAAAGCTGACAAGATCTAGCATGACCTTTCTCCCCTACTTCTTATCCTTTAAAACCCCTCCTGTCCTTTCCCTTTATTACCAACATTAAGGTTTCCTATCTGCTGCCCTATTTTCATCCCTCCAATAGCATCATCGATCCCATTCTCTCCTAGCTCTGTATCACTACATCTCTGACACCTTCCCTTCCCAGTTACAAGCACATCCGTTTTATATCCAAATATAAGCTCTTTGGGGCATGCCCCCTACATTTTTTGTGTTTGAAAAGCATGTAACTTATGGACATTATCTGAAACAAAAGATAAGAGTCCTTAGAGTTTTATGGACAGAATCAGAGTACAATTTGTACAGAGCTGTCGTTTTTACATTGTCCTAAGATGGACTGTAACAGTCAATGGGAACAATTTGGCAATTAAAAGACATTTTGAAGTCAAGAAATTAGCCCAAACCTTACCTTTTCGTGCCACTCTGACTTCTTACAAGTTACTACATCACAAAGTCCATCACCTAGGATCACTAGATCTTTGGTCAACTGGTCAATTTCTTCAACAATATTGTCAGCACTGCAGTAACACAAGGGAGCATTTGCCAAAGTAGTTTTCTTACTACATATATCCTGTGCACTGCATGTAATCACATCTTCAACCATGGTATCCAATACAGTCTCCTAAAGAAAAAATAAATGGAACAACTTCATTCATTTTTTACTACCAGAGTGAAAATATTTTGTTTCCCCATATATTTTATTTTAATAATTATTAATTAATTGCTATGTTCTCAGAATCCAGTTATTCCATATATTTTAAGATAGTATTAATACTGTGCAGGCAATCTCCTCGACTTGTTAACAAATACATGTGTCAATGTATTTCTAAATTAGTAAAAAACACATAAGAGATACAAAACTTTGCTTATATTGAGCTATACTGCATTGCTTATTGAAATGAAAAAAGAACCTATGGAATGTGAGAGGGTTATAAGCTCAATGCCACAGATACTCTGGATGTGCCCTGTAGATGCTCTGGATAAAGGGATGTGCCCTATCAAAGCCTGTAAGGGCAAAAATCAAGCCCAGCACGTAACCTGCATTGAGTGTATGTGTAAATACCATTTAGGATAATCTCATGTTTTGTATAGACTTAGGGCTCATGTATATACCACGATGTTTGCCCTTTCATGCACTGCAACTGCATGTCTGTTTGCATGAGCAGGATTTCCCGATGCTTTAAGTCTTTCTTGTGCATTAAACTAAAACTCCTTGGACGTAGTTTAGTTTGGCTTGCCAGGAATTAAAGTGTTGCATCCATGGATTCATTGCGTGCAAACACAAAGGCACTCAAAGACATGTAATGAGCCTCTTTGTCCACCAGATGGTGGTGTGAATTTTATTGCAGTTCACCCCTTCAAATTGCTTTCACTTTCAAATTGCTTCCACTTTTTTTTTTTCTTTTGTGGTGTTTTCTTTGCTTTTTTTTTCTTGTTTGCCAGCTCCCTGCTTCCACAGCTGTGTGGCAGGGCATGGAAATGGGGTGGGTGGGGGGCCCCAGGCCAGGGGGGTAGTGCTGGACTGTCCCACTCTCCTATGGCACTGGCTAGGGACTCGGCTTAATTTGTTTGAAAACCTAGTGCATGTAAACACAGATGCTACGCTCCAAAATAAACAAATTTAAATTTTATAAACCTATTTGATTTAATGAGGATTAAAACCCGTGCTGTGTACAGGCACCCTTAGTACAAAGATTGGGGGAATCAGTCTCATGATACTGTAGTGTGCTGCCCATCCATTCTGCAGTGATCCCCAGAACTGTGGAGCCTGCTGCTCTGCAGTGTCTGGAGTTTACCCACAGGTTGTGGGGAAGGTCAAAAACTTCCAGCCTGGAGCAACAGCTAAGTCATAAGCTTTGGCCTGTGGTGGCAAAAGGCTGCTGACCCAGCCTGAGGGTTCGACATCTGCAACAATATAAAATTCCTCTATGATGAACCTTGGTGACTATGAGTATGTCTACACTGCAATGCCAGCATGCCCTGGCTGGGATCTGCCTGAGAGTCCCATCCCCACACTGTATGTTCCCACTTGCACACTCAGAATCCAGAAACATGCAGGTAAGGATAGTTTAGTTTGTTCAAAATGCTTGAGAGCGGCCAATAGGGATGACCCAAGAACAGCTTCACTGGCATATTTCCAGGTTTGGCAAACATAAATGGGAGGAGATGAATGCGGCACACTCAAAAGAGCACCCATGCTGGGATGTACCACCACCAGTCTAGACATACCCTATAGTTCCAGAAATGTCACTAGTTTTGTTAGGTTCAATAGGTCCTGATCATGTATCTGATTTGGTGCAGGCTACCACATATATGCCAAGCTGATCGG
>NW_005841832.1:235718-236448 GCF_000455745.1 Alligator sinensis | reverse complement strand
TGATCTGAAGATCATGGCCAGAAAAACACTTTGTAAAATTTATATTCAAACAATACTTTTGTCAAATAGTTTTCAGACTTGGGTTTCCTCCATCGATACTAAGACATTCATAGAATCATAGAAGTAGGGTCGGAAGGGACCTTGTAGATCTTCAAGTCCGACCCCTTGCCTGGGCAGGAGAGAAACTGGGCTCAAGTGACCCCAGCCATGTAGGCATTGAGCCGCTTCTTAAAGATTCCCAGAGTAGGAGCCAGCACCACTTCCCTTGGAAGATGGTTCCAGATCCTAGCCGCCCTGACTGTGAAGTAGTTCCTACGGATGTCTAATCTGAACCTACTCTCCAACAACTTGTGGCCATTATTTCTTGTTATCCCGGGCAGTGCTGGGGGAAACAAGGTCTCCCCCAAACCCTTCTGGTCCCCCCTAGTGAGTTTATAGATGGTCACAAGGTCCCCCCTCAGCCTTCTCTTGTGAAGGCTGAACAGGTTCAGGTCCTGTAGCCTGTCATTGTAGGGTCTGCCCTGCTGTCCCCAGATCATGCGTGTGGGCCCTCCTCTGGACCCTCAATGTTGTCCACATCCCTCTAAGTGGGGTGACCAGAACTGGACACAGTACTCCAGCTGCGGCCTGACCAGTGTCACGTACAGGGGGAGGATCACCTCGTTGGCCCTACTTGAGATGCACCTGTGGATGCACAATAGGGTCCGGTTAGCCCTGCCGACCGTGACCT
>NW_005841832.1:228307-235127 GCF_000455745.1 Alligator sinensis | reverse complement strand
GCCCGGGTCCTCCCTCCTCCCTTTCTTAAAGATGAGGACCACATTGGCTATCTTCCAATCATCTGGCACCTGGCCCGAGCACCACAAGCGCTCGTAAAGCCGTGCCAAGGGCCCTGCAATAACCCCTGCTAGCTCCCTCAACACCCTGGGGTGGAGAGCACCTGGACCTGCTGACTTGAACACGTCCAGCCCCTCCAGAAGCACTCTAACCCGGTCCTCCTCAACCTTAGGTCTTGGGGTGATCCCCTCGAGTCCTTCTTGAATCACGGTGGGGGAGTCCCAGTCCCTGCCCAAGAAAACGGAGGTGAAGAATTTGTTAAAGATGTCTGCCTTCTCTTCTGGCACAACCACCAGATTGCCCAGCATATCTTGCAGGGGCCCTACTTTTCCCGGCGCCTTCTTCATCCTCCCTATATATTTGAAGAAGGACTTTTTATTATCCTGACCTATCTTGACATTGACCTATTAGAAAGATACCCCATACCTGTGTGTTATGGCCAGAACCAGAGGGATTAATAAGCAATAAATATGTGCTTCCTGGAGGCATTTGGTATTTTGCCTAAACAGGTAATATCAGCTAATATAAAGCTTGTAAGTTCGTAACCCGCAAATGTAATTTGCCTGTCATAAGTTTAACCAAAATGATAAATTAACTGTTCATGAAACTGACTGGGCCCCATAGGCAAAGCTGTAGCTGCAAGATCAGCTGACCTAATGGTTTTTTGCTCAGGGTTCAGCCTTGACGATAAAACTGGATCTAACCGCCTAGCACACCCAACACATTCCAGGAGAGCACATCCCAAGAAAGCATATTCAGAGAAACCTAAAAGGGGTTAGGCTTAGGCAGAGCAATGTCAATTTCAAACCTAAAGGTGCTGCATTGTAATTTGCTTATTGGATAAACCTGGGTCTGGGCAATAACCTTTTATGATAATTTTTAACACTTTTCAATCCCATAGGGTAACAGCTATAGGGCAAGATTGTGAGTGGCTCTAAAGCCAACAGATTAGCATAAAACTAGGTATAAAAAGCACGTGTGTCAGGTAACCAGCAAGAAGGAGGGAAGAGAATGGTCATTGCTGTTCCACGCCCGGACCCCAGACTCCCGGTATGAGTGAGGATTGGATCCTGATCAAGGGATCTTCTCCAGTAATCCCTCCGACAGCGTCAATCGGGGACGCCTGACTTCGCTGGAATCACCTGGCACGCACCTGACATTGAGGGACTATCGATAAGTTGACAACCCATGTCTATCTATCTGTTGTTTTAAACAGCCCAGTGGCTGATACCTTTGCAGGGCCCAGCAGGCCTGAGACAGATTGATCTGTTGTTATCTGTTGTTATTATTAGCTCTTTAATACTGCATTATCTGCTTATCACATTTATCTTTATGTTAACTGTTGTGTGTGTGTAAGCTATAATAAATTTGCCTTTACTTCACTCCCCACTTTGCTTCCTCGATCCAAAACTGAACCAAACAGCCCAGTGGCTGATACACTCACAGTGCCCAGCTGGCCTGTGACACCTGTGGTTCTCAACCTTTATACTGTCCAAGCATCCCTCCACTTTTTCTGAATGCAGTGGCACCCCCAATTGAGAATCACTAAGTAGCACTGCTCAGTGCTTCTCAACTGGTTTTGCTGCCTCCAGATAAAATTGCCCTGTGCACCTGCTGCACAACTAGTCTGGGAAGGACCAAGACACATGCGTATCCTCCTCCTGCATTAGAGTTCTAATCAGCCTAAAGCATGCAGGAGCCACCTCATGCTGTGCGAGTCCCTTCTACACTCCTCCTGGAAACAACATAGAACTGTCCCACACACCTCTGTTTCCAAAAGCATGGGATGGCGTGGACTGGGAAAGGTTACAGAGCAGCAGCCAGCTGCATCTGCTTTAGGCTGATCAGAGCCCCACTGCAGGAGAATTGTGCATGGGACGGTTTTATCTGGCTGCTGCTGTGATGGCAGTACCCATAGTGTAGCAGCACCTAAGGGGGGCTCTCAGCACCCTGGGGTGGTGCAGCCCCCCGATGAAAATCACTGCTCTACCATCTTCAGTCCAAATAACTTCAAAAACCCCAGGCCTAGAAACATTCTTCCATTCCCATAAATCTGAGGATCTTTTTGAAAACAGGCATGAAGACCTCTGGACAAAAACATGCCCGAAGGAGAACGCAGACTTTTCCTTGTTATCATCCCGCTCACAGGGACCCTGGTATAAAGGAGCAAGAAGGTCATGGCAGCTGAAGTCAGAAAGGGGCTGGGGCTCAGGCAGAACAAAGGTGAAGAGGCAGTAAAAGAACAAGACAAATAAAATAAATATCAAGTACCATATGTACTAAAATATAAGATGACACTGAATATAAGATGACCCTCTCTCTCTCCCTTAACACATGGAAGCGAGGGGCAAATCTGAAAACACTGACTGAAATAAATGTGCCTGTAATAAACTAGGCATGATATTAGTTTAAAGCCAAATGGCTCAAGATTTACCATATAGTTCTCTGGGCTGGGCCCCAGCAAAGTCAACAGCATTTCAAGCCATGGTGGCTCCTGTAGGTCAGCACTGATCAGTATGTGTGTGTACTCCAGATAGCCCCCGCCCCACAAAGGATTCATGTGCTAATTAGTCCCCCACTCATGACTAGAACAGGGTTTTCTTGTCATAAGTTCTGGGATCCTTTAAAAATTTATATTCAAATACGGCACAGGGCAACCCGGTCCTGTTCCACTTCATGGAGGACAGGGCCACACTAATTATATACAACAGGCTGAGAGACGGGGCCACAGAGTGAGTCTGGGTAAACTGCTTGGGTCCCCATTTGGTGATGTTTCCTAGACATTTAAAGCCGGTGAAGAAATAGGAATCATTGGAAATGAGAAAGAAAGGCACAGCTCAACTGTGGAAGTCAAAATGTAGTCAATGACGTGGCTCACCATGACATTAAAAAGTCATGAGGGGACTTTAAGAAGTCGTCACTGAGGGAAACTGTGTGTAACAGGCTCTAGCACAAATCTAATTCAGATGGACTCCACTAACCTATTCTTGTTGTAGGTTCTCACCAATATGTTTGGCCGATACGGGCCACATGTTTTATAGTCACATTCAGTGTTGGCTACATTTAATCAGCTTCATAGTTGGTTTCCATTACAAAGCACATGCTGCTTTTGGCAGCAGGTTAATGATAGACAATATATTTAATGAGGTTTCTTTGTATGCAAATGTAAGAAGAGTAGCTTTTTCCCCCCATGTTAATGGTGGTCGGGTGGGGGGGGAACCACCTCTTATATTCAACTAAATACAGTAATTGTGATTATTTACACATTTACACTGAGGACATTCTTATTTTAAAAACAAGTAAATGATTGTAGCTAGTTTGGGTAAACATATATATTTGATCAACTTTATACAAGCATGGTAGAATGATTCCCGCCTCCTCCCCGCCCCCCCCCTCCAATTTGAAATGCACTGAAGAGTGAAAAATATTTTTTTTAGATTACTATTTAAGGATAACTATAATTACAGCACTCAAATCAGGCCATCTAGTTATGTCAAGTTCTGATGTCATCCAATAAATCTGTCTTGAAATTTGCTCACGGAAACAACACCCTTGAATTCAATATATACCATCTTTCTCTGTTAGAAGCCCATCAGTGGTAGGAACACATGAACACCTTGTCCATAAAATAAACGTGCAATAATGAAGTCCCTTATGGATTTCATGGATTCTGTTTCATCTCCCTTTGAGTTTAATGCTTTGAGTTTTATTTATAAAGGCACAGATGGCTGTTTAGGAGGACAGAAGAGTACTTGTTGGAGGGGAGGGGGGGCATGGAGGAAAGTTGGAGGGGAATATGGAAGGATGGCAGAGAATCAGGAGGGAAAGGAGTCAACAAGTAATAGGAAATGGAGGGTGGCTCCCCTCTTAAGGGTAAGCAGAGAGTAAAGAGAACTGGCATTTGCAGCAGCTGAAGAGGTGTGTGTTTGTGAGTAGATGAAAGCTTAACTTTTCAAACAACGATTGCACCCACACAAGAAAAGTAGATGGGAGTTAAAATCAAGATAGGCTAGCAACATTCATTTGAGGGTTTTTTTTAAATTCATGATTTTGAGCCAATCTCCTGGGATCAGACAGTTTTTGATCTCTTCTGGCTGCCAGTACTATAATTTAAAAGCAAACTGGACTGAAAACCTAAAAAAGCATTTTTTGGTTTCATTTTTAAAGGGGTAAGGACAAAATCTAGATCGGTGCCTTAGGTGCCCCCACTTAGGCACTGCAATGCCAAAAACAATAGGGCCCTGGCCCAAAGAGTGAGTCCAAAAAAGAGAATTAGGCACCTGTATACTTATGGAGAGAGGAAGGTTCCTCTGAAGGGCAACTGAGAGATCTTGCATGCTAAGCAGAGAGATGTCTACAGTTACTCAACCCTCATCTGACCCCCATCCTCTTCCAGGGCTCATTGGAGACTGACCTGCCACATGAAAACTGGGAAGGAAGCCAGATGAAACATTGATGGAGGCAAACACAAGAACACTAAGTAGTAACAGGGAGATTTCAATGCACAGAATTCTTACAAATCTTGCACTATCATTTTAAATGCAAAGAGACCACTTTCTTTTCTTTCACAGAAGAAACAAAGCCATACCCTGAGGATCTTTTCTCTTGGCATAATTCACATACAACACAGAACCCACCCATTCTTATTCCTATGCAAGGAACTATCCTTTGCATAGGAACAGAATCTTGAAATGTCAAACAGAGTAAGTTAGGTTTTCTTTGGATTCTTGTCTAATTCTAAGAATCCATCACGTTTTCTCAACAAGATACCTCTGAAATCACAGGTGCAATCTGAGCCATCACCTGTCACAAATTCAGGCCACTGCTGCCTGTTAAAGTTACTGAAAACATCATGGGCTCCTACTAACAGGGTTAGTTATTTCTTTCTTGAAAAGGGGAATTGACCTAACACTCTCCAGAACACATGTACCAAATGCAGCCAGCATACAAGGTGCTACAAATACAACCCCTTCAACATCACATACTATCACTCAAAGAACTAGCTTCAATTTCATGTACCATTTGCCAGCATCCAGCATCTTTCTCAGTCATACTTTGGGTCACAGCACAGAACTGAGACAACAATGACTGTTTTGATTAGTGGCTTCTTCTGGTCATCAAAAATGTTATGCATCACTCCAGAATTCAATACAAAACAACCTCTTCTCCCTGGCAAATGCAAATAGCATTTTTCCCAGTTTTCTCAGTTTTGGCCAAGAAAAGCATCTGGACTAAGAGCAATTGACTACGCTGGAGCCAAGCAAGACAGAAATGATGTTCCTGTGGAAAAAAGGAAGTTGTCCTAACACTCTATTCATTAACTTGGACGACTCGGTGTTGTGGTCTCCATATGCTCAGGGCACACCAAGCTCAGTGTACAAGACTACTAACCCAATTAGCTAAATGAGGAGACAGAAACAGTCCCAGAGTGGGAAGCGGAATAGGAGCATGAACGGAAAAAATGTACAATAGCAAGAGATAAACAGCAGGGAAGGGAAAGAGAATAAAGAAGATAAAATTTTTGCACTAAAGTAGAGCATGCCAGAGATCTATTACTGGGCTTCTGTTATCATATCTAAATGACTTGTAATTCAAGATCACTGAAAAGAAGTTCTTCAAGACAGGAGGTGAAATAAAATCTGGGCAGATATTAAGGAAGGAGGAACAATGCAGCCAGATTCCAAAAGACTTGGATGGTCCATAAGACTGCAGAGCAGATGCAAAATGCCATTTAAGGTACAGTGTTAATTAGTCCAGGAGTAAGCAAACTATGCACAGAATTCCGATTGAATACAACTACCAGCCCCTATGGCACAGAGATTCAGGGGTTCATGGGTTACTGTGAGGAACAATTATATTCATGGGAGGACCTACGTTTTTAAACGTAGGGGGGGCACAAGATGGTATGGTGCATCATCTCATATAACACAATACACATTTTTCTCCAGGTGAAAAAGAAACTAGAAGCTTTACTAATATGTTATGCACCTAAGGCTAGATTATTCAGTTTAAGATCAAAGCAAAAACAAATATAACTTCACTGGAATATGCATTAATTTGCTATATCATACATTTTGTATTAAAAAACAGAACAAACTAGGCAAAAATAATCAAAAGCTGTTGTTTCTTTAGTCCAGCAGTCATTAGAACTCAACATACATCTCTTAGATTCATAAAACAAAACCAAGCAGGACTGAGCATTCAATGCTTTACTAAAAATTATTCCCATACCTGAGTTAATGTTCATCCGAGTTAATGTTTACACACCTGAGTTTGTATGTAGCTAGAGTTAAAAACAGTGTGCAGGGCTGTGAAATAGGAGCTACACGACCAGGAGGGACTAATAGACAGCAGAATTGCAGAGCTAAGAATAACTCAATTAGAGGAACATTAATACTATTAAAAAGGAGAGAAGGGTGTTAACAGCTATAGAATGAACATTTTAGAAGGAATCAGATAGATTCTAATAAGCCGTGAAGTCAAGACTCCTTTGCTGCTGCCGGAATAAAAATGCTGCTGCCAATACTAGGCAGAAGGGCTATGTGAAGCTTTAGGTGCTGATTTGATTCAAAGAAGATTTAGCCCAATTCGGTGGCCGAATCTCCGAATCAGAATCAAATCAGGAGACCAATTACAAGGTCCAAATCGATTTGAAGCTCTCCGAATCAATTCAGAAAAGATTTGGAGAGCTTCGGCAATTTGGGCAGTCCCCAGCTGGACCCAGACTCCATGTTGGTAAGTAGGGGGCAGGGGAGGGGGTGC
>NW_005841832.1:219148-228186 GCF_000455745.1 Alligator sinensis | reverse complement strand
GTCCCCTCCCAAAACCCTGGCGCCCCCTGCCCGCTCCCCCACCCCTGCCCCCAGGGGTGCCCTGCCCAGCCCCAGCTCCCAGCCCTTTAAAAAAAACAAACCCTAACTCACCAGCTACTGCCCGGTAGGGGGTAATCCCCACTACCTCCCACTGCCCTGCTCTGCATGGGGAGCTCTGATACAAGCCCCAAGAAGCCCCAAGGCTGCTGCAGCAGCCAGTGAGTTAGGGGTTTTTTGTTTGTTGATTTTTTAAAGGGCCGGGAGCTGGGGCAGGTGGGGCAGTCATGGTGGGGCTGGGACAGCGGGACGGGGGCTTGTAACAGAGCCCCTCCACATGGCATGGGGGGCAGCAGGGATTGCCCCCCACTGGACAGGAGCCAGTGAGCGGGGGCTATTTTTTTTCAAAGAGCCAGGAGCTGGGGCAGGAGGGGCAGCCGTTGAGAATGGATGGGGGATGGGACCTGCGTGATTCGGAGATTCGGCTGATTCAGGAGCAGCCAAATCTCCAAATCAGATTCAGCCAGATTGATTTGGGACAGTGATTCAAATCACCAAATCGAATCACTGTAATTGGCCAAATCTGAAACTGAAGCAAATACTAGATGCTTCGCACAAGCCTACCAGGCAGTTGGTTTTAAACTTTGGGTGGATCAGGAATCACATTTGGGGTACGATGGCACCACTGCACCCCTTGGACGCACCCTTTGATTCCATCCACCAGCTCAGCAGTATATAGCCTCTATAAAAGGGGCAAATAAGAAAAAGGTTTACTCACCTTTAAGCAGACTCCATTCTCACTTCTGGATCCTCAAGAGTGAGAACGTACAAAGGCCACCTCAAAGAACTACATGTTACATCACCAAAAGGAGTGACTCCAAACCAAAGGAGTGCTATTGTTAGCTTAAGGAGTTCAAGGTCTGGCAGGGTGATAGGGTACCATTTTGTGCCCTTCCAAAGGAAAAAGGATGATTGCCTTGGAAAGGCATGCACAGACTGTGCCAACTAGAAGACTCTCAGTGAAAGGGAAAGGCTAAGAAATGTGAGTTTATTCACACTGTAAATGGCAGCCTCCAAAACAAGGAAAGAACAGTTGCAATTGATAGGGATGTATTTTTAGAGAGATGAAAGAACTAGGGGATGTAAACAAAAATGGAAAAAAACTAAATAGAAAAAAATAGGAACACTACAAGTTCTCTATGGAAAGGATGATAAATGCATGGAGGAAAGGTAACCAGAGCAAGCAAAAGCTTCCAGAGATGGAGACTTGGTTCCTGAGTTGAAGATGGAAGAGGATCAAATGAAGAAGCGACATAGAACAGTTAAAAAATTTACACACACCAGATTCTGAATCACATTTAACTCTTTCCTGATGAAAAATATTTCTTATGAGAAATGTTGGATAGATGGGTAGATTTAAATACGTGTCAATATATATATTATTGGGCTTCAAAAGTACAAATGAAACCTAAAGAAATCCAGGGGGAAAAAAATCCAGAAATCCAGAAACAACTCCAGAAATCCAAATCATAGCAATGGAAAGAAAATACAAATTGATCACCCTGGTTGACAGCTCAGTTAAGAATGCTATTATGTTATATTCTTACAAGTAATGACGAATTGCTTTTAGGACCCAATCTTAGGAAATACTAAGCCTCTCCTTTCACAGCACACTCAATAGCCTGTTCATGACTGTTCACAAAAGAAGGCTCCTGACACAGCAACCGCTGTAAAATTTTGCCTAATCTGAAACACCTGCTTATACAATTTTGAATATGTGCCTATCCTGCTATTGATGCTTGTCAAACAAGCACAATAATATAAATAAATAAAGCAACAGCTATTATCTAAGTAATCACCTCTGCTGACGACACAAAAACTTGTAGGTCCTGAAGTATTTTTCAAGACAGGTTAAACAATTTTACACTCCTTTACTTTGCTTTTTGTAGTAGAACAAGGCACACTAGCAATTAATTAATGGTCAGTATGCTGTTTCTCCAGATTTTGCAAATGCATACTGTTAAGTTACTATTCTCAAGAATTATTTTCAGCCTCTGCATGTGGACTAAGTTTCATATGGAAGCAAGATGGATGTTATAGCACACACTCAATCGAGAAGTCATAAGATGAACAGAAGAAGGTTTATTGATTTTCTTATGATCATTCAACACAGTTCAAGGGGAAATCTGCAATTTCACCACACTATCTGGCTGAAGTTGTTTGCAATTTCAGCTGCTTGCAAATTTAGATGTCCTCAAGTCTATAATAAAGCTTAAGTCCCTCTTCTGAAAAGCCATTTAATTTATAACAGAATGTGTGATTGCTATGTTTAAGAAAACATAAAAGAGATGAAAACCAGGTATTTCCATTTGTGATAACTGCGTGAAATTCAGCTTCTTTCCCCTCGAGTTCCTTAGTTTATTTGAGTAACTCAAATAACACAGGATAAGACTGATGAGAAAGAGCAGTCTTTAATTTACATTAGCCTCTTCTTCAAAAGAAAGTTGTTACAGGTGGTTTATAGCATTTACTTTTCTGGGAAGGGGGTTAAAGAGCAGCAAGTGGTCATTGGATATAAGAAAACTGTGCTATTCATATTAGTTTGATTCATTACCATCCACTGCCAATAAACTGGTTCCAGCTGTTTCCATTCCAGAAATGCTTCTAATCGAGAGGTTTCAGACTCCAACAACTGCATCAACTGGGGGGAAAAAGCAAAACACAAAAAATGAGATCCCATTTAATTATCTGCACAGCCTATGAAGTGAAATGTTTAAAAATGTGTTGGGTCTGAATAATAACCCCAGCCCAATGACAGAGCAGGACCATGTTCCCTCCATATCACAGGCACTTTACAGACTGACATTTACAGGGTGAAGGAGAAACTTATTTTATAACTGTTCCAGAGAATCATGAGGATTTGGGGTGTGTTATATACTCACGCACTCATGAATATACACAGACCAATGTGTTTTTAGATATATGGATAAGTCGCTCTTTATCTTTCTGGATAGGGAGGGATATCAATCTAAATACTACATATTACTATTACTAATACACAGAAGCATGTATGCACACACATACATATGTACACACATATTCATACATACAAAGACAAACACCTCCACCCTTTTTACAAATACAAATGTCAACGCATTTATTTCTGAGTAATGGAAGGAATGAGGAAGACTGTACCATCTGCCCAATGTGCCTGGACCACTGTATTATGTGCAACGTTTCCTTCTTTGCAATTATCTTACGATGCTATAACAGAGGGTAGTACCATACATGATTCACTGAGAAGTAATGTAATCTCAGCTGCGCAAATATGATGCAGAAATGAAGAGCATCACGTCCATTACATGTTCTAGTCCCCAGGCATAAAGTACTCTCAGTGTATACACACATACAGGGTTTCACATATTATTTTGAGAAGTCAAGGTGACACAGCACACATGTTAAAAAAAGGTCTTTCTTTACATAAACTTTCAAAGTGCAAGTGCTTGTTAGCCACCAAAATTAACCACACAGTTCAACCTCTGCATGCTGCTGCTGCTAAGGCTGACTTTCTCATCTATAGATCAAACTATACTCCCTCCCATACTATGATTTGAATCTGCCTGTTGGGTCCCCATTGTCCAACATATGCTTAAACCCCTTCTGTCCTTCAAAGCTATGTGCAGCAATAGCCCAACCAAAATCTAAGATGTGATCTGTAACAACCCTTCCAACATCTCCATTCCAGCAATCGTATGAACAGTGACCTGCAGTTATTCCTAAGATCCCAAATTCTATGCCCTTTTCTATGTTGTTCACATGTATAGAATCCCAGTAAGTAAAGCCTCTCACCTTGCTCCCTTTTCAAACCACACAATCACTTTTTCTGTAATACAAATAGTAATTGTGGTAGAGGAACTCCTGAAATGTTATGTACTATATTATCTGAGGCAGATTCTGTCTCCTCCTGCCTTTGTTGCAAGTAGGGATGCAAATATTGATTAAAAAAATATCTGTTTAACCTGTTGTAATTACAATGGTTTATCAGTATTGCAACTCTTGACCTGGCCCACATGGGGCTGCTTCAGCCCAGGCTTAGGGGCATCCCTGCCGAACCCAACACTTTCAGGCCCCCAAGGTGAAGTGGGGACTCAGTAGCTCCCCGGGACCCCAGTTCCCCAGGACCATGGCTCATGATGAACTGGACAGGTGGATCTTCTCTGAGCCTGGGTCTAGATCCAGGTCCAAGTCCGAGCCTGGGTGTGGATGGGGTAGGCGAGCAAAGTAGGTAGATGAGGCATGCCATGGGGCTGACATGCAGGTTCTCATGCCTCCTTACTGCCCTATGCCTCCTTACTTCCACCTTGCCCGTCCCAGGTGTCACCAGCAGCTGCAGCAACAGAAAGAGGAACGTCTGGCTGGACACAGGGATGGGGACAGGCACAGCAGTGCTGGGCTCAAGCTTGCAGCTCTGCAAAGTCAGACTGGTGGGGGGGAAGGGTGCTGAGCCCTGGGGCCGGCACCTGCCTTACCCTGCTGCAGAGGAGGGGCTGCACCCACTTGCTTGGAGCAGTGTGAAGAGCTGGGGGCCAAAGCATTGACAAGCCCCACCAGACAAGCAGCACAGTGCTGCTCAGGAAACTGTGGGTGGCAGCAGCGAACAAGGGGCTTTACCAGCCCACTGCAGCCATAGGTGTGCTGGGAGGGAAGCAACAGACAATGTACCTCCAGCCCCGCAGGGGGGATGGCTCATCCAGTGCCTCTGGGCGGGAGCCTCACCACACCACAGGGGGAAAGGTCCCAAGCCCCACTCTCGTTACAAGAACAACAAACCACAGCAACTTTTTATTTACATACCTTTTTATTTACATAATGTCCACATTATTAAAACGTTCTGCCTTCCAAAAGTGAAAAAACAAGGTTAAAACTTCAAAAACAATACACTCCAACAACTTTTTATTTACATAAAATCCACATTAAAGAAACGTTTGCCTTCACCAAAAAAATCTGATCAGAAAAAAAAAAAACACATCTCAAGGTTCTGCTGAGGTTAAAGAAGCAACAACAAAAACAAAAAGCTGCCTCGCAACTCTGTTGATGATTCATATTGAGAAAAATTAACATGCTGATATTCTCTGGTGTCAGTCTTAAGCGCAACTGATTTACAGTAAGCCCAGAAATATAACACTCATTCTGCAGGCGGAGGAACCTGGAATGCACAGGTAACAGCCAATTTTGCAGGCCTTGTAAAGCAGTGTGCATTGACTTTTCACCACTCCAATGGACTGCACTCTAATAAAGGGAGGGCTCCCTGGAGTAATTCTCCAATCCATTTTCTACTGCATTCTTGTCAATTTTTTTAGCATATTCTTCACATACAAGCATTACGATAGCATTCTTTTCTCAGTTCCCCACGTTTATTTCACTGCTGGCTCAACCACTGCACTCAGAGCTGCCTCACTTTCCAAGAACACAAGTTGGATGCGTTTTAATTTAGCAGAAATATGGATAGCAGGCAAAAGAAACTGCAGGTGCTTGTGGCATGGATCCAATATGGATGCTATCAGTGCAGGTCTGTTTATTACGGCAGGATCACTGGATTTCATGCAATGCTCCAGAGTACAGCGAACAGAAGACTTGAAATCAGCTACCTTTCCACTTTCGCCAGCAGTTTTACTTTTTGAGTGTTGAGAAAACTATTGCAAAGTGAATACATATTTTAAACGGATGCTGAACATGGCTGTCGTGGCACATTTTAAAGTAGAAAGGACAGGTAAGGTATCCTATATTAATTGCCATGGCTCAACCATTTGGGCATCAGATACTTTTGTAACTGAGCGATCTGACAGCACCCCTGTTATAAGCCACTTTTGCTTGATGAGTCTCTCAGTCATTTCACAGGCTGAATTGCAGCGAGTTTTACACAACTGGATCAAGTGGCGCTGCTAACCCTGAAGCTGTGTTTCCTTTCAAGTGCTCTAGCAGCAGTGGTGCTGTGGTGGAAATGTACAACTAGCCTACTGGCAGCCACAATAACATGATTTATGCTCCCAGAAAAGCCATCATTTATAGCCACCTGCAACATTTGGGCAAAACAGTTTACAGATTCCCATGCAGTGTACCTTGGCATGTTGGTGAGCACAATATCGCTGGCATTATCATGCACATATGCTAAAACACGGCCTTACAAATGCCATCTTTCTACAGCAGCATTTAACTTTTCAGCAATGTTTTCTGCTATATGTCATTCCAGCATACTTTCTGTTTGTAAAATAGCTGATCGAAGCTCCCAGTTTTCAATGTAATGACACATGACTGTCATATAACTTTCTGTATTTAATGCTGTCCAAGAGTCAGTAGTAAAAGCTACTTTATCGGCTCTTTCCAATTTTTGCCAGAGAGAGTTCACACAATTTTTATACCACCTCTCTAGTTTTGAGGTTACAGCTTGTCTCCTTAGGCACATGGTATTTGGGTTCCACACAACTCTAAAATGCACGAAAACCTTTACCTCAACAACACTTATAGGCAGTTATGTCTTCAATTATCACAGTGCATGACAACTTGGTCAGTTTTTCAGCACACTGTGTATCACAGTTCCTCGAGCTGCCAGAAACAAATATGGACATTGTTGTTTGTTTTTGATCTTGTCTTTCACTTAAAATAGCGGGATGCTTCAGCTTAAGATGATTCAGCATTGCTCCAGTATTGTTTAGGTATCTAGGCTCTGTATTGCACATCTTACATTTAACAGCATCTTCTGTTTCTGTGAAATGATTCCACATGTGGCTTTGAGAGCTCCACCTTTACTCTATTAACAACTCCACACCACCACTGCTTCCAGACCGCATGGAAGTTCCAGTCCAGCTCAAATACTTTTCCCCCTGCTCCCCACCCTCTCATTTTTAAGCAGCTTTTTCAATTTTAATTTTTAGGATAGGGCCCCTCGCAGCCCATGACAGGCAGCCTCTGGCTTCCATGCTCCCCAGAGGGGGAGCTGAGCTGCTTTCCTTGTGGACAGCAGAATAAGGAGGAGAAGGGACCTAATAGCTAGACTCTGTGGACCATGGTGCAAACACTTGCAGCCTCCCCGCTGCCTGCTGCAAGCACCCTGGGCTCCATGGTGGGTGGCAGGGGCCTCCCAGAGCCCGGGCTGCTTGTGGCAGGCAGTGGGGAGGCTGCAAGTGGCTGCACTGGGTCCACAGGGCCTAGCTATAGGTACTAGTGACCCCTCCACCTCCTGCTCCCCTCCTCCTTGCTTTTCCCTCCCACCCTCCTTCCCTGCTGCCTTCTAGTTCCTACTGAGGCTTCCTTTCCCCTACTTCCCTCCCGGACTGTGCCCCACCCTGAACTAAATGATAAACTGGTAAGCTAAAACTGGTTATCAGTGGATTTAAAAGTTAAACAAGTAAGCATTTAACCATTCACATCCCTAGTTGCAAGAGAAGTTCCTTAAAGAGGAGTTGCCATTTGTTAGCATCAAAACACTTGCATGAGCTTAGTAGAGGAAAAAAGTATCTCTCACTATATTTTTCGACATATTCTGGACTATATACAATGACCTAAATTTTCCATATGGGTGGCCCACCTTGAGTCACCTTAAAGGGAACTGGAAAATCCTCTGTATTCAAGCACTTGAAAAATGAGGCTCTTAATCAATGGTCATTTAGAAATGTAGTCAAATATGCAGAGAGCAAGAGAGCATGAGAAAAGACAGCACGAGAGAATGAGAGCACACACTGCGTCATGAATGGGCAGTTACACAAAAAACAAACAGAGATTCTTACAATACTACAAGACAAGACAAGAGTCAAAAAAGTGCGTACAAATGTCAAGGACACTCACCAGTCTTATGATCCAGACTGGAATTACTGTAAGAGGCCATTACATGAAATGAACAATCTCAACACCCCTTAAACATTGCTGGCAAGTTTTTAAAGAACCATCAAAACATTTTTATTTGATAATTTCAAAGACTATCATTAATGGAGCCCTAATTCAATCTACCTAGTGCAAACACCCCTTGTTTTTTTCAGCCTTGTTGCTTTCATACTTACTGCATATCATACTTGTTAAGGGAACTAAAAAAAAAAGAAATTATTTGCTTTGCAATTTTTCCTTCCAGGTATAATCAACAGCTGAAGGAATGGGGCAGGAAAAATACTTTGACAAAGCAACTGTTATAAGTTATTGACTGTTGGATCCAGAATACAATTTGTTATACCCTTGCTCGTGTGGGTGATGCAGAGAGAGATGACTTTCATCACAGATAACTCTGTCAGCTTCAAGATTCGCAGGGATGTTAAAGGTGATCTGCAAAGGCAGGAAAAATGGGATTCTGCCCCTATTTAGTACTTTGTGCATAAATCTTCACTGCAGACACTTCTGTAATAATTCCAGTTCCAGAAGACATGCCCAAACTGGTTTTAAAAATAGCTAGCTCAGGTACTACTAAACAGCACAGTCACAGCTGCACTGCACTTGTTGCAAAACCCGCCCAAGAAACTGAATAAATGATCAGACTAAGGGCCTTGTTACACATTACTTTTAAGTGGCTCCTGGAGTTCTTAACCCATGGACTGTCCACATATTAACACCTAAAATTAGTTTTAAGCACACTTTAGGTGGCTTAAAGTTACGCCACTCCAGGGCAGATTTATCTCTGATCCATGTTACCCAGCGTATGTTCCATTAATGTGTGGTCACTCCTCCAGATGAGCCACCCAAGTTGCAGTCCTCCAGCATTCCAAGGATGCAGCATCCTCTCCCCCACCCTCCTATTCTGCGTAGACAAACTTTCCACCACACCCCCTGACCTCTACTGCCAAGGGGGCAGTTCTGGCATAAAACTAAATCCTGCTCCCGCCCCTGGAGATGTGACCTTCCCACCCCCCAAGGATACAACCCCATGCAAACAGCCTGCAAAGCACATGCCAGCTAGCTAGGTCACAGGGCACAGACAGGTCCAGGACTGGGATCTGGGGAGGGGGAAATAAGGTAGAGGGCCAGACTGGATCCCCATGAGCTGGGGCTACCTTCCAGGG
>NW_005841832.1:184014-219117 GCF_000455745.1 Alligator sinensis | reverse complement strand
AAGAGGCAGTATCTTCCCCAAAACCACCTTCCATCATTGCTCCCACATCCCAGCCACCCTGGGAAGTATGATCAGCACCCACAGTACCTCAATGGAGGTCATTTACTTCATCTTTATTTTAAAAAAAACCCAAAAAACCTTATTTTATCCTTCAGTGTCTGACTTCCTTCATTCTACCTCCCATTTCATTACCTACCCCCATCCCATTAACTCTCTGCTTAGTGTCCCTGTCCCCCTACAATCCATTTCTCACACACGCCCACCTACAGCAGGGATAGCAGCCTGTCCTGATTCACCAGCCTTGTAGTGGCAATTCACAACTGCAGCTCCTAGTCAGGCCCCTGCTCGCCAGCCCTCTAGTGGCAAGTCACAGCTGTGTAGGAGGGAGACAATCAGAGGTTTTTAACCTTAAGGTGTGACTGCTTCAAACTCCAGCTAGCACTAACACTGATCAATATCTGAGCAGCAAAGTGCAATGTGTAATAAGGCCCTAAGATTCATGGCTATATGACTCTCAGTCAAGGAGCCTAACCAGCTTGGATAGGTCGACACATCCCCTTTGACAGCTAAACAGGGGTTGAAAATTTGGGGAGTGGGGTGAGGGTAGGGTTTCTTTTGCAAGCCTTTTTCTTTAAAAAAAAAAAAAAAAAAATTGCAAAAATCTTGTCTTCCCCAGTTTGCTGGAGGGCTTCTTGGATATTTCAGAAGACATATGTTGTTTGTTCTTTCATGTTACTAAGGGGCTGAGGGTGTTGAATCTTTAACAGTCTTTCTTTCTCCAGCATATTAATTAGTTGCTGGAGTCAAGTGACTGTTAACAAAACCAAAGTTTTCAAAAGTCTGCTACTAATCATTGCTCATGTCATATTTACACCAGGTCTTCTATCATTTTATAGTTTTCAGGGTTCACTACGAATTGAATTTCAAATGCAAAAATTATTTTACATTGCTCTTTAAAGTCATCCCATTAGTCATATAAGAAACTACAAAAAAAAAGATTTAAAAAAAATCTCATCTGCTTTTACTCAGCTTGACTTGAACATCTAATTCACCCACGAGCCACGCACAGCAGCTCGCTTTTCACCAATTCACAACCACCTCTGAACCATCTAACCACAAGCAACTCTCTGCAAGATGGCTTAAAATATAAATCACTAATAGAATAACTACAGAAGTGAGCCAAGCAGAGCTTTCAAACCTCCAGGATTGTTCAGGGGATAACCCAAGATAATCCACTATTTTACTTTCCATCCCTAAGGATGGAGTCGCTGTTTTTGGGTTGCAGTATTCTATGCTATCCTTTATAGAGCTCTTCCAAACTTGTGATGTTGCTGCAGCACAGAGAACAAAAGCAAATACAATGCAATAAAAGCAAGTGCTCCACAAATATCCTTGTAATCTTGTTACAACAAGAAATTAAATAAATAAAAGCTAGCCATTGTCAAAAATGTTCCCTTTGACAGGCAAGTGCCTCTAATTCAAACTCAACAGCAGTTGCCAGATAATCTAGAGGCAGAGGTTATTCAATCACAAATCTCTGCCCTCATCAGGTAAAAGCAGCCAATTTCATTCACAGAATCACAGAACTGTGGAGTCAGAAGGGACCTCAGGGGTCATCTAGTCTACCCCTAAATGAATGCAGGATGTGCTACTCTTATAATATCTATTCTGAACTTTAATAGAAATCTGTTTTGCTATAGTTTAAACCCACTGCTTTGTGTCCTGCTCTCTGTGACAAGGAACAGTTGTTCTCTCTTTTGTCCCTGCCACATTACATATATTACACAATTAACTTGTTAATCCTGCAATAAGCTTACTTAGACTCGTCACACATGCAAAATAATTATCACACAATACACTGGTTAATTGAGCAATAAATTTAAACTAGCCACATGTGCAAAGTTATCATCACACCATAAAAATGTCCATCTAGCTATAAAAGAGCCAACCAACTACACAGTTAGTGCTTGAAAATGTGTAACAGGTTACAACTCTACAGCTGGTTTCTATACAGCTTTAATTTTAATGCATAGTAGGGCCCTTAATGACAGCCTTTCAAATATCTTATTTTCTTGCATACCACACTACAACACCCCCAAATAACACATGCACCTTGTTTGGGGAAAGCAGAGTGAAGTTAAAAAGTTTTTTCTTCCAGAGGCATGGCCAAAAGATGATTACATGAAGCATCTCATTGGCTGCCTCATGCAAAAGCTAGTTTTAACCCTCTCACTGTCACTGCCAAATTAGCAGCAGCATTTGGCTGCTTAGCCCAAAGCTACTTCCAATTCAGTAGCATCTGTAGGGGAATTTCAAAATGTACTCTGCCCCTGATGAATGCCGGGTGGAGAGAAGCAAAGCCCTTGACAACAATTACAGCCTCTCCATACTTCTATTCCAGAGTAGAAATCAGCCTCCCTGCTTAAGACATGCACACCAATTTTGGAAGGCTAATTTTCTGGGGAAAGGTACAAGTAAATGGTGTTTAAATACTACTATACTAACTACAGTTACTACTATAATATCTCTCTTCCTCCAAATTAAATGCACCTAGTTTTCTCAACCTTGCATGTGGTTTGCATTCTAAATCTTGTATCAACATCATCACTTGCTTCTGGATCCTTCCAGTCTCTCCACACTCTTCTTGAAATGTAATGTCCAAAACTACATAGTTTGCCTATCTCTGTCTTAATACTCAAGACTTTTGTTGCTCTAAAGTGCATTTCTCTCTAAACACAACTTGCATTTTAAAAGTCATTTGTGAACATTAATGCAAGCTTACTGCATAATGTGAAGCAGAAACAATTTTATAGTTGGGGTTTTCAAAGGAGACTTGCTCTCCATTTTACAGTTGATGAAACTAAAGCCCCAACTGCTTTTTCACATCTTTCAAAAATATAGGACTCCTCTAACTGCCCCTTAAGGCTGATTAGGTTCTGATAAGGACGCTTTCATGTGTAATGAGCAGTAACTCCCCTGTTGCTCTGCAAGCCTTCTCATGCACGGTACCTATTAAGTCATAAGACTAAAAGCCCATGCTTAAGATTCTACTTATCCACCGTAATGGTCCAAAGGATGCAGCTGTAGTTGTCCTTTGTCATGGCTGAAGCACCTGCAGAAAAGTTCACTTTCTCTCATGAAAAGAAGGAAAAAATAAACAAAGCACATTTTTGCTCTGAATAGACTGAAAAGTAGAGGTAACATATAAAGATTTACTTCCTCTTTATATTAAACTGAGATGAAATGAACCTCAGAAAAAAGATTACTACCTTCCCCAGCTTGCTTGGGAAAGTGACTGTCCCCAAACTACTTATAGTGAGAGAAAAAGTAATGACAAATGATCCAAGTTCTGCCAACACACAATTTAATAATGAAAACCAAGACCAAATGTATTCCAATAACAACTCCTCTAAACCATTGCAAAAAAAAATCTACAACTGGTACAAATGACTTACACCAGACTTTCATTTTGCTTTCCTGAGAGACTCCACAGCACCTTGCCAAAAACCCAAGGCCAAACAGAGAAGATAATGTGCTTCCATCTCCTCTACCAGAGAAGTAAGGTGCCAACCCAGTCCACTATTGGCTTTTTTGCCACAGTAGCACACTGACATTCATTTTGAAGTCAGTATAACTACCAGGTTCTTTTCTGCATCTCTTCAACCTACTCAGTCATTCCCCATTTGATTGTTTCCTCCTAAAAATCATACTTTGCAATTATCCTCACTGAATTTCATCCTATATATTTCAGAGCTTTTCTCCAATTTAATAAAGGCCATTTGGAAACCTAATCCTGTCCTCCAAAGTGTCTGCACCCACACCTAGCTTGGTGTCATCCACTCATTAATGAAGACATTGAACAATTCTGGGAATAGAACAGAGTCTTGGGGAACCCCAGTTGATACCTTCTCCCAGTTTGACTGTAGAGCTATTGATGACTACTCCTTAAGCATTATTATCTAATCAGCTATGCACATACCCATTTTATCAGAGTCTCATCTAAACCATATTTCCTTAGCTTCCATATGAGAATATCATAATGTTAAAAGCTTTATTAAAATGCAGGTATATCACATTCCCTACTCTGCATCCATCAACAAAGCCTATCACTTTGCCATCAATGGACACTGTATGAGTTAGCATGACTTGCTCTTGAAAAAGCCATGGTTGTTCTTACTTATCCTGATATCCTCTATGTCGGGGTGGGCACTTATTTGGACTGCAGGGCCACTTAAGGAGTTTTGGTGAGCTGTTGTGGGCAGGACAGAGGGGGAGGGGAGCAACTGATCCTATCTGGCCCACAGGATTCTGAGGAGGTAGGGATGCATCCTATGCCACTCTGCTCTGTTGCAGCCAGGGCTGGGCCAGGCCACGCATCTTGCAGACTATGCTTATCTGATAGTTGCATTTTTTTGTAAAGACTAACAAAAAAGATGCATTAAAAACTGAATTATTAGTTATTATTAGTTTTCCCTCTCCATTTAGTACAGGACCTACACTTTTTCTTGGCCTTCCTCTTACTCCAAACACATTTGCCCTTACTGCTAACGTATTTACAGATGCTTTTTTTCTTGCATATTATACCCCTTCCTAGCTATGTCATAGTTTTAGTCTTAGTCTTTCTGATTTTTGTCCTTGAATATTTATATGATACTGATCAATTGGGAGTGTTTAGAGCACACCTAATTCAGAGCACCAGCACTAGAAATAGTGGTAGTGCCCACATTTTGCATAATAGCTTTCTGGTTAGAGCACTCGTACAGAAAACAGGAGAATCAAACACATAGCTTCCATTTCCCGAAAAGGGCATCCTAATTGTCAAGCCCAAGAATAATCTGGAAATGAACCTTTCACTCCTCTCCTTGAAGCACAACTATTAGGAAGCTAGGTTGAACCAGCAAGAGGGAGGGAGCATGACTGTGCAGTCCAGTAAGAGACGTGACTGGGCAGTTGTGTCCCCTGGGCAGTGGTAGCACAACACAGCTGTTGCTGTTTTGGTACTTCCCCCTTCCTCCCCATCAAAGTTGGTATCTGGAGCTGGCTGATGCCCTGGTTGCTCCTACTGCCCAGTAATAAGGATCATTTTGCTAGGAAGTGGCAGTCCTCATTTCTGTTATCTGTTCTCTGAATTGTTTGTGATTTTTATACTAAATAATAGTTGAAAACATCCTCTGAGGTCCAAGGGTGGAACAATTCTCTTCAAAGACAACTCCACCATCAATGCATGGTGGAAGGAACACTTTCAAGAGCTTCTGAACTGAGTGCCTCATGTCAAAGGTAATACCATCCAAGTCATTCAACAATATCCCACTAAGGACTACCTCACAGATTCACCAACCTATAAAGAGACCTTGAAAGCCACTAAGCAGAAAAACAATAATGCATGTGTTCCTGATGAAATACCAACTGACATTTAAAAGCATAGTGTAAAAAAGCTCTCTCATCAAGTACATACCATTATTCTGAAATTCTGGAAATGTGACAGATTCCCAGTGATTTGAGAAATGCCAGAATCATAACCATAATCAAGAAAGAAGACAGCTTGGATTGCAACAATTACTGTGGCATTGCACTCCTGTCCATAGCTGGGGAGATCCTCACCCAGAATCTCAATAGATTCACTCCCCTCACCGAGGAAA
Organism: Alligator sinensis; assembly: GCF_000455745.1. Classification (NCBI taxonomy): domain Eukaryota; kingdom Metazoa; phylum Chordata; order Crocodylia; family Alligatoridae; genus Alligator; species Alligator sinensis. The sequence goes on along the minus strand of NW_005841832.1, from coordinate 213,478 downwards.
TTCTATCTGCATCTCAGTGTAGTTCCACACCACCCAGAGGTACAATAGATAAGATTGTTGTTGCTAGATTGTACGCCGACAGAAGTACCACAAGCAACACAGAGATCTTTACATGGCCTTAACTGACCTGATGAAAGCCTTTGATTCAATCAAAGGAGAGGCACCATGAAAGATCCTGAAGAGATCTGGATGTCTGCCAAAATCTGTTATCATCATCAGACTTCATGATGACATGACAACAACCATCATCCTAAGCAACAGCTCAGAAGCAGCTCCCTTCATTAGAACTGAAATCAAGAAAGGATAAGCGAGTGCACCAACACTTTTATCCATTTCTATCACAGTTATTCTGCATTTCATTACTGATAGACTTTCATCTGGAGTCAGCATCCAGTATCATATGGGCAGGAACCTCTTTAACATCAACCAGTTACATTCCAAACCCAAGATAACAGACACCTCTGTGGCTAATCTTCAGGATGCTTACAATTGCGCTTGTGTGCCCACTCAGTTGAAGAGCTCCAGGTCATTTTCAACTGCTTCTGTGAAGCATATGAAGTGCTTGGACTCACTGTCAACGAAAACCAAGATACTTTACCAACTTACCCCAAACTAACCAGCTGCTCCTCCACATATTACAATTAGAGGGCAGTTCTTGGAAAAAGTTGAGTATTTCCCCTACCTGAGTAGTCACTTTTCCCAAAAAGTAAACAGATGATGATATTCGACACCAAATAAAATCTGGTAGTGTTGCCTTTGGATGTCTCTGAAATGGTGTCTTCAATGATCATGACATCAGCACTCAAACCAAAGTTCTCATCTACCAGGCTGTTGTCATCCCTACCCTGTTGCATGGATGTGAAAGCTGAACAACTTACTAGAAACACCTGAAAGCCTTGGACTGTTACCATCAGTGACATCTTCATAAAAATCAGTCGAAAGGACAGAAGAATGAATGCCATCATTCTGACTCAAGCAAACACCACAGACACTGAAGCCAGCTTTATACAGCACCAGCTCCACTACACAGGACATAGCATAAGGATATCTGACAACCAGCTCCCAAAACAGGTTCTATACTCCTGACTTGCCAATAGTCACCACTCTAGAGGTGAGCAAAAAAAGAGATTCAAGTTCATCTTGAAAGCCAATCTGAAGAAATGCAATATTAATGTCAATACCTAGGAGACTTGACCACTGAAATATCCCCAACGGTGCTGTGATGTACGTATGACACAGCATCGACCCTTTCAACCTTCACTACGGAGGCAAATAGGCAAGAGAGACAAAGCAAAAGAGTTGTGACACAACATTACCAGGATCCGCTCCTTCCTTTTGGAACTGGCCTCTTCAGTCACCTCTGGACTCACTGATGACTTCCCTATCTACTGGAAGACTGTCATTGTCATATCGAAGGACTGCCTATGATGATGAGTAACTGAAAAAGATAAAAAACAGCCTGAGAGCAAAGACCAAACCTAGGACTTGCCCTTCTCAGCCAAGTGCCCTAAGTGCTGAACTACATTCAGGTTTCCTCCAGCTTGCTCCCCTTTTGAGAAGCAAGAGATATGGCATTGACTCTCCTCAGGCTGAGGAGGGCCTAGGACCCAGGTCTCCCATTTCCTGGGTGACACTAACCACAAGGCTATTATGCAAAAGTGGGCATGCCTATCTTCAGAGCACTAGGTGGTCTGGAATAGCAGCCACCTGGACAAAGGTGCATAATACAAAGCCCGAAGTCAGGCAACTAGGTTTCAGAGAGTGGTGGGTGTTCAGACAACCTCCTGTGCTTAAGTTTCCTAAGGCTAGTTCCAGTCACCTCCCCTTCTCAGTACCTGGCCTCTCTAAATCACCTTTGGGAGAAATCCACCGCTTCCCACTAGGCACTTAGCCTGCTTTCTGTAACTTGCCCTGCAGTAGCCAGAAGCCTACCTTTTAGTTCCAGCAATGCTGAACTTGAGGTGCCTGTGAATTTTACCTAGAGTGCCAAGAAGCCATAATCATGAAGCAGATACCCATTATGTCAGGAACTGTAAAAACACAGAACCTACACCAGAAAAGTTTACAAGAGAGGCATATAGACATGTGGGAAATACATACAACCAGTTTGACAACACTCACTTGTGAGAAAGACCTGAGGAAAAATGTCTTGCATTCAAAAGCTTGTCTTACTTTATCCCAACTAAATAGTTGCTCCAATAAAAGATATCACCCTAAGAAATCCTTGTGTCTCACAATATTAGTGAGCATAATAGGCAGCAGTCATAACACCTCAGTAATCTAACCACCACCTACTCTTCTGTAGATATCACAGCAAAGGAGAATCTTAATAAATGAAATACAGAAGTACAGTGAGACACTATCCTCTGAGATATTTATGGGGAACATAAATAAATTCTGAATAACGTCAGAAAATGATTCTGAAAGTCAGCAAAGGGCATATTTTTGTTGCAACAAATCTTTGGGTCAGGTCTTGCAGGAATAGTTCTACTTCAGGAGTCACAGTTTTATGTTACACTTGAGGAACAGTAGCAGAAAGAACATCCCTGTTGTTACAGATTCATTGACAAAGCTATTTTTTCATGGGAATGCTCCTCCATGAGTTCTGTGTCTTGGTACTAGGTTTCCAGACATTATGACATTTTAAATGACTGTTTGCAAACCAGGGACATTATATACTCCTTACGAACACTATCTGCTTGCCCCAGAAAAAAAAAAATCACCAAGCTCCGAAAACTTTGAAGGAGATATTTTTATTGGGTTTTTTTTAGTCTATGCTTGCTCTAATGTAGGGGTTTCAAATTCTACGGTAGCCCCATCTGGTGTATCCTCACTTGGCCATCTTGATACTTTCCAATTGCCCAAAACAGAGTATTGCTCTGATTATAGAGCTATCTTTTTTTTCCACCTTCCAAAAGAACTATAAAAATCATACTTGCCTTACCTATGCTGGGTTGCCCCCTACAATCTTGACTTACAAGTCTTAGGAGGAGAGGTTGAAGGACACAGGCACATTTACCTTGAGGAAAAGTTGCTTAAGAGGGGACACGCGAGTAGTGTTCAAATATGAAGGGCTGCCATAAAGAAGAGGGAGAACACCTTTTCTCTCTTGCTAAAGAGAGCAGAATGCAGACAAATGGCTTGAAGTTGCAGCAAAGGAGATTTAGATGTGATATCAGGAAAAAGTTCTTCCTTGTTAGAACAGTGAGGCAGTGGAACAGACTGCCTAGAGAAGTTGTGGAGTCTCCATTGCTGATGTTCAAGAAAGGGTGAATAAGTATCCATCAGGGATGATCTAGGAGTAGCTATGCCTATGCTCTACTGTGGGTATTTCCCATGCATCTGGGTTTTCTAGTTGCCACATGCCACCCCCACACCCCTACACTTGTCAGGGTTTTTTTCCCCACTTTCCTCAGAAGCTCTGGGTGTTGCCTGCAGGCAAGGCTAAGATTTTGATGGGGATGTACCAGTGCTCCTGCTGGGACTAAAACTTGGAGGTTCCTGGCTAGAGGGTTTTGCCCCTCCACTCAGGGTCAGACCAATAGCCATATTTGGAGTCAGGAAGGAATTTCACTCCATGGTCAGACTGGTATGAATTGGGGGAAAAGTGGGGGTGCCTTCCTCTGCAGTGGGGGATGGGATGGGGGGAGGGGAGGAAGGGAAGGTGGGCATGACCTTCTTGCTTGAATCTCTCAAATTTATTTTAACAACCCTTGCAGCATTTGGACACTGGTCACCACTGTCCCCCTGCTTTACCTGTGGCATATTACGGTGCTATGCCTTGTTATTATGTGACAGGGTTGACTACACAATTTTAATAATAGGTTAGACATGGATTTGTATAGGCTGGGATGATCCTGCCTCAGGCAACAGGCTGAACTAGATGACCTTTGGTGGTCTCTTCTAGCCCTACTTTTCTATGATTCTACGACTTCTTTGCTTGCAGAATTTTGTGCATGTAACAAAAATGCAAAGTCATAATCTTTTTCATTGATTTTTTTATTTCAGTATTTTTACTGCATTTAACCCTCTGTGCCCTTTTCTTCATTTGACTGTGAAGGGTTTAATAAACACAATAGGAGTTCAAGGTCTTTGTCTATAGCTATTGACTTGTATTCAGGGAAAAAGCTGTTTTTCTTAAAGTTGGACCAGAAAATGTGGGATCAAATTATAATTGGAACAATGTGGTACAAATGGAACTGTTCTACTTTTCAACTCCAACCAAAGCATTATTTAGTGGCCAGCCTAATTTTAGGTGCCAACTAAATGCAAGAGGACACCAAAACAGGAAACACAAGACCAGATTTCTTTTCTTATATATATGCCAGTTTTGTGCTTCTGTTACTCCATAAACTTCAAAGAGTTGTTTCTGTTTTACTTCTGTCTGAACAGAATCAGACCACTAGTTAAGAATTTGAGTGACAAAGATCATCCGTATAAAATATAATTGTGTATTTGTGGAGGGCTTCGGAAAACAGATGTTAAAAATGAGACTGAAAGAAAATGGAATTTAAAGCGAGCAAAATGAAGCATTTAGGATATAAAAATTGTAATGTACCCTTAACATTGATAGGCAATGAGCTGGAATGTACTAACAATGAAATTGACTCAGAGGAGAACTAACAGATTCATGAATAGACCACTTTTCATTTTGACTTGTTTGCTATGGATGCCATCAATTACCCTGTCAATGATTCCACAAAAAATTTAAATTATATGATGCATATTAAACAAGCTAGGTATGAAAAAGGAAACAGTTACAAAATGTATGGAGCGTAAGATGTGGATTTTAATAGATGTGATAAAGCCAAACATGTGGCACAATGGAAATGGAAATGAAGGAATACAAGCCAAAATCTTCCAAAAGGATCAGTGATTTTTAGATTCTTTCCTTAGGATATGTGAAAAGCCCAATTTCCAGACAGTGCTGAGCTCCCTCTTCTATAGAATGTATCACTATTCTATAAGTGATATAGCTAGTCATATACTCCAAATCCAAATCACTATTTACATTAGAAAATCTTGGCATATACTTTAAAAGGATGCCATCAAATTAAGTCAAGTCTCTCCCTGGAAAATGTTCAGTGGATACAAATTTCACCTGTATAGCCAAATCAAAGAAAAAGAGAAATCCCTCTTTTTTTCTATTATGACTCTGTGCATTTATCAGCAGTTCACCTATATTTAGTGTTACTCTTTTCCTTGTATCGTCATTCAGTTCCCCCTGTGCTGGTGGGTCATTCACATTGCAAAGGGGCAGGAGAAAGAAAACTCATCTGTGGAAACTGATAGGGCGCTAAAAAAAAGCAGAAACTACATTTATGTCATTTTATGGACTTGGCTGGATTTCAAGTTAACAGTGCCCTTTAAACCAGGCTTGTCCAACATATGGCCTGCGGGCCAGCATGCGTTTTCTGAGTGGCCAGCCCACTGGGTGATAAAAAGTTCATGATCCGGCCCCACATTCAAAAAGGTTGGAAATCCCTGCTTTAAACTATTTACATCTACACCAGTGGCAATGTGTAGGGGGTGCACATGCACCCCCTGAGAGCACTGGTGCACCCCTGGACAGCCAGTGCTCCCCGCTTAGGTGACAGACAGGGGAGGCAGGCAGGAGCGCTGGTGCCCCCCCCGCGAGCGCTGTCCAGGATGTGGGGGTGCCAGGAGAAGTGCCGCTGGCACTTCTGGGTACCCCACTCATGCTTCCAGGTCAGTGTGATCACCTGTGGGGGGATCCCCCCAGTCAGCAAGATCGGCCACACCCCAGTTGCCTGACTGGCCGCTGCGGGGGCACGTGCCCCTCCCAACTCAGGAGGCATGAGTTGCCCATGATCTACACATTGCCTAGCTAGATTTTGATGCTTGGATAGAGCTAGTCACCCAAGGGGCATTCCTTGGTGTGCGGTGTGATGATCAAGCTCAGCAGATAACACTCTGGCAGATTTCCCTTTCCTTTTTCTCCTACCCCTTTTTTTTCTTGATTGTTATTCTTCCCTCCCTCTCCACCCGTGTCTTGTCTTTGAGGCCCCCATCCTGCAGTTCAGAGTGCTTTGACAGATAGCTGGACCTGCAAAAGCCTGGAAGCCAGCAAGCTATCTCAGTAGCCCACTTCTCAGGCAGCCCCCTACAGGTCACATGCTTCCAGAACCACCTCTTGTTCAGAACTTCAGCTTTATTTTTTCAAAACAAAAAGCTATTTAATACCAGCTTTCTGTATTTAAGCTATTTAATACAACCTATGCCCGCCCCTCCTCCCCCCCGGGATATCCTGCAGAAGCCAGTCTATTCTCAGTAGAATCTGACCCAAGAGCAGGCAGCCCTTGCAATGTGAGTAAGCTTCTCTACTCCCTTCTCTGTCAGAGCCTGTTCCCTGCAGGTTTACACTACATCCCACTTGCTTCAGAACTGCACATGAAGTCGGCCTGTCCCTTAACCTAGAGAGTCCTGAACAACTTAGCTTACTCCCTGCAGTGCCGCTTAGCACCTGACCTCTTGCTGGTCTTTATGACACCCAGGTGGTCTAGCTGTGACCTCACACAATCATGGGAGGCAGCTTATGAGTAACAAGTGCAGCTCCACTCCCCTTTAAAATGCCAATTATCCTGTGGTACAGCTCCATCAACTTTAAATAGTGGTCCTCCATGAGGACCTAACAGGATAGGCACCAGGACTGTCATTTACCATCTGCTCATATGGCACCTCTCATATGGGAACCCAATCTGAGCTAAGACCTCTTGATTCTAATGCACATAAATGTTAAATATGATTAACAGTAACATGAAAATAGGAGTGCAAGAAATGATGGCAAGACATGTCTTCACCTCAGAAGATTCAACCACATACAGAGCTACCTCTGGGCACTGGTATTAGATGATAAATAGTAAATGAAAAAAAAAGATCCTCCAAAGAAACTGGTGTAGCTTGCCAACTGAATATGTATTTAAGCTCTCCCAGGCTTGTATCTTGAATGACAAGCCTTCATGACCTATCATGCACGCAGATATTTTCACACTTTTTTAAAATGTGCATTGTTGACTTGACAGACTAATAATTTAAAATCTGCTACCATCTCCCTCAAGTCAAGTCGTTTCTCTTACAGCTCTCTTATCACAGCGGCATATGTATTTAGAGAGAACCACAAATCTGCAACCGATTACAGAGCACGAGTAATGGCTGATTTTATAACTTTAATTCCTTGGCTACTTAAAAAAAACCCAAAATAAAACACAAACATATGTGCCAATAGTATTAAGTCAATATTACAGGCCAATTGCATGCAAAATTTAATTTTTAAAAAGCTATAATAAAGCTGCTACAATCTGTCCCTGCCTGATTGCTTCTGGATTCTTTCCTCAAACTACTAAGTAGTGAATTCAGTTCACAATTTTCAGGGATGGATCCCTTGTTACCAAGACCACTACAGTTTTGGAATAAAATCATCCCTAACTTGCTTGAATAAGCTAGTACTTATCTGAGTGCACCTATTTGATATGAGAATATAAGTTAGAAAATGCAAAGATGTGCAGATCACATCTCTACTCCCTCAGAGGCCTAGGCAAGCACAATGAATTCCTATCAGTTTGCCTTGGAGTCACAAAGAATGCTGTTCTGGGGGGATATCTATACCTATGTCAATGATGATCTCAGCTAGTAACCATATGATGATCTTCCTAACTCCATTAGGTATCAGGCTCAGCTCATATCAGTCACCAAAGTTTGGCACCAAACCCTGGGGCAGGACTGGAAATGAAAGGTAAAAAGATGACACAGCTGTTACTACCTCATAAATGCTTCCTTTAGATGCGTATCAAGTACAAAGGCAAACATTTGTCTCTGAAATGACTACAAAAGCATAGTCACATTTCCTGATGTTACTCTCATGCTTCCCATAAACATCTGAAAGGACACAAATGTTCTGTGCTCTGCAATGGCTATTACTTGTTTCCCGGCACAATTATAGATATGATTATGAGCTTTACAGGCCCTAATATTACGCAAAAAAGCATTTATCTCATGTCTCAACACTGGAGTTAAAATCCACTGAGTTTGTCTAGAACACATTTTGGAACTTCATTACCCCAGACTGTCTGTAAGCAAGCAATTCTTATTTGCAAGCCTCTCTTATTGAACTTGATAGGGGCAGTGCATTAAAGCATTTCACTATGGACCAGGTGTCAGTTTAAGCCCTGATCCAGCTTCACAGTGAAGGCCAACCCTAGTCAATCCAGCTATAATCAGTACCTGATTATTCTAGCTTGGGAAAGGGGCCAGAGATTATGTTAGTCACATTATTCTACATGGAAGAAACTGGAGTGCTTTAATAAGCTAGTAATATGGGCCATCTACACTTACACAGTCGTTTGATCTATGGAATTTGCTCCTTCCACATTGGTTTCCCAGTATCCAGGTTTGGCAAGCTTTAGGTCAAGACAAATTTGCTGTCACCTGGCACTTGAGTAACTATCTCAGCACATTGTACTATTCAGTGATTTCAACTAATTTGTCTCAGAATAAGACTATTTTATAAACATGTCCATATTAATTATTGTCATTACATAGAGGTTCCACTGGGTTGGATGTTGTATAAAATGAACAGAAGCACAAAACAGAAGCAAAAGTCAATGTACATTTACCAGTATGCCTACATTTGACAATGATTTAACCATTATCACAAATGGCCAAGCTTTTCATTTTCTGTAACACGACAAGACTAATGTAAAGCAGAGACAAAAATATGTTTATACAATAAGGAACAAGGGCTGACCCTTGACTATAATTATACCAACAGAAAGTACACTCTCTGCAGAGATGTTTAAATCATCAGTTAAAACATTGGTTCACATCAGCCCAGATGCTGGGTACATGGTTTCTGCTTAATTGCAGTAGCAGGCTGGCATTTTACAGACACCTTCATTTCTTACAGTGTCTGAAACTAAGATGCCTCTGATACACGGCTGAACAATTTATGGAGTCGGTGATGAACCACTGCATCATTTTTCAAGGACCAAGAACTCTACATGCTTGGTCAATAAAATGTACTAAGTAATAACTCATCAAAAAAAATGGTGATGGCAGCTCCAGAACTGCAGCTCTATTAACTCTTTTTTTGTGTGGGGAAGTTTAGCTGGAAGCCATATTAGTGACAAATTGCAGCCTGGGGAAATTTTCAGATCAAGGTAATAATGCCATGAAGTAGAATGATTTGCTTTAGTGTTGCTATATAACGCTGCCAGTTCTTCCAGTGGGACACTAATTGCAGCCAGAGGCCACCTTGCTTAAAAAATATCTAAAGAAATATCTTAGCACTAAAAATGTCAGGAGTCATAAAAAATAAAGCATCCTGCCCAAGGAATGGCACTAGGAGAATGAAACTGAGTACAGAATTCACTACTGAATGATTCAAAACTCACTCTATGGAACAAATGCTGTACTGGTTAGCTGAGAAGGCCAGCCTTTTGGTAATGCTGCCACTTACTTAGCAGCAGTACTCAGAGCTGAAGCAGATATTTTCCTTTAAGGAGATACAAATATGCATGCACATCACCTCTTTGGGCCTCTTTTACTGCACATCTGTGCTACTGTGGTTGCTCTGCATCATTTTGGAAGTGAGCTGCCAGCAAGATCTGGGGGAGCTGTGGTGGCAGGAACTGGATGGCTGTATGGGATACAAGTAGAAGTGAACCAGTATCAGGTAACACAGTGAAGAAGGGGTAGCAGTATGAATAAGTTGGACAGAGGATAGATAGGAGGTGCCACAGCAAGCATGAGGCAGGCCCAGGAAGGCATGGGGTCAGGCAGGAAATCTCCCTGTGAAGGGGGTGAGGGGCAGTACTCCCGACAGGGTTCCCTCCTCCCTGCCTACAGACTGAGAATCCCTCTGAAGTGAATTCAAGCACAGAGGAGGGAACTTCTATAGAGCCCTCACCCCCCATGCTTGCACACTGCTACCCAACCCAAGATGCAGCAGCTTGATAGGCATGCTGGGGCCCAGCACTTTTTTTTCACTTGCCCGCTGTGCCATGGGAATGATTCCTTTGCTGCACCTGCAAGCACGGAGAGGAGGACTCCCATAAGGTCCCAATCCACACAGCGCCCCAAATCCAGGGATGCCCATGAACCCCAACACAGGGAGCACATCTGCACCCGGGGGTTTCCTGCTTGCAAACATGAGACCTGTGTCAAGGTGAAGCATCTGGGGCCCTTTTCCTGCAGGATCAGGCCCCTGAAGCTGCCTTGATTCCTGTTGCTTCACCCCTCTGCTTTCCTGAGTAGGAAATGCAGTTGACAAGCCCAAAGGAGTGAAGGGTTTTTGTCTCTGGCTAATCAAATTAGCTTGTAATTCTTCACAGAAAGGCCTCCTCCATCTGACAGCAGATCCTTTAGTGCTTCTGGAACTGTTACCTCAGTATATGAAGATTGCAGCCACACATGACCATGGACAGACCTAGGATTCTGATACTGTTAGAAAGGCTTTTGATACTGTGTCCCACAGCATTCTTGCAAGCAAGCTGAGGAAGTATGGGTTGGATGAATGGACTGTAAGGTAGACAGAAAGCTGTCTGAGTTGTTGGGCTCAACAGGTAGTAATCAATGGCTCAATGTCTAGCTGGTAGGCAGTATCAAGTGGAGTTGATCAGCCTGTTCAGCTGTGAGCTTATGCCCTGCAACTTTCACCCAGAAAGCAAAGTGTTATTGATACAAATAAAGCTGGAATACAGGGCACTAACCTCTCAGACAGGAATAATCAAATCTTGTGCTTCAGGGCCTACACTTATTACCATGGGCTCAGCACTACGCAACTGGCCAGAAGAACTGCTTTCCACCAAAGCATCAAGGGACTGGCCAATGCGGATGCATCCTGGTTTTGATGCCAGTTACTCTGTGCAACCTTTCATTATTTACGCATATGGTATCAATCACATCCCCTCTCCCTCTCATGCACTAATGAATGCCTGACACGGTTTTCCATAGGTTTCAGTAATTACTATGGCAATCCAGGTATTATGTAATAAATCTTTGCAAATGCTGGAAACTAAGAGGGTATGAAATTTGGAAGAAAATGACAAAGCAATCTGCCCACCTCTTTCTATGGAGAGTATCTTTTGCAAAAAAAAATGCTTGAGGACAGAGTCCTTTGCTCTCTGCATGCTCTCCGCATGGGGCAGGAAGTGCTCAATATCACTGACACATTCGTTGCTTTCTTAGTAATTTTGTGGAGGAAGCACTCCTTCTCCTTGCGCTAAAGTGCAAGGAGAAGAAATGATATTTGAATTGCCAAGAGGGGGGAGGTTTGTTTTTATTTTAAATTGTTGTCCTTAGCTGAGTCTCTTTCCAACTGCATGGGAAATTAATTATGACAGCTCGGCCATCTTGAACTGTAACCACCCTACCTACTGTTGCTTCAATTCTATCTGTACAGAGAGTTTCTATGTAAACTGACCCCAAACAAATGGAAGACAGTTTTGTCCGAGCTCCATAAGCTGCAACTCACTCATACATACTATCTGAAAATAAAATGAGAGAAAATGTTCTCTTTTATTTTTAAAGTCACCTAGGCAGATGAGCCAATAAGATCAAAATCATTTATAATATATCAGGCTGCATGTCCCGAGTAATCAAGCGAAGAGTGGCCTTCACAGGACGACTTATCCTTTATGTAGATCCTAAAACCTGGACTGCCATAGGTTCAGTCAAAATACAGACTTCCTGTCACCATAGCACCCCATTACAGACTGCCTGCAGGCATAAAGGCAAGTCTTCACTTACACTGTTCAAAGATGGCTATGCTTCCAGTTTTTAAGCTAGATGCATCAGGACACAATATCTCCAGCACAGAGCATTGCAGGGATTAGAAAGTGGTACTCTGTGGCAAATCTGGACTTTAGGACCTTGAAAAAAAGCAAAGAGAAAAGGGCTGCGTCTGCCCGATGTACTCAGAATGTTTCCCTCACTTAGGTGATTTGGGACATTCAGCACATTATGTGGCAGCGCTTGGATTATTTTTGTTTTGTTTTTGTAGGTCACCTTTAAATTAAATCTGGCCTACAGCTTCTATTTTTTCTTATCCAAACAGCCATCATCAAACCCTAGTGCTCTGGATCGTTCAGCTCCCTTGAGTTTTTCCTGTTTCAGCCTCTGGCTACAAACAGCATTTCGGTTTTGAGGCCTGATGGATAATTTAATGCACTATGCTTAAATTTCACCTTAGTCTTTAGACTCACAGTGTTTATCACATTCAGGCAGTTGTGTCCCCGGCTTATTGTATATGCACTACCTTGCTGTGTGGTGTGCAGTTCTCGTGGAGTCTTGCCAACTTTTCTCATTGGCCATCCTACATTTTACTTGCACCCTTCATAAAGTTTAAGGCCAGAAAATGATATTCTTGTCACCTCATCTAGCCTCTTGCATAAGCCATGCCATCCATTTGGCAAGAAATATGAACGTATTTGAAGGCAAATCAAAATGCAGTTCGAAAATCCTAAAGTGGAAGTTTAAAAATGAGCCTTCATATTTCATTGCTCATTCCAAGTACCATCTTCACTCCTACTAAAATAATTTGTGAATAGTATAAACCAGGCCATTCTCCTCTTACCATTCTGCCCCCTCACCAGAGACATAAGTCTCGATACTGCTTATAAAAATAATCTACTGTTATATGCAATTTCAACATATTACCTCATGCAAACCTACTACATGATCAGTTCTCACCATCCAAAGCTGCAGATCCAGCTGCAATATTTTAGAGCAATAATTTAAAAGTAACTTAACACAAGAAAACTACCACAGAGTAATATTTTCTTGAGATGGCGATAACATGTATCTACATATCACACACAAAAAAAAAGTTTACAAAAATATATTATTAAGGCTGAACAGTTAAGCACTCAAACATCAAGAATTGTCAGCATTAAGGTTGTATATGTATAGTCTTATTCCAGGGCCCTTATACATAAACATTACAAAGAGTCCTTAATTGTTACTTTTCCAAGGGACCTCTGCCTCAGTTAGTACACAGGATAGCCGATGTCTATTTAACGGAGAACTATTCAATATTGTGTTTTAACCTTGCTGTTCAACATGTGGCCCAGGGCCTTATTAAGTGCACATCATTCAAATCCTGTTCTGAAGACAAAATTATTAATTTTTCCCATGGGCTTTTCTGTGAGACTAAAATATCAGACTGCTTTATAAATGGCTTACCTTTACAACACTCCTGGCAGCTGAGTGGGTGGTATTATTACCATTCTACAGACAAGGGACTGAAGCACACCGAGATTTAGGTAAAAAAAAAAATTTGCTTATATGACTGTCCACAGGAGCCCTTATTTTACCAAAGAACTTAGCATTATAAAGCACTTTGTATGTTCCAAGACTTCAGACTGACTTCAGGTGCAGCTGGGACTGCTCAGCATTTTAGCAAATTAGACTTTAGGGTCTCAAGTTAGGCACCCAGGAGCATACACTTAGTGACCACATGAAAGTCTGGTTAGAGATCAGCATGACTCAGAAACTCTGTGGCAGAGACACAGAATTCAGTACTCCAGAGGATCATTCAGGAGCCTGCTTTAAACATGAGACCAACATTTATCTTCCTGCATCCCTGTCTTCTCTACTGTACCCTGCCTATTCTACCTTCTGCAGTAAATGAGACAGAAGTCCCTATCTATAACCCTGATTCATTCCCAAATCAGATTCGTTCTATACACCAAGAGCGTCAAACATATAGGCTACCCCTGTGGGCCACTGGAAGTCGGGGGTGGGGCATCCAGCTGCAGAATTCGGGGTTCTTGGGCCTGGTAGACATGGCTTAATTTAGCAGGAGGGCAACCAAGAGCTAAGCAGCCTCAGTGTCTTTAGCCATCTACATTGCCACAGCCCTCTCTCTTCCTCCACTGAACCTGCTGCCACCCAATGCTGGAGGAGGCACTGCTGCTGCTGCTACCTGCTCCATGCAAGACCTGGAGCTGCCACCATGGGAAGGGGCATGCAGAACCAGAACCAGAACCAGCTCCGGCATGGAGCACACAACGAGAGCCAGAGCTGTCACTACCATGTACCCTGTTACAGAGCCAGAGATGCTGAAGATATTGCTGCCACCGCTAGTGTGTGCTCCAGACTAGATCTGACCTTCAAGGAGCCCTGAGGTTCAGATCCAGCCCAGGGCATGAGGCAGGTTTGACACACAGGCTGCACACTAAATGACAGAGGTTTTATGAAACTTCTAGATCCATCACACAGATTTTAGTCATCTTAATTAATGGAATGATGGATAGCAGTAGTAAGTTGCCATCTATTATGTGGACCAGCACTAAAGGGAGATGAGCCACTTTGCTTCCAGGTGTGACAGATATTTTCTGACCACAGGGAATGGCAAGATTCTGGAATTTTGGGCTTCTTTCATGACCCAGAGTCTTCTTCTCATTCTTGCTTCTTCTCCAGGCAGCCCAAGGCTCTCCTTATCTTTCTCCAGCTCCTTTCCCAAGTCCAGTCAAGTAACTCCTAGTGTTCTCCAGCCCCAATTTCCTTCACGCATTCCCAATCCTAGGTTCCAACCAAACCAATTCCAAATTTCCCTTCCTGCCCATTTCTAAATCTCCTTGCTCAGCTAGTCCAAAGTTTCCAAGTACTTCACTGATGAAATACCTTACTGGAGCAAATCTCATGGAAAATCAATGCCCCTTATGGGACAAGGGAAGAGGAAAGTGTCACAACCCAAGGGTATGATTTTTGTTTTTGTGTGTGCTTTGGCACCACTGAATTATTTTCCCGCCAATTCGTAGCTTTCTTTGCAGTGTGCATTTCTTCTTTGCAGCACAGAAATGCACTTTGCAAAGAGTTCCCGCCATTTGTATTATAATTCAAGCCCCATTATTGGCTTGCGTAAAATTATTCACACGTGGTGGCTAGCGATTGGCTTGCTAGCCGTATAAAAAGCTTGAGTGGTTTCCGCCCAAGTTGGAGAACTCCGAGGAGAACCCCCGCAAGGGAGGACTCCACGAACACCAGGAGGAGGAGACTTCATGTCTTGTGAAGATCTCTAAGCGCTGCGGAGCCTATCGGACCCAGCGCATTTCAAGCAGGCAACAGAGGTCTGATCAGCCTCTAGCCTCTCCCCGTCGCCGTTCGCAATCCTCGACGTATCCCTCTCCCTGCGCGCAAAAGGACCCACGGAGCCTAGCAAACTTTGTGTGAGTGAGTGAATAAAAGGATCCACGGAGCCTAGCAAACTTCGTGAGAGAGACCCAAGCTTGTCGTAGTCCTCAAACGAGGATTTAATCGGAGCTGTGCCTGGGAAACTATCCAGCCTACACCGCGACCATCTTCGGTGTAAGTAAACAATCTTAAATCAACCATTACGCGGCCGTGCCTAATTCTAGTGTGTCGCCCGTTCTCTCTGATCCAGCGTGCCCGGGCTGCTGGCCACAGCCCGCGCGGAGCGAAAAAGGGCCCGGATCGCTCCCGGCCCGCACATGGCGACATGGATGGGATCGGGAGTAGGCCCGCACAGAAAGTTCTTCCTCAAGACTTCCCACGAAAGCAGCCTTATTCAGTCTCCCTGTCCTGGGAAGATCCCCTGAAGTCAGCCCTACCATGGCTTCACAAAGGGCAAGCCTCTGGCTTTGAGACCCTGGCTCTTCTCAGTCCCTGGCTTCCCCAGTGATCCACAGCAACTCCATATCCTAAAGGTCCTTCTCTCTGGTCAGCTCATGGGAAGGAAGGTGTTTTCTTCTTTTACACAGGAGGAGTAGCAGAGTGCCAATGCCCTAAATAGTACAACAGACTCTGCTTCAAAAATCCCTCTGCTGTGGGACTACCTTTTCCACACTCCAGCACTCTCATCCTCCTCTGGCCCATGCCAGCCACACTTGCAACAAAACAGTTTAAAAAACTACAGAATTGACCTGGGGCCATCACTCACCCAATACAATCAAACCTATTGTATAGTATTCACCCAACATTATGTCGAGGGAACCAACCAGGGAGCAGTCTCCAGGCCCTGCTGCCAGACCTCCACTGCCGTCTCTGCCGGTGGTAAAAAAGGCATACAGGCCTTTTGAAACCATTTACAAGAATTATTTACACCAAAGCCTACTCGCTCTGAGTCCCCACAAGAACTGCATGCTTGAACTCAGCCACCCTAGCCTCCATCCTCACAGCAACTATTTAGTAGAAAGTAGTCAAAAGTTAGTCAGTAAGAGAGCAAAAGATGAATATTTCAAAAGGGCAAGCATTTGCTATTTTTGTTCAAGAAGCTACAGTGTACATAATTATGCAAATGCTAAAAGCTGTCACAGCTGACCTTTTGAAACCATGTGTGTCCATGGGTCCAACATACTTCACTGGTGAACCCTGAAATTGATGAAAGGTCAATAACTATAGGATTCTTCTAGTTAAATCATTAAGAACTAATTTAAGATGGACTAGCCAGCAATTAAGTGGAAAACAAAGTTGCTCAAAATAGTTGCACCCTCTGAACAACATTAGACTAGAAAAGCTGTACCTTGAAAGTCTGACAAAAAGTAAAAAGAGAGAGGCTTCTTTCTGCAGAGCCTACTAGCTTTCAAGAGGAGGAGCTGAACTGTTTTGGCTGCAGTCTGGTAATATCACAGTCCAAGGGTCCTGCTTTCTGCAAGTCCCCTGGTCAAACTGCTGAGTTCACAACACTCATCAAGAGCTCACACAATCCAATGCCTAATGAAGCCAATGCTAAAGCTTCCAGTGACTTCAGGGGAAGCCAGGCTGGGATACCAGCCTTCATAAGGTCAATAAATAAATAAATAACCCCATAGCATATGATTCAAGAAATTAACTGACAAACTTTCGACAACAACAAAATCCACCACACTTGAGCATCCCTGAAAGCGAATTAAATGAACCATCTGGCGTGATAAATCAAACCACTGGTGAAAGTTCGGTTTCAAAACAACTAAAAAATTATTTTTAAAGTGAAAAAAGCATGCTTTCCAAGCACTTACAAGATTTACATAATTCATCTGAAACCTCCCCAAAATTTCCCCTTGGTAGATGGCCACACCCAAGAAAAAAATTATTGCTCACTCTCTCACTTTTTTTTAAGGAATTTGAGACAAGTGGATAAATTGGTCAAAGATAGCCATAACTTAGAAAGTTATTTACAACAATTACAGACAAACAATATGTCCTGCTTTAAGCAGGGGGTTGGACTATACAATAGTTCCATAATGATTGTAGTGCTATAACAATGAAACTAGCAAAGGTAATAGAAGCAAGGCATTTTTGTGGTATCTTTTACTGGATCTTCTCTTTTTCCCTATACACACAGACATACAGATTGTCCAATAAAAAATATTACCAAAAAAATCACCCCTCACATATTTCCAGGACCATCGTAGCTACAGTAGCACTCTAGTCCTACTAAAAATAACAGAGGCATGACTAGTAAGGGCCAGATCCTTAGTGAGAATTACTTGCCATAGCTCTGGGGTGGAAGTACTAATTTATACCAGTTGAAGTTTTGCCCTTGAAAGCAAAAAGGTCATATCAAAGTAAGTTCTTAATATAATGACTGGCACAGTATCCCAAACCAGATGGTGAGGATACATCATAAGCATTCTTTTATGAACGAAGGCAAATACCCATCCTTATTTGGTGGGTTTGTGGGGGGCGGGATGGATGATTCATAAAATGGAAAAATGGATTGGGATCCAGAGAAGAGTATGTGTATGTGGCCAGGGTCTGCAGACGTGAGACAAGGAAAGCCAAGGCATCCATGAAAATCAAGTTGGCAACTAATATTAAAAATAACAAAATATCCTTATGTAGGTACACAGGGAGGAAGAAAAAAAATCAAGCTCCACTGTGGCACCCCTACTGAACATGGAGGGGAAGCCCACAGTTGATCCCCATGAAAAGGCAAAGCTCCTTAATAATTACTTTGCATCAGTTTTCCTGAAACCAAGTGAGAACTGGTCACCAGCCCAGGGGCGCAGGGAATACGGCAATGACAACGGTCCTCATAAAATCAGTCCAGAACAAGTGAAGACACTCTTAAATCATTTGGATGTTTTCAAGTTGACTGGTCCAGATGACCTTCACCCAAGAGTGCTGAAAGAGCTGGCTGAGCTCATAGCAGTGCCTCTGGCAGGGCTGTTCGAGGAGATGTGGAACTTAGGAGTTGTCCTTAACAACTGGAAAAAGGTGAACGTGGTTCCCACCTCTAAGAAGGGAAAGAAGGACGACCCTGCCAACCATAAATCGGTCAGTCTAACTTCAGTCTTGGGGAAGATCTTTGAAAAAATTGTTAAGGATGCCATCAACCACAAGCTTGTATCTGGTGAGGTACTGAGAAGCAACCAGCATGGCTTTGTAAAGGGGAGGTGATGCCTAACAAACCTGGTGTCCTTTTATGATCACCCGAACATGGGACAGGAGGTGGACATCATCTACCTAGATTTCAGCAAGGCGTTTAATACTGTTTCCCATGAAATCCTCTTAGTTAAGTTGGAGAGTACAGGCAGTCCTTGGACTTACAACACAACTGTTTTGTGAAAACCATGCCTTAAGTCGAAATGTTGTAACTCAGAGCCAATTTTCTCATAAGAAACAATGTTATAAATGAGGGATTGGTTCCTGAATCAAGGCCCAATACCCTATTTCACTAAAAATACCCCAGAATTTTGTATTCAATCAATTATAGATGAGTAATATAGCTACATTAGTGTATTTATATTGTAAATAGCAATCAAATTGATTTGGAAGGACTTCTTTGAGGCGACTTTGCTGGACTTTTTGAAGGGCTCTTGGCTGAACTCTTCTCAGGAGTCTTGGCTGCAGGTTTTTCTGGAGTCTTGGCTGCTTTCTTAAAGAAAGTGTCCAAGGAAATTTGGACAGATGTTCTCCAGGGAGATGAGCGATGCAGCGAACTTGTTCGCTGGCATGGCGTTGCATCAGATCAAGCATTGTAAAGTCGAAACTTACGTCATAAAGTTGAAACAGTGTCAATTTATAAACATTTTAAGTGCGAAACATTGTAACTCGAAACGCTGTAAGTCGAGGACTGCCTGTACTGGCCTAGACCAGACTACAGCGAGGCAGGCCGGGAACTGAGTCAGCGGCTAATCCCAGTGAGTCGTAACTGATGGGGTGGCCTCATCCTGGAAGGCCGTCTGCAGTGGTATACCCCACGGGTCAGTGCTCGGGCCTGTGCTCTTTAACATCTTTATTAATGACCTGAATGAGGGAGTGAAAAGTGTAATAATTAAGTTTGCGGATGATACCAAACTGTGGGAACAAGTGGGCACATCAGAGGACAGGTCAAGGATTCAGGAAGACCTTGACAGGCTGGTTCTTTGGGCTGAACAAAACCATATGAAGTTCAACAGGGATGAATGCCAGGTCCTTCATCTGGACAGGAAGAACCCTCACCATATCTATACAATGGGTGGTGGTGCACTGGCTGGCACTGCATCCGAAAGGGACCAAGGGGTGTCAATTCACCAGAGGATGAATATGAGCCACCAGTGTGACAAAGTCATCAACAGATCAAACAGACCTCTGGTGTGCATCAGCAGATGTGTTGCCAACAGATCCAGAGAGGTGCTCCTCCCCCTCTATTCAGCACTGGTGAGGCCACAGCTGGGGTA
Source organism: Alligator sinensis (assembly GCF_000455745.1). Lineage (NCBI taxonomy): Eukaryota > Metazoa > Chordata > Crocodylia > Alligatoridae > Alligator > Alligator sinensis. Next base: position 193,856 of record NW_005841832.1, on the reverse strand, counting down.
CTGTATCCAGTTCTAGACACCGCACTTCAAGAAGTATGTGGACAAACTCAAAAGGGTACAGAGAAGGATCACCCGCATGATCAAGAGCCTGGGGGACAGGCCCTATGAGGGGAGACTTCAGGATCTGACTTTGTTCAGCCTGAGCAAAAGAAGGCTGAGAGGTGACTTGATAGCCGCCTACAAATATGTCAAGGGAGAACACCAGGATCTAGAAGAACAACTTTTCAGAAAAGCGCCTCCCCGGGAAGATGCGGACCAATGGACACAAGCTAGTCCAGAAAAAGTTTCTTCTGGACATAAGGAAAAACTTATTTTTCATACAGGTAACTAGAATCTGGAACACACTTCCAGCAGAGGTGGTGCAGTCGCCATCTCTGGCGATCTTTAAGAGGAGGCTAGACAAATACCTTGTTGAGCTCGTTTGATTTGATGATCTTACAGGTCCCTTCCGGTCCTTCTTCCTATGATTCCATGATTCCAAGTCACAAAACTGAATTTAATAGCTGATTTTGCTGAAATATCTTGAGTTTGGAGCATAGAATGCACATGGCATTTCCCATCAGTATCCATTTCCCTTCAGAAAAATTTCTGTTGGTTCAAATACTTCCAGTTAAATTGAAAGAACCTTTAAAAGGCTATCATCCGCACCAATATCAAGGACATTTCACATGCAAGTAAGCCTGTGAGTCCTGTAGCCCTATGACAGCAGACCACATCACAACAAACAATAGGAAACTCTATGGGCCAGATCATATCCTCATGGCAAGCCATTAAAAAGGTTATAGCAAGTGTTTGCAGTGATTAGAGGTGGGTAACAGGGCAGTGCAAAATGGCACCATTCCGTTTCGACTTGCATTTCGAGGTTTCAATGGAATAGCATTTCATTTCGAATTTTGTTTCAATTCAAAACCACTGTTCCGTTTCATTTCATTGAAACAGTGACACTGTTTCAACATTTCACCCATGTATTATAATGGGGAAGCTCAAAACAGGTGCTCTCATCCGGCAGGCAGATCGGGGGCCCGCAACCCTGGGAGGGTTGTGGGGGCTGTGCCAGTCCTCCCAGGGTTGTGGGTCCCCGATCTGCCTGCCAGATGAGAGAGGGAAGCCGGGTGCTGCCACCTGGGACCGGCAAACTGGGGAAGGGAACTGAGCCCAATCGCTCAGTTCCCCTCCCCAGCACTCCGATCCATTTGGCTGGGAAAGGAAACTGAGCCCAATTGCTCAGTTCCGCTCCCCGTGCTACAATCAGGCTGGGGAAGGGCCCTGAGTGCTATGATCAGGCTAGGGAAGGGAACTGAGCCCAGCTGAACCGAGTTCCCCATCCCAGTGCTACAAGCGGGCTGGGGAAAGGAACTAAGCTCAGCTGGAATCAGTTCCCTTCCCCAGCCTGGTCGCAGCACTGGGGAGGGGAATTGAGAGATCGGGCTCAGTTCCCTTCCCCAACCCGATTGCAGAGCTGGGGAGGGGAATGCAGCTCAGCTGAGCTCAGTTCCCTTCCCCAGTCCGATGGATCGCACCACTGGGGAGGGGAACTGAGCGATCGGGTTCAGTTCCCTTCCCCCCCAGCCCCATCAATCGCAGCGCTGGGGAGGGGAACTGAGCCGAGGCTCATTTCCTTTCGCCCGTGCTGCGATCGGCTTCCCACAGCCCAGCCGTGGGAGGCGGGGAGAGCCAGGGCTGCACTCCTGGCTAAGACACGAGGCTGCGGAGCTGCTGGGAGCGCAGCCCTGGTTCTCCCCTGTCTCCCACCACCTGGCTGATGGCTGCTTCAAAACTCAAAAGGTTTCGAAACTTTCAAAATGTTCTGCTGGCCTTGTTCTGCTGGCCTCGTTTCAAGGCTGTTTCGAAGACCGTCATTTCGTTTTGATTTCACTGTTTCAAGCTTGAAATGAGTTGAAACAATGTTGAAATGAAACAACCAGCAACATTTCACACAGCCCTAGTGGCTAAGTATTTGTTTGAATTGTGCTGCTGCTATCACTTTTTTGGCAGTGTTAGCTTTGGGGGTTTTTTAACTTAGTTGCTGCTCACTATGTCCTTTGGCATCCAGGAATATAAGAAATTATGATTTTGTCATTCCAGGAGTAATGCTGACTAATTAACTGCAAGTGGCTAATTATCAGGAGTTCGCCATTTTTAACTTTTAGTGAGATATATATTTTCCATAGTAAAGAATGATTTTGACATTTATAAACTGAAGCAGAAAAAGTTGCAAAGTCTAATGCAAACTGTATGCACTCTGACTTGCTATTTAAGAATTGTACAATCATACAGATAAACAACTAACATACAAATGTTTCTAATAGTCTTGCTACAAAAATTCAGTGTTTAATATAAGTAATAGTATACAATTATAAGGAAGTAAAGTAATCTAATATTTTTGCTTTGCACTCTTACATGAACTCATCACCAAAATAGAATATAATTCTGCTAAATGGAATGGTTGATCATCTATGCTGCGTTGAACCAAGAAAAGCAGAAGTTTCCAATCCTTTGCAAGCATCATTTCACTGATGGTACACTGTGAGAAACAGGTCAGTACCTTTTGAGTTGACTAATTATCAGGAACTAATTCCATTGTGATTTAGTATGTGTGTACATTTGGAAACAATAACTATACTTTAATAGCCATAGTGCTTTGTGTACAATCAAGAGGACTTGGGGCCAATTCAACCTACTGATTAATAAAACCATAGTGACAAGGTATCCCAATGACTAACCAAATTTCACAGGATTTCACTAAGATTACACTCAAGAGAAACTAAAATAGCATGTGCAAGTAAAATGATTTTTCCTCAGTTATTCCATTGTATCCAAAGTAGCTAGTGATGTACATCCACTTCTGCAAATACTCTGATATTCTGGTGATGGGTACAAAAATGTAGGCCTCTTCCTTCAGAGACTTTGCTTTAGCTATTGTGTTGTGATATATCCTATGTGTAGTACTCTCATACAACAGTAACAAGGGAAAAAGGATACCTAAAATTTGTGCATCAAAAACTGTGCTCAGCTAGTCTAATTTTCAACCTGTCTATGTGTGGTTAGAGTGCTTTGAAAAGCTGGACAAAGTTCCTTGGGTGAATCTGATATCTTTTATTAGACCAACCCAAATAGTTGGAAAATAATTATTAAGCAAACTTTTGGGTTCAAAAACCCTTTGTCAGGCTAAGGAAGTTTGGAGTCATTTTTTGCACCAAAGTGCATACACCTACAGACAGCCCTGAACCTGTGGTGACTTGAGTCTGAAAATGCAGCCTCAGATATCTCTCAAAGAAATCTTTAGATAGGGTTCAGCATCTTCTATTGCTAAAAAATGAAAAAAGCAAAACAGTTCCTAACACCTACAATTTGAAGGCATGCTTTCCAAATGGAAAAGAAACTCTTTAGAGCTTTGCATGAAATCAAACCACAGACAATCATTCACAGAGAAAGAATAAAACCTATAATCAGCCAATCTGTAACATCCATCTGGGGCAGCTGTTTTAAATGGAAACTGTCAGGAGATTTAGGACCCACAATAGACTTATCTTAAAACTTGATTATTCATCCCTTTTAACTTCCCAATTTTGATGACAAATTGTAAAATCTCACCTGACTGAAGTAGGCCATACACACAGTGTACGAGCTTCTTGCTAGAACAAATGAGCACCCTGTAGGAAGTGATTTAAGAATTGAAGGATCCCTAAAAATCAAACCCTCAACAATTAGATTTTTAAAAATTGCAAATTCTAAAAGTTCATCAAACACAGAAATGAATCCAACCTGTAAGTCATAAAATCATAGACAATTAGGGTTGGAAAGGACCTCAGGAGGTCATCTAGTCCTGCATTTCTCAACCTGTGCATCACAAGAATATATGAAAGGATCATGAACAAACTTTAAAAATGGATTCTCCTTTAAAGGAGAAAAACATGAGGAACTGTGGGCTTTCCCTTGCAGGCTGGCACAGTTCCAGCCTGCAAGGGGCTGCTTGGGGCCCCATGCGCGCCACCCTCCCCCCCCACACCCCACACACTTAACCCTTGCCCCAACCACTGGGGGGATGGGGGCAGGGAACCACTGTTCCAGGAATGAGGAGCACCCACAGGGACAGGGGGCTGTTTTCTACTTTAAACTATTTACGATGCCGGGACTGGCCATCAATATTTACAAATGGGTCCTGGTACAAAAAAGGTTGAGAACCACTGATCTAGTCCAACCCCCTGCTTAAAGAAGGACCATCCCCACCTATATGATCCCAGTCAAGGCTTTGTCTAGCCAGGTCTTAAAAATCTCTAAGGATAAAGATTCCCCCACCTCTCTGGGTAGCCTGTTCCAATGCTTTACTACTCTCCTGGTGAGAAAGTTTTTCCTAGTATCTAATCCATAGGCAACACATAGGGGTGGGGGGTATGGGGGGCCACATGTCCCCCCTGAGATTGGCCACCAACAGCTTCTGTGGGCGGTCACCGCCATCCCCCGCCCCGCCAACACAGCCTCTGGCATCTGCAGGCAGTCCCCGCTTGCCCCCCTGCCACCAGCAGCTGCAGATGGTCCCCACTGCTGGCAACTGCAAGCAGTCCCTGCTCACTGCCACCGATGCCAGCATCTGCAGGCGGTCCCCGCTCAGTGCCTGCCACCCCCTACCCCGACACTGGTGTCTGTGGGCGGTTCCTGCTCACCACCAACACTGCCGCTTACAAATGGTGCCCCCCCAGTCTTGGGACGCACCAGTCATTCATGATCTAACCTAAACTTCCTTTGCTGCAACTTGAGACTATTGCTCCTTGTTCTGTCATCTGCCACCACTGAGAACAGTCCAGCTGCATCATCTTTGGAACCATCTTTCAGGCTGTTGAAGGCTGCTATTAAATCCCCCCTGTCTTCTCTTCTCCAGAGTGGATAAGCTCAGCTCCCTCAGCCTCTCCTTATAATCATAAGTAATGTTCCCCAGCCCTCTAACCATTTCCTTAGCCCTCTATTGGACTCTCTCCAATTTGTCCATATCATTTCTGTAGTGGGGGGCCCAAAGTCAGATGGGTTCAAGTATTTGCCACTAGGTTCTGGAAGCTAAACACTTGACACCAAAAGTAGCTTAAATGAACATGCTACAAGTATAAAATATAAAAATATTTTCAGAACAAAATGGTGAAACAAAATGAAAAACTAATGGCACATGAGTGTTAACACGTTTCTGTTAATATTCACATGGTGGTTCCTTGCATTACCTATTTGTTGTGTCTGATCTTGTACACAGTAGATTGATCTACTGGCATTTAAAGGTGACTGCTTAGCTTAATACTTCAACAATTTCAATGATTCTCTCGATTCTCTCTAGTGTCGCTAGCCTCCTACTCAGTACCTTGAGTTCTGCTTTCGGCCTTTAATCTTTGCAAAGATGGAGCACAAGAAGATCGAGTTCTACACATAAAATAGCGTGAGAGAGAGAGAGAGAAAGGGGGAACAGTGAATGGTCTGCTTTGCCCTAAAGCTCATTGATCTGTGCATGGTCACACTTTTGATGACAAAGTTAATTCAATTACTCTGAAGGACGTATTTTGCTAGCAGAACGTAAATCACAAGAGGCAGTGAAAATGTAATGCAGAACTAAGGCAAATGTGTTTTAGACATGTCTCAAGAATGGGCTTACACTAACCTTGTAGGTATAAACAATTTTCAGATCTGTTTCCAGATTACAACCACTGTCCTAACGGCTAGGAATGGACCCATGCTCTTTCAAAGCCAGGAAATGATGCTACTCAAAAGCAAGAGGGCAACTCATCTTGCCTCTGCCTCATGTTAAGTGACTCAGGGCCCTTGTAAACATTCAGATAAAAGCATGAGAGGATATGATGCACGATCTACACATGCATAGCAGGAGGCACTGCCCTGGTTGCGAGCCTCCTCAGCTGCAGGGCCTGTAGCTACAGCAGTGGGTAGTGCACCCCTGCAGCTGGGAGCCCCGTCACCTGATGGGGCTCCCAGCCACAGGGGAGCACCTGACTACGTGGTCAATTAAAAGCATGATAAGAATAAGCCACAGAGTTATTACACAATTTTTGTGGAATAACTTTGTGGCTTATTCCTGATTTTGTCATGCCATTAATTGATTGGATATATGTCTGGGTCACAACTTAAGCTGTGATTAACTAGTTAATCATGCTTTAAATGTAACGTGCAGATGGGGTATCATTTCCCAAGTGACTGTGACCCACAAAGCTAAAAACCAAAATTCTAAATCATACCTGGGATGTGGCAAGACATCAACAACAATGGTCAGTTCAACCTGGAATGATTTGGAGGACTGTATTAAAATGGTCACTACTGATACAGTCTAAAATCCTACATGTTACAAAGACATCCAAGGCTCTCAGTATAGTGCCAAAATATGCTAAGAGCTTTATACACAATAAGGTATGTTCCCTGCCACAATGAACTTCCATGTTCAACAGATAATGTGTAGACAAGGAAAGTATATACCGCACTGCAGGTCTTCACCAGCAAGCAAAATTCTGGCTCAGCTTCTTTGGGAAAAAGGCTTGGCATCCATCACTATGGACCAAAAAGGCAGTCTTGCTCCCAGGCAACCTCATTCTCCCCAGCGAAGAGAAGCTGGATCAAGTGTTAGTATCTCTGCCGAGACAGCATTCAGTGTGAAGGGAGCGCACAGAATGCTTCTTAACCCTTTGAAAGTGCAGAGAAATGGCTTCCATGTTATCCCCAGTGAATTAATTTAACAATTTAAAAGCCAGAGAATGCTCATAAAAGTCAGAGCAGTCATGTGGTAAAAAAGCAATTTACTCACAGTATCCAGGAACTGTATGTGTAAATACCCTGGCAATTAGTGAGTTCACATTTCCATCCCTTAAAAACACCACTGCATTTCCATTAAGCACCTTTTAATCCCCAAAGTACAGGAATAGCTTAACCTGCTGCTGTAATGATACCATCTCAAGGATAAACACAGAAGTTAAAAGATTTCACCAATGCTACATAGCCACTCACACAATTTAAACTGTAGGGGAAGACTGTCTAAACGGAACATGAGTAACCATCTAGGAATTGGGTTTAATCCCTAACTAGTGAGAAAAATCTCAACCTGGAATCAGTGTTACAATGAAACTTACTAGAAATTTCGGAAGACATAAAAATTAGAATGGCTGGTAAAAGCTATGTATAAAACTATCCTACAAAGTCTTCTATAGTCAAAAATCCTATAGAAGGCAACTTTAAATAAGTTAAAGTGATTGTGAAACTTCTCTAGAAAGGGGTTAGCTAGACTATTCCATTTAATAAACCGAAGTTTAACATCATAGCTATCTGTATTCAATCACATTTTCTCTGTCAGAATGAAATCTCTTGTTTTATTATAGGAAAGAACAAGTTCTCTCACAGGAAATCTTTGATGAAAATGAATTCTTCTCTTCTGTAAAACTAGCCCAATGTATTTTCTATAGCAGCTAATTTTTGACACTGATCCACTTCACATTTCTATCCTTTGAAGGATACCTAAAACAGGAAATAATTTATAACACCATTCACCAACAGGGTACATTACAATAAGACAAACTGATATGCTGCTCTTTTTATTGATCTATGAAGCTGGTTATTATTCAGGGTAACGTTAATAGAAATGTCACATTACTTTGAGAGAAAAACCTATTTCACAATGTTTATACTAAAACCATTTGGTAATGAACATGGTAACTTATGCTGCTGCCACCTGTGTTGGTATTTAAAAGTCAGAGGCTTTGAAGATGCAGAACTCAAGAAATAATCTTTAAAACCAATTGCTAAATTTCCAAGGAGCCCCATTTTGAGCCATATTTATAATAAGCAGAGGGAAGCCAGTATCTGAAATGGTTTATGCCTGCCACTGCACATTAGTTTGTAATCACAGGAATGTTTCTAAGTATGAGGCAACTGCATTTTTTAAATTACATTGAGAACTTTGTTTTTGGGTAGTATGGCAGAGGGACATAAAATTCAGAAACTTTGCAAAAACAGGCCAAAGTTTAGGTTCTGTTGGAAGTACAAAGCATCATCCTTCACCAGAATCTCTTTTTATCTGTGCTGACTTGTTTTAAAAATGGGCATGCAACAGCATTTTTAGAGAACCCTCCTGACATTAAGAATTGGATATGTGTGCTCTTACAATGCAATTATACTTCTGAACTACTCACAGCAAAAGTACTAAGCCAAAAGAAGCTCAGACCCGTATTGATTACAAGCACCAGTCAACATTCAGTCACCCCTGAAACTTAGAGAAAAAAGATGGAAAAAACCTGTCACCAACTAGTCCTATATCCACTACTAAGGTTACATGGATATTTTCATATAAACCTTCCCCTGTCTATACCTTTTCCAGTATAAGCTGATCTGAGTACTTTTATGCTCACCTACAGTACCTCACTATGCCTGTAATATAGAGAGAGGAGTTTTTAGCCTGTCCGATGCTGGAAGCCCAGTATTGAAAGTGGGAACTTGTGTGTGTGTTGCATTTCAAGATAAATGTTAGAAACCACTTTTTTTTTCTAATTGAGCGGAGACCAGTATTTAAATAAGACAGGGCTAACTGGACACCCGCAACTCAAATGTAGGGGTTAATGTAAGCCAACTGGGCTCCCAGCTGGCCACCACCCATCTGGCTCTGGCTGCTTGCAGGGAAAGGGTCTAGGCTTCCCCTCCTTCCCTCAGATTTCCCTTCCTGCTCCTGCATCAGGGGCAGCATAGAAACATTGCAGGATGAGCTGAGGCGGGGGCACCCACACACAGTGCAGCAGTGGGGGGGGGACTGCCCACATGCGTGGTGCAACATTCACCTATGAGTGCAATGGAGTGCATTGGAAGGTGGGGGGGAAGTGGAGGGGTAGCAGACAGGGAGCACCACTTTCAGACACCAAGACAAGTTAAGCCAGGAGAAAGTTTGAAGACATTCAGTCTCCTGGAAGCAATTTACCCCTGTGTGCCCGCCTCCATTCGATTAAGCGCTCCCGTGCAGCCTTAGCCCGGACTATGGATTGCGTCTGTCCTGGGCTCGCGGGTGGACCCCACAGGCTACCCCTGCTGACATCAACTTCGGGGGCCCCCTTTACCCCCCCTGCCACAACTTGGAATGTTGCCTCAGTGGAGGGGTTCCCCTTTGGAGGAGCCTCCAGGGTAGTCGCGCCTCCTGGCAGGCACTCACGGCGCTCCCACCTCCCCTACACCCCGGCCACTCGCCAGTTTGGGTTGCCGATCTTCGGGCCCCTTTGGCATTCTCTGCTCTTCCCCAACCTCTGCTCATGACTTGCCAGCTGCGTGCCTGAGTCTTTGGGCCAGGTGTATGGTCCACGAGGTCCTCGGACCTGGTCCCTCCAAATAGACTCCCAACCGTCCTATACTAATCACCCGGTGACGTGACATGCCTATCCCAGCACCGTGACAACCAAGGCCCCTAAGCTACGGGGCCAGGAGGCCCAAGAGGGTGCCTCTGGCCTATGGGCCGCGTGGATTCCCCCGGGCCCGGATTCCACAGCCCCGGCGGCTCACCCCACTAGGGTGTTGAGTCACCGCCTCCTCCTAAGGCCGCTGTGGGCCTCGAAGGTCCACCGTCCAACCCCACTTCGGGTCTTCGGTCACCCTCCGGTGCGGCCCGATGAGGCCCCGTTGGACACGCCCCTTTGTTACCTCTTCTCTGAGGCTTCCGTGCAGGCTCACTTCTAGAACTCAGCACCGGCTTGCCCCAACGCTGCTCTCTGTGCTCCTGCCTCCGGTTTCTCCGTAGGTGCTGCCACCGGTCCTGCTGCAGGTGCAGCTGCTAGACCCTCTGTCGGCGTCGCTCCCTGCTTCACTGCCGCCTCTGCGGCTGGCCGTCCTGC
>NW_005841832.1:172667-183993 GCF_000455745.1 Alligator sinensis | reverse complement strand
CCCTGCCAGCGCCGCTGTCGGCGTTACAGCCAGCTTCCCCGCCAGCGCTGCTGTCAGCGTTACAGCCAGCTTCCCCGCCAGCGCTGCTGTCAGCGTTACAGCCAGCTTCCCTGCTGGCTCTGCTGCCGGCGTCGCTGCCGACTGCCGTCGAAGCCTCTCCTGGCTCCGCCCCTGGCTTTCCACGCTGCCGGGCGCGGTGGCTGATCCCCTCCATGTGAGGGCTCTCCCCTCCAGCCTCCACTCGTCAGCCGCCCCGCCGCATCATCAGAGCTGCTTCTTATCTCTGCCGGGTGGCATCTCCCGCCCACGCTGCCCGGCCGCAGCTGAATATACGCGCGGCTAATCACCCTCAACAGCGGTTACGCCGTGCGCATCTCCTCCGGCTCTTCGGGGTCTGCGAGAGGTAAGTGGGACTCTCTTTTGGCCTGGGGCCCTCCTGCAACCCCAGCTTCCCTGGGACACCCTGGTTGTTCCCTGGTTATTTTTCTCCCAGAGCAGCCATTTTTGCTGTGGGAGAAAAAGCTAGAAAGACTTCACACTTGTGTTTTCTACTGAGAGAATGGCAAGTCTCCTGGTGGAAACAAAATCTGTATATGGCCCTGGTCACTGCAGATGCATTACCTGTTTATAGTTATCAGGTTGTCTAATGAGATCCGTTTCTGTGACAGAAAAATGGCCAACGGTCTGGTCCATATGAGAGCCGTTAGTGTAGACATGGATCTGGAATAAACAAAATGAACACACACAAATAAGTACAGCTGGACCAAAATTATAGTTAGATCATGACAGAAAAACAATGGTATTTGAAATCTGTTTGGTGGCCATTATAAAATAAACTGTTGGTCACAGTTCAATTCCCAACAGAAAGATGAATATATAACTGTCATTGACTACTAAATTGGCCCTTCTTATGACAGGCTCCAAAAAATCAAAACTAACACATAAACAGCCTTCTTATTTATACAGTGGTCAGTCCTGCACACTATTGTTAGCAGAGTGACAAGCAGAAATTTGATCTGCTTCTGCCTGGTATAAATCAAAAGCTTTCACTTTTCTAGGTCCATTACCTCACACCATCACAGAATTCATGTTAAATATTTATAAGGCATTAAAAAATTATGACACATTTACATTCATACCTAAAGTGATACCCAGTGTATCGTTCCTGCTCTATTTCCCCGAATGCAAGAAACACTATTCAGCTATAGTAAATCTTTCTATTCCTGAAGTTTATTTTTGGTTAGCTCTTTAGTGATTTTGCCAGATACTTGTCCCAGCTGTGATGGTGATGTCATCATCAATTCTGGAGGAAAAACTTCCCAAGTTAGTCAAGGGAACAATAAAAAGCAATTCTTTCTATTCAATACCAATCCCTTTGTTATAGTAATAACTGAAGCTGTCAGACAAGAAACTAGTGCACATTTGTCATGAAATCTTTCATATTTCACTAATATTTCTTCCCAGATGACAGGAAAATATTTGTTGCTTTTTGAACTTTGCTGTAATATTAACATTATCATGCATTCCAACACTGCAAAATCTTTTAAAGTTAATGGATAATGAATAATTATCACCTAGCACTGAACTTAACAAGATTCTGGAATTCCTTCCCTGAAATTCTTCTGGTGGCAATCAGCTAGTGCATACTTAGAACTGGAATGAATTTTTTCTCATGCACATTTTCCTCCCTCTAAACCATGCTGCTGCTTCAGCCCTTTACTATTCAACTCCAGACTTCCTCTACTCCAGGGTATTACAGCTCCTGAATCTTTCAGCATCCTGGAGCTAGGGCCCAAATATGAGCCCTTCTAAGTCCCAAACCACATTGCATGCATCTTAGGGAAATACCAAAATCTGGGACTTCAAGGCACCTGATAGAGACAGGATATTTTCTTGGACTAGACCTAAAATCAACACCACCTTAATTGCGAGTCTTTCCCCTGTCATAAAAGCTTTACCTTCAGGTAGTTTCCATTAGTTCTTTGAAAACCTCTGCAATGTCCATAACAGGAGACACCTGCAGATGCTGCACTCATTTGCCAAAAAAAAAAAAAAATTGCTGTCACTAATGGCAAAACAAACCATTTAAACCTTTCAGGGTGAAGATGCCATGTGGCTGGTAGTAAATGTAAAATACAGAATCATAAGCCTCCTTTTTAATACTATAACCACGATACAATCAAGAATCAGGCTTAAAAGCAGAAAGAGTTGCAGCAAAGAGAAACAAGATCTTAGAGGGTTCAGTGTCTGTAAACTACTAAGGGAAAAAACTGGACTGAGGGCAGGAGGAAGCAGCTCCTTTTATAACCTTGCACCAATCCTCTTCCATGAAATAGCAATATACACAGCCCCAAGGAGCCTTCCTTTGCAGAAAGCCCCAACCCCTTCTCTGAAGATCAGGGAAACCTGTACTGACAGGAATAACCAAAGCAAAGGGATGCAGGGTCCTCTCTGCCAGAGGCCAGCCCCAATGCTTCAATAGAAGATATAAGCATTCCACAAAATGCAGTTAAAGAATTACCTATCCACAAGGAAAGTTTTATCCTAAACCCCATGAACTAGAAGCTGGCTGTGCTCTGAAGCATTAAGGTACGTAAACCTTCTAAATTCCCTTTTCTTAAAAAAATATTTACTACTATAACTAGATAGTCTTGTGCTCTGGGCTGTGTATCCTTTTTCAAATCCTGCCAAGTGTCTTTGGTATAGAACTGTACAGGCTAATTATTCAGTGTGAGAAAAAATATTTCTTTTTATCACCATTAAAATGATTCAAGGTCATAAAAATAATTCAAAGTTTACAAAAATCTGCCTGACAGTAAGAGACTTAGGGCCTATCTACGCATGGAGTTATTCATGCTATTCTTAAATAACTGTGGGTGAATATTTTTATTCTAGATTAAAAGTGCCAAAGTGGTTTAAGATGAACAGGAATGTAAGTACTTATTTCAAAATAAGAACATGAAAGTTGATTCGGATTATGATAGGATCTGAATTTAAAGTGTATTACCTATTCCTGAATAACTTCAACTATGGAGAAAGCTCTAAACAAGCTTTTTAGTATGTTCAAGGAAAGGGTAAGAGGAGGTTTAAATACGTTCTACAAATTCATAAATGAAGAGAAAGAATTCTGCTGTATTGAACAACCCTCTGCTATCATCCAACAATACAAAGCTGATGTTAGATAAATGCAGACTACAAAAAATCCAAGAATAATTAACTATGGACAGAAGTAACAGAGGATTGTGGTAGATTTGTCATTATTTGGAATCTTTACATCAAGAATGGATGCATCTTTGTAGAAGGGGTGCCCTAGCTCAACCAGAAGTTATTGGGATTGATGAAGGAATTATCTGATATACATTTCAGGCCTGTGTTAGGGCCTTGTTACACAGTATTTCTGGGTGGCTCCTGGATTGTCTACACATTAACATCTGAACTATCTCTAAGCACTCATTAGCCTGCACAAAGTTATACCACACCGGGGCAGGATTATCTCTGATCCGTGTTACCCAACTCATGTTGCATTAAGGTGCAGCCACTCTAGGCTACACCTTAGTGTAAACACCCCACTTGCCCCATTCCCTTGCTGGCTCAGGTCAGGTCCAATGCTCCTCTCCCCCACCCTCCCCAGAACCCCAGATCCCGCTCACTGCAACCCCCATCCCACTTATTTGTGGCTGCCTGCATCATCTACCCAAGGGCAGCAGGCTTAGAAGGGTTCAATTGCCTGCCCACCCCCTACCACAGCTACTGCTCTTCTCTAGACTGACCCTTCCCTACCTTTTCCTCCAGGGCAGATGGTGCAGACAGGCACAAGTAAATGGGAAGAGGAAGTAGGGAGGAGGGGGCAAACCCTGCAGAGCAGGAGGAGAGCCCTGAGGGCAGGAGGGACCCCCAAAGGGCAAGAGAGGAGCCCCGGGGGTAAGGAGAAATGGGGCAGAAGGGAAGCCCAAAATAGAAGAAGTGGGGGCAGATCCTTACCTGTCAGTCCTTTCAGAAAATAGGTCTTTCCTAGCTTTAAAAAAACTAAAAATGTAGAATGTCACTACCTGTTCTGTTTCATTCAGTGGCCCCTTTATATATGATAAGGTGAACAGATGTTACCATTTTCTGTATCACTTGCTATTTTGTATATTTATTATGTCTCCTCTCAAAGAGAAGCAACCCTAAAAAATTCTCATTCTCTTCATAGCAAAGTTTAAAGTTTATTCCAATGCCTCTAAGTACTCTTCTTGTCAACCTCTAATCTTATCCTGCCTGTAGAGTTTATAGACAAACAGTATCGTAGTGCCATGATTCCCATCATTCCAACATATTCCAGTAATGCCTATTATGTCATGGTCCTGTTCTCCAGCCAGGCATTCTAGATCACCTATGTCTTAACTTTGCAGTTCTGTGTACATATAAATACAGTTTTATTTCTTATGCCTATTTTTAAGCCCATAGCCTGATACCTCTTTAATTTTATCTTGATCTTGACCTGCCCCTGCATTAGGACAGTTGCAATTTCTGTCCTAAACTTTACTAGATACTAAGGTATCTGGCAATTTCTAAAGGAAAACCATCATGTTTTCCAGGAATTTGAGCAGATTCTGATACTTCTTTGCATATGCTTTCCTGGCACAAAGTATTTCAGTTTCAGAAACAAAGCTATGTATGTTTACAGTATACGGTTCATTCCCATTTTAACAATGTATATACTTCAAGCAATATGCTCAACATTTAGGAAAACACTAGAAGCAGTCAATCCCTAGAACCAGAATGATTTTTAAGAGCATGGGGTCTGTTTTAGAGAGCTGAAAACACAGAGATGGTCTTTTAGAACCAGTTTGAGTCACACAAACTGAAACCTGGAAAAGTAAATCTGTGAATCATGAGCAGTGCTAATTTTGCTCTTGATTCAAGATACATATGCTGGTAAGTTAGTAAACAGAGTGACTAAAAGCCATAATTATAATTTTGGGAAGAAAGCCCTCTGAAAATCTGTCAGTATAATCAGAAAACATAAAACTCATTAGCCTTTTGCACATGGTGTTTGTGGCTTTGTACTAGAATAGCAAGAGCTCATATGCAAGTCATATTAGGTCAGCTAGATTTCCAAATGAAATAGCTCAGAAACCTCAATCCTCTGACACACAGCAGCTTAGTTTAAATTCTAAAAAAATATGCTAATGCAACAGTATGGCTAAGATTTCTGCATGCAAAGAAATCAAGAAATATATTCATAGTTTATACAGCAGCTACAGATTGTTCCCTTTGTGCACATGTAGCATTTTTATCATATATGTTAATTACTAAGAATAAATATACATGTGTAATAGAGCCTCATTATAGACAAGTCAAAAATGTTACCTTTAAAATTCTCTGTCTTTACTACAATTAAAACATCAACCAGAATGTTGCACAATATTATTGCCACTCTTAATTCACGCTGTTGGGGGTTGATAGTGGCACATATATAAAATCATAGATGGTTATATTCTAAATAGCTCAAAGCTTACTCGGATGCGGAAACATCCTTAATGGGATCCCTGTCCAAACATCACAGTAGAGAATTTGGTCTACCATCTTCAAAAATGCATACTTCTAATAATAGAGGCTTTAGGTGTGGATCTGGCTAATTCACCTGTGCAATCCATTTCGCTTTCCCCAGTTAAATCTGACCCGTTATAATGAAAAAAGAAAAACTGTTCTGACTTGTACATCAATGAAATAACTGTCTTCCTAAAATCAGGATGCAGAATCTCTGTTGTGAACAGTGCTACACATACCAAAAAAAAAATCCCAACCTAGCTTTCAGATCCAAATTTTAAGCAGTTTAAAAAAATCTTCTAAAATAAACTACTTCAATCTGGAACATGTGGCTAAAGAATCAACATGAAGTTGTATACAATCACGGATGGTTATTTTACTAATAGAAAGTCACCTTAAACTTTAATTTTGTCATTTCTGCTTGCTACACCCATAATAGTTTTACAATGGTTGGTTTTATAGCTAATGTAGTAAAGCACACTGGCAGTATCATAACCAATGAGGTTAATCTGAGGCACAATTATTGCTAATTGAAAATCTTCTTTAAAGTCTCCACAGGAAAATCCCAAATTTATTCCCAAATTTAATTACTGTAGGTTTTCATTGATCACACCACCAAACCTGAGCTTGCCTTGTCAGCATGTTTGTTTAATTTCTTGTCAGAAATGTTGTTAATCAAATGTTGTTCAGCATGTTGTTAATCAATTTCTAATCTGTACCTTAAAAACTTCTTGTTCATATTCAAGGCCCCAGACTCAAATTGTTTTTGTATCCTCTATTGAGCTCTTTCATTGCCAATGAGAGGATGAATCAGTGTTCTGATGGTAGATTATGAACCCTTTTTTCTTCTAACCAGTTCAAATCTAGGAGAACCTCAAATCCAGTATTTTAGGGGAAGAAGAGGTAACAGTTTCATAACAATTCCATATCAACTGAAAACTACTACAAGTAGTGACATTCTTGGTGATTTTAGTAGAAAAGTATGGACTTGAATCAACTACAACAGGAACATTAAACTCACCCAACCCTGCCAGCTAGATGAGGGACTGGGCCCACAGACCAGCCCCACATGCTGGACCCAGCACAGGCACCAGGGCCAGTCCAGCAAGAGTGCCACACATATCACACGCCACAGCCCAGCCCCATGAGCTACGTATAGCGCACACCCTGGACCAGCCCTGCATGCAGTGTGCATACCAGCTCCACAGCATGTGCCAGCCCAGCTCTACATGCAAGGCCAGGGCCAGCACATGCTGCATGCAGTGTGTGGGACCACTCTGAGACCCACGGGGAGTACCATGGGCCAGATTATAGGGGTCTGCAGGCTGGATTTGGCCCATGGGCCCTATCTTTGACACCCCTGAATTATAAGAATGAATCACCATATACCCTTCCAGGTCAAGTTTAGAGGACATTTCTTGTGGAAGGTGTGTAGCAGTGCTGTACCTGATCTGTTGTTATATGAAGGGCTTCAGTCTCTAGGATTGGAAATTAGCTATCTTGGTCCAGCAATAAATTAATTACAAGACAAAAATGTAGCCACAGTAGAGTCTCGAGACTGCAGCAATAGATCTAACAATTCAAACCAAGAAGGCATTCTCACTCAAAACTTTCTCATTTGACACAACTTTCTGTTATAAGCTACCCTTTGGGCTCCAAATTCTCAGGCTTAGTTTTAGCTTCAAGGAGACTTAACTCCATGAAGGCTAAAAGTGATTCCATTTCAGTTACTGGATCATGTAAAATAGGTCTTTCACCAGTAAAGACATTTCTTCCCCCTTCCCCTCCTTGGTCATCAACGTTATCAGCTGGCAATTGGGACTCTGGGACTTTCCTTCCACTTTTGACAGACAGTGATATTCCTAGACAGGCATTTGCACATTTCCCCAAAAAACGGAGGCTTGAGTGGAAAATGACCTGCAACTTTAACTGTGCAGAGGCTACTGCACTGCCATGATCTGAAATGGTAGTAGTTTTGTGAGTTTAGTTCAGATCATCACTGCTATCTTAACAACAAGGACTGCAACGAATTTGGCAATCACTGCAACTTTGTACATGATAGTTGCGCCAATGTTTGTAAACAGCAATGTAACAGATGGTTGGGTTTTTCTGCCATATTTCTGAATGTCTGAAAGTAACCTATCCTTTTGTCCTGTCCAAACAGCTACCATTTAAAGGAATATGAAGAACCAGCTCAGATATATGCTGACACAGGGCTGTCCAATATAGGCAAGGCCACATACCACGCAGGCGACACACCATAGGGGTGGGTCTGTGAGATCCTGTCCCCTTCTCCACCTGGTACTTGGGCCATTAAAGTGGCACACAGCCCCCCACTTAGTGGCACAAAGCCCTGTTATTTGGGCTATACAGGCAACGCACAGATCCCGAAGTTCCCCTCCCAAGCCCAATTGCATGGGCTGAGCAAACTGTGCTGGTGGCACACAGCCCTCCCACCCCCTGTCACACAGGCTATACCAGCAGCATACAGACCCCTCACCACATGGCAGGAGAGGCAGGTGCTGGGGCCCATGCATCACACATTAGCTGGTCACAGGCCACACAGCTCATGGGTCACCAGTTGAACTGCCCTGTTCAGATCTATGTTGAGTGAGCCCCCCGGGGGTGATAAATAGGCAAACCTGGATCCTATTAAAAATTGTAACATTCTGGGCATGGATTTTGTTTAAGTGAGTGAAAACAAGTATGTTTGTTTTTTAACAAGTCTCCATTTACCTCCCTAATGTGAAAAACCTGGGATAAGCGTTATTCATACATCTGAGATTTACTGGTGGAGCCTCAAAAACATAACAGTTCAACTGTAAGTTAAAAGAATTTTTACCTTATACAAGAGTTTGCATTGCTCCTGATAATCAACATGCAAACTCCGCCACTGGAACCGCAACCTGCCATTTAACCACTGTAGGTATCTGATATCCACTTCATTTTTCAGGCCAGGCTCTGGTGCTAATTCAGTCATGCCCTTCCAGCTCTTCAAGAGATTATCTCCACACTAAAAGCATAAGATAGAAACAGAATGGTTTGAATTATCTTCCACATTTTTGAGTCACTACGCAGTAAATACCATGCAAAATGAACAGGATAAGGACCAGCCAGGTGAAACAAATAGAGGAAAAAAGAGAAGCATAAATGCTAGAAAGGATGTAGAGAAATACGGATCTTTCTGCACATATACTGAAAATGCCCTATGTTAGCAGTGCTTTGGAGGCAAATACATAGAAATTACGAGATAAGTCAGGCTACTCAGGCGTTTCTATCAGGTTATAGTCTCATGGGTGAAGCTAAATCCTAATTGTAACGGCATTTCCTTCCTTCTGAATCCTGAATGACCAACTGGTGGTTTTAAGGGAAATCAGACTTTTCCAAGTTTCTTTTTTTCCACCTAAATCAATGGTTATGCTCATTGATTTTTAGAATATTAGGAATGGATCAGATACAGTATCTAAAGATACTACATTGCATACAGATCAACAGAGAAATGTTGTCAAGGTAAGTTTAGAACCTTCCTCCAGTCAACCAAAAAACATGACCAGACAAAAAGGAATTATATGCATGAGTCCTATCTGAAGGGCTCACATGACCCTCTCTCATTGTCTCTAAGGGAGAAGCTTTAGCATGATAATCAAAAAAATGATATTTAACTGCATACAAGGAAACATCCAATTCCATGGGATACCACAATGCAGCTAAAGGAGTAAAACTCTCTGGAAGAATCTGATTTTCACTATCTTTATTGGTAGCTTGGGCTACAGGAAAAATAGAAAAAACAATCAATCTGGAAACCGCACTGCACAGTGCCCACCCTAGACCAGCTGGAGCTGGCACTCAATCCTGTATGCAGGGGGGAGGGAAGGGCCTGTGGGCCTGATTCAGTTAGTGGGACTGGACCTGTGGACTGGTCCCACACCAAACATCTGGCCCCTGGGGCCAGAGAGATTTGACACCCCTGCTATAAGGCTGTAAATGACAAGAATCACAGTAACTTCAACCCTGAATGAACCAAGATGACAGTCACAACAATTTTGCCACATTTATATAGCTACAGGAGATTGCAGATGTAATAGCTGCATTGTAACAGCTTATCCCAGCATCATTCCATACTTGTATAACTGTCATAGATTCATAGATGTTAGGGTCGGAAGGGACCTCAATAGATCATCGAGTCCGACCCCCTGCATAGGCAGGAAAGAGTGCTGGGTCTAGATGACCCCAACTAGATGCTTATCTAACCTCCTCTTGAAGACCCCCAGGGTAGGGGAGAGCACCACCTCCCTTGGGAGCCCGTTCCAGACCTTGGCCACTCTAACTGTGAAGAAGTTCTTCCTAATGTCCAATCTAAATCTGCTCTCTGCTGCCTCTCCACACTACCGAAGGAAGAGATCACACAAGCCACAGAGCCTAAAAAGCAACCAGGTGTCCTATACTACAACAAACCTGCATAGTATCTATAAATACAAAAATGTTGGTCTGATTGTCTAGCCAAGCACTAGGACTGTGAGTCTTTAACTTGTTCTGTGGCAGAACCTAAGCACATATGAATTAGCCACTGTTTTAGTTTGTTAATTTGTTTGTTTTACTAGTAGCACCGAGTTCAGTTCTCTATACATTTTTGCTCAGACAATATTGCCTTTGTGTTAGAAGGGAAAAGCAGTCACCTTGCCTGGATCCCACTTGCCCAGAAATTCATGGCAGTCGTCTCTTTTCTAAATAACTATTGGCAGACTCACCTAAACAGAGCTCCAGCATTGGTCCAGGGCACCCTTGTGGCTCAGCTGGTTTTGCCAATATTAATAGAGGCTGCTGAGCTATGAAACAGTGAAGGTTAGTGTTCTCCAAACATGACAATGCAAACAACTGGATACTAATAATTATCTTGGGGAAGGAACCCACAACTGTTTTAAAATAAATGAAGGAGTTACACCCCCAAAGATATTGTATGACATACAAGACTCTACTTTCCCTATCACACCAAACATCTTATACTAGATTCTGCCTTTTCTGTCTTTTACAGCAAAAGTCTTAACAAAGTCCCCTGGATTAGAGGTTTCAGAACTACACACATGCTGCTCCCATGGGGTTTTACCTAGAACAGAATGGTATTATTGTAAATTCAATCGCCTTGCAAGAGCAGTGACAAACACCATGTGGAGCTAATTGTATTGTAGCAATTTTTTTATTAATATTAAAACAAGAAAGTCCCTGCATTTTTAACAGAATGTTTCAATTACTTATTTCATACAAACTGCACAAAATACTTATGTCTGCAATGAAATACTTGGTCTCTCATAAAGTAAACAAGGAAAGGGGGCCTTGAATATTGTATTGTGACCTCAATTTCAGTCCTCTGTCTCTACAATCTAGACCTATTTACAGCTTTTCCCAGCTCCAGCCTATGCTTTGAATATTTCCATGCATTTATCTAATCTATTCAGCAATATAGGTATATACTCAATCTCACTTCTGCATGGTGTTGGCAACACAGAAAGCATAGCAAAAACAACTACACAGGACTCCAAATATCCTCCTCTTAGCTGAATGCTTGAAAGCAGTAACAGTAGAGCTCTCTTTACAGTCATACGCAGCCAGAAGACTTAAGCATCTAAATTCAATCCAATTCCACCCTGGTCAAGCCCTTGAAAAACAGTTAATACAAACGCTAGATGGGTCATCCCCTTGCTTTACTGCTTTTTGTAAGTGAGTCTTTAAGGTTAAGATGATTAAGATGATGGCCTGTTACAAAGATAGCTGCATTCATGGTTTTACACTTTACAGG
>NW_005841832.1:170340-172636 GCF_000455745.1 Alligator sinensis | reverse complement strand
AGGATGGAATAGGATCATACTTAGTTGCAAAAAGGTGGAACAGGATTGGGCTCCAACCTTCTGAAATCCAGCCATTCACGTAGCATGTGAAAATGCATATAAATTAATATTTTAAATGGGAAAAAATGTTTTTTTCTTTAGTCACCCCTGCTCAAAAATTTATTTTGCTTTAAATTATCCTCAGTGCCCTCAAACAGTCAATACCTAATGCTTTTAAGAAATACAGAAAATTTCAGTGTAAAAAATGAATTGCCTGGAGGGACAAGATTGTGCATAAAAATAAGCGGTTAACACAAAATGCTATTGCCATCCTATCAGTGTCATTACCAAGAGCACAACATTGAATGCTCCTCTCTGTTTTTTTCATTTTCAATGTGTTTTACAAACATTATTGAATAATTGCTAAGAATTACAACCTTAACGATGAATTTGCTGCCATAGCCTCATAAACCTAACATTTTTGTCTGCTTTGCCTTTAAATTACAACAATGTATTTTAAAATACAATATTAATAACTTAACAAATAAAACAGTTAGTGCTGACAGCTGGCTGCATGGGTTCTACTTTCCCCTAGAGCTCCAGTGGGAGCTCTGTTTCATCAGTGGCATTCTTCAGAATTACAAGCTCCACTGGCTAGGCTAGGATAGATTTTCAGATCCTAAAATATAATTTTAAAAACAAGTCAAAGTTTGTATTGGATATGAACACAACCATATTTAAGATTGCTTGGGAGCTGCAAGCATTAAGTTATACTTGCTGACCTTCCAAGCAAATAGAAAGCATTAGCTTAAACTGAGAAGCTGCTAATGCTTGCAAGCTCTACTGCAGGGGTGTCCAACCTTTTTGAATGTGGGGCCAGATCACAAACTTTTTATCACCCAGTGGCCAACGACCCAAACTGAACAGCCCCACTCTGGTGGGGGGAGAGAAATTACTTGAGTGTCTTCTAACTTGTCACATTCTCAGATGCAATTTCTAGGCAGGGAAGAGTGTC
This sequence comes from Alligator sinensis, assembly GCF_000455745.1. NCBI lineage: Eukaryota > Metazoa > Chordata > Crocodylia > Alligatoridae > Alligator > Alligator sinensis. Next base: position 171,642 of record NW_005841832.1, on the reverse strand, counting down.
CCAAGAGTTCCCCCACCCCAACCTTGTATAATTGAGATCCTCCACCCCCAACCCCCCCAGTAAAAATGGCAGGGGGTGGGGACAGGAAATCCATAAGAGGTAGTCAGGTGGAAAGCAGCAAGAAAACCACCTATGGAGGTTGCTGGGAGTCTCCGGAGCTGGCAGGGGTACCAGCTGCAGCCCCAGCCCCAGCTCTGGTGCTGGGAGAGTGGTGGTGGCACAGGCCACACCGCTGGAGCAGATATGGGGGGCAGTGCCCACCCTGCAATCCACATGCTGCCCAGGGTCTGAGGGGCTTATGGAGAGTTTCCCCCCTTCGCTCAGTATGAGCTCTGTGTGCTGTGCCCCTCCAGCCCGGGGGCCGGAGGAGAGCACCGGGGGGGCACCAGGATGCCTGGGTTCTGCAGCCCTGACTCAGGCAGGATGTGGGGCTGCGGGTTCGCGGAGGTTGTTTTACCCACTCCTCAGTGTGCACAGGCCCCTGGGTGGGACTTTTGGGGGTCTCTGGGATGACCCCCCTGCTGCAGCTATGTGGGGTCTCGTGGGGGTTTCCCTTTCCTCCAGTGCAAGGCTTCCCTTGCAGGCTCCGCAGAGCAGAGCTGGCATCGCTGCCTGTAAGGCAGTCGTGGGGTGGGGAGATTGGTTCCCTGGATCCCACATTTGTATCCTCTTTTCCCATCCTGGTGGTATGTTTTGAATAAATAAAAAAATAAAACCTATAGAGACAAAGATGCTTATTTTTATTTTCACAGACTCAATATTTCACGGACGTAACATAGACATTGGATTTATGACACATTACAACCTGCCTGACATCTGATTCATCACCAGGCACCTGCCTGACCCCACCTCTTACATTCTTCTTTTTCCCCAACCTTTCGTCCCCTCCTCCCTATTTGTTCTGCCTTTTATCTTCCTGATTTCCTCCTTTTCCTTTTTGTTTGAGAGCCTCTCTCACCCTGTACTATTATCACTGTCCTGTTTCCCTTAGGCCTTTTTCCCCCTGCTTTCCTCCCCCTCTCTTCCCTGTTTTACTTTTGTTTTTTCTAATTTCAACCTATTTTCTTTTCCATTACTTCCTGTCACTCTTTCTGTGTGCCTCTTTGCTCTTTTCCTGTTTCCTACTTATTCATTTTTCACTGCCGGCTTCGTTCCACCCTTGCAGTCTATCACTGCTGTCTCTCCTCGGGGCAGGACCTGGTTCACTTGATGAGCCCGGCCCTGTGGGGGTAAGCAGCTCCCCTCCCCTCGCTGCCGGCTGGGGGCCGTGGGCCACCCCCACTCGCCCCGCCCCCCCGGCCC
>NW_005841832.1:162505-170328 GCF_000455745.1 Alligator sinensis | reverse complement strand
TCCGCGCGGCTCCGGGCTCCGTGGTGGCAGCGCCCCTGCCGCAGCTCCACGGCGGTGGTGGCTCTGCGCTCTGCGGCGGCAGCACCACTGCTGCCTCGGGCCAGATAAAACGGCTTGGCAGGCCACATGGCAGCCCGCAGGCCATATGTTGGACAAGTCTGCTCTACTGGCACGCTGCTCACAGAAGGGGGCAGCTTGGCATATACTGTCCTGACTCCATCAATGACAAGAGACACCAACTCAGGCTCTGAGATCCACATTTTTTATATATATCTATATATATCAGAGTGCAAAGTACAGAATGACCCAATAGAGAATATAAGGACTCTAGTGAAAACCAGGAAACACCTCCAAATTTTATCTTGCTCTATATCATGCACCTATATCCCAATTTCTGAATGTTATGAAAGTAGAGAGAAAGATTTCAAGAAACCTGGAGCAGGGTATTGGGCCCTTTGCTGCTCTGAGAGATGGAACAGTTTTACTAAGGAAGATCTAACCACTCATTTTCAGTTAGCGAGTTTAAATTAGCTTTATCCTGACCAAGATGAAACCTCTGATGGGCAAAGTCCCAGCTGCTTGCACCGGACCATGATGACGTTGTCTTGCCAATGATTCCTACCCCATCAGCATTCAGTTCCAAAAAACACTAGAATGCTGATATTCCTGAAGTGCCTTAGTTTCATGGGACCAGCAGGGAAATGCAGATGTGATTTTCACTGAAGTAATAAAGTGGGTGATTGGCCATTATTTTCCTTAAGCCCTATTCATCTTTTTTTTTTCTTCCCCTTCTGAGTTCAACAAGATACCATCTATCTCTTTCTGACAAGAAAATCTTGGTACTTGACCTGCTTTGCAGGGGAAGCATTATTATTTGAATTACTTACAGCTCCAAAGTTCAAACCAAAATCAAGGACCCACTGAGTCAAACATTGTACAGAAACATAGGAAGGAACACGCCTCACCTCGCCAAGCTTACTGTCTCCCTAGGGAAGACAAAGAGTGGAAAAAAAGAAGAATGATTATCCCATTATACAACTAGGTTATTTAAAAAAAAACAGAGAGATTGAGTGACCTGCTCAGTCACAAAGAAAGTCTGTGGCAGAGTCAGAAACTAAATCCAGATTTCATGAGTCATAGATCAATGCCTGAACTACAAGTGCCCCCTTAAGTTTTTAAATACAGGATATCTTTAACTCCTACTACGTACAGGTGATGAACACTTCTGCTGCTAATAACCTCTACTTTCCTATAGACTAGCTTTGGATAACAGCAGGTAACCCAAATGACTGATTTACAGACCTCCACCCTTAAACAACTTTTTAAAAGGAGGACCATGGCTCTATGATCCATGGTAACATACAGAAGAGTACAGTAAAAGATCCTCTGAGGCAGGAAAGAGTAAAGCATGATATAACCATTTTTCCAGTAAGATGTTTTGACTGAAGTTGGTAGCATAGATCAAGAATGGGCCTGCCATGTAGTTGATGAGAGAACCCTATAGGCCTATGGATTCAACCAGAGACCATAGTCAAAGCAAAGTAGAATGGGCAAATGCAACCTTAGCTAATATGATCTCACAAAGAACTTATCAACACAGGAAAGTTTTACTAGTCAAAGTTTTACCCGCTTTGTGGATACTTATTGAGCTTTTTGTTGTGTTTTGGTTTTTTTGTCTAGCTTAAGCCTCTTCCCAAGTGATAAACTAAACAAAAAAAAAGGGGGGGGGGCACTCTTATATTTGGATAAAAATGCACAAACAAAAGGGTTGTACAAGTATAACTATATCACTTTAAATTCACACCTTATTTTATACCAAAAAATCTTTCCCATACCGATAAGGCAGTATTTTTGTGGACCACTCACTGCTATCAAACTAAGGATTGGAAAGACTGTTTCTCTTTTGAGGCCTAAGCCATTTTAAGTGCTTTTTTAGTATGCAATTGCCTATGTTCTGCAGAAAATCAAAGAGCAGCGTTACTGAGCAGGATTAGAACAGGCAACAAAGACTTCAATTATATAAATTGTTCATCACAGAATAAATGTACATTTCATGGACATGGATAAATGCGATTTCAGACAGACAGTTATGTAAAAAGGGGGTGACTGCTATTTATTACAGTCTGCCTGCTAAGAGACAGGTGTCCTGGCCCTGAGGAACAGGGCTCTTGAGATAGCCCTGCCCTGCTATCTACATCTTTTGCCGGTGGGCATCATCCTTATTCTTCACAATGGAAATTACTATGAAACAGAATTCCCCACAGATTCAGGGAGAACCTGAGGGAAATTAAAACTCTGCTTATAATACACTGTCTGCAGCAGTGCTCAGAAGCTCTGTAGCACAGTCACATTTTCCTGTAGTTTTCTTTACTTTTCCAATTCACAGATACTAAATCTTTATGTTTCCTCAGGTTTTACGTCAATAAACCCATGGTGCTGGTAAAATGGCATACTCTGCTATTCTACCCTATATGTGCAATGAGAAAAGGGAAGAACTATGCTTTCTGCATTGCTGTAAAAACAAGCCTAATATAAGCTGGTTCACCTTAGAGATGCTCTTTTGTGACTGTGAGCTGCCATCTGTTGGTCAGTTAAAGAACCCAAGGATGGCTGGCTGATACTTAGACTTTTGCAACTAATTTCACATGATAAAGGTACAGAATCGATCCACAGGTAAACTCTCTGCCTCCAAACACATGCAGAAAACCAGCTGGCTACTACCTCTTCCAGATGCTACTAAAACACTGCCATGAGGAAGAAAGTGCTCAGAACCTGTTCATTTGCTGCAGCCACCCCAGGGACCAGCTAATTTTCTGATAAGGGACAGAACAAAGAAACCAAGAGCCAGAAAACAACTTATCATGGACGGTCTCTTCCCCATGAGTACTCTCCAAAAAAGTTCATTCATGTCCAGAAAAATGCTAGTTCTCCTCCAGCCTCAACACCACCCACTCTGCCCTACGCCACTAGGTAGATAAACATAAGGCAGGGTAGATTTGCATCTTGCAGACTAACTAAACTAAAGATACATGTAGCATAAGCTTTTGTGACTCCAGCTCAGTTCATCACATGCTATGAAAGGACATGCAAAGAGCAGTATATAGAATGGAGTGATATTATATTATGATAGTTTTTGTTTCATATATATATCATGTATATGATTATCATAAAAAATACCTTATGTGTGTGTGTATATGTATGTGTGCGTGTGTGTATATGTATAAGTGGGGTGGGTGGGTGTGAGAGAGAGATTTAGTTAGTCTATAACAGGGATGAGCAATTATTTTGGTTGGCGGGACACTTAAAGAGTTTTGGTGAGCTGTCAAGGGTCGCGCACAGTTTTTCAGAAGATATAATTTTAACAATTTAGAGACAAAGAAACAAATCATGTGCTAAAAATTATGAACAACCGGTGCCTCCCATTACTGGGGGGCACCATGGTGGTGAGTGGGGACCACCCGCAGCCACCGTTCATGCTGTTGGTAGCAGCAAGTGGCGAGCAGGGACCGCTGGCAGCGACATCGGCAGCCGGGGGAGGGGCGGGGGGCGGCAACCGCCCACAGAAGCTAGCGGTGGCCAATCCCAAGGGGGGCACATGCCCTCCATACATGTCACCTATGCTAAAAATCAAACATCTCCTGCAATATATTTTAATTTTATTTTTAAAAATAATTGTGTCCTGATTTTTATTAGTTTATATACAGGCGACTGCAAATAAGCTCAAAATAAAGTCTTGCTTCTGCATATCGTGTGTGGCAGGGAGTGGGATTCCACCCATTCTCACCTGGGGCAGCCTGTGCCACACTGAGGCCTGCACCCACCAATAGTTCCAGCCCCAGCCAGAGCACACAGTTTCCCAGAGGCCTCCCAAGTACTGCTCAGCTCCTTCCACCTCCAGCAGCATCATTCCAGACAGCAGGCAGTATGGGGAAGTGGCAGCAGCCATGAGGGCGTGTGCCAGGCACCACATACCCAGCCAGACAGGGGAAAGCTGCAGCCAGGAAGCTCCCACCCCAGTATGCGAGGCTCCAGCACCTGGTCACCTTGCCCCTACTCAGCCACCCACAGATGGATGCTCATTGCGTCAAGCAGGTAGAGTGGGTAGAAGGCAGCTAGGAGCTAGAGCTGGAGCCCCACACAGTGAAGCAGGAGCTACCTGGCTGCAGCTCCTCCCCACTACACACACCTGGCTGGGCATGTGGTACCCAGCACACCCCCCCACAGCCCCTGCTGCTTCCCTGAAGTTTTTGCTGCCTAGAGCAGTGCAGGTGGGTCTCAGCCCCAAGTAGAGTGCTGCAGGGGCAGCCGCAGGCTGGATACAATCAATTGGTAGGCTAGATCTAGCCCACGGGACATATTTTACCTACACTGGTCTGTTAGGAGCAAACATACCCTGTCTTCTGCTTGATTTCAGACTAAAACTGCTAACTACTTTTCAGTAAGATACGCAAGCATTGCAATGTCATCCAGGAATACAGCAAAGCCATGTGAGCTACTGGACTCAGGAAGGGCAAAATAGCCAATAAAATTAATCTGAGAGTGTACTTGTTTTTGTAATTTGTATCAAACAGTTAATTCTTGGATGCCAATAGCACAAATGCATTTTCTGATTTACTATGGTGTTCATTATTCCATTTAATAACAGGTCTTTCTAACTTTTCAGGGCTATTTTAAATAATATGAAAGTTCTGGTTATCCAATATAGTTTCAGAATGAATCTAGCCACAGATCCACAGGCAAGAATGCAAAAGGACCAGCTTCTCTCTACTAGCATGATGAGATGAATGAATGAAGGCAACATCGATTTGGGCTAAGAACTCCAATAGTGATGCTGAGTTCCAAGAGAAAGCAGAATAAAGACACACACATGCATGGAAATAGAGCCGGCATCTCTGAAGAAATCACTCCTGCATTATATACATCTCAGTTATAAGAATACCCAGATGCATGCTTGGCTAAAGTATATATTTTCCATAGACATTATAGCCCACAGGAAAATAGCAAACATTACAATGTCAATACATTTGACAGCATAGTTAAACAATAATAAAATAATTGGTGCTTCTACACTGCCTATCAGCTAAAGATCTCAAAGCAGTCTGCAAACATTAAGCCTCACAACAGCACTACCAAGTACTGTATATTAAAGATATATATAAGAATCACTTAAAATCACCATTGAAAGGTAGGCATTTGAGTAAAATGCAGCAGATGTTTAACAGTGAACAGCAATGCTGCATATAATCTTTAAAAGGCAGGAGGTTAAGAACCCTGCTTACATTTTAAGTGAACATATTCACTATAGGAAAAAACCGTGATGCTTCTAAGCACCACACAACACAACATAAAACATAGAAGCCAAAAGGAAATACAGTCAGCCAGAGCTTGAGCATCATGGGGAACCGAAAAACTTAGGCCAAAGGTTACTATACAAGCTCTCAGGCAAATCTCTGCACCAGACATTTCAAATATATGAGAGATTACACTGGAAATGATAAACCTACTGCCAAAACAGAGAAAAGGAAAAGGAGAAAACAATGAGACATCTAGAAAACATGACACTTAAGGAAAGGTTGGAAGAATTGGGATTATTTAGTCTAAAGAAGGGGAAATTTGAAGTTTGCAAAATGCAAAAAAACAGGGTGTTAGCAAAGGATAGCAATCAACTGTTTTCTGAGTCCACAGGGGACAGGAGAAATAGCAATGCCCTTACAATGCAAGAACAAAGATTCAGATCAGAGTTTTGTGGGGGCCGAGGGGGATCCGGGAAAGGGTCGGCTGGGTTGTGGCCGCAACCTGGCACGTATAGATGGGTACTTTCGACCGCTGGAGTAGAATTAGGCACAAACGCGTACTGGTTCAAACAAAGATGGCTTTACTTACACTGTCGAGATGTACAGCATAGGAAGAAAGTTAACTTCAAACTTCAGTTACAGTTTAACCGAGGAGCTCTGATAAGACGAGATATCTTTCTAAACACGAGCATGCAGGACACGGGGGTACGTCGGGGTCGGTCGGCGACAGGGAGTCGTCAGCGGTTGATCAGTCCGCCACGTTCACTCCGAGATGGGCGCGGAGTTCTCCAACTTGGGCGGAAACTGCTCCAACCTTTTATACGGCTAGCGAGCCAATTGCTAGTCGCCACGTAGGAATAATTTAGAACCGGCCAATAATAATGTGTAAATTTACATATGAGTGGCGGGAACCTTTCCACGCGGGGTTCTCCACCGTGAGGAGAAATTCCCTCGTACAAAATCTCACCGTGCCTTGTGCTAGAACGTTCCATTGTGCCGAGGAACTCAACCACTAAGCTCTGCTCTGACAAGTTTAAGAGAAACTTTAAGTATGAGGATAATTAAGTAGTGAAATACATTATCTAAAAGACTGCAGAATATCAGGCAGGAATTTCTGTGAGATGACCCTGCATAGAAGGAGGTTGGACCAGATGACCTCCTGAAGTCTCTTCCAACCCCATGATTCTATGTTGCCCTGACTCTATGAAATGTATTCTGCCTTAGCAGTATGATACAGTGGAAACTTTGCAAGAGGAACTTTGAAGTTCACCGCCCTCTATGTAGGTTCTGTCTTATGTAAAGGGAAAAATCTAGTCCTCATAACAAAAAATGCATACTACCTCCTAAATGTTTAGTGCGCCATGGTAACTTCGATGCTCTAATGTCAAACAAAGGCAGAAGGTAAAAAGCAAGAGGCACCTGAAAGATATTAGGAAAAATCAAAAGGAAATTGAAAATATGGAAAATAAATCAAACTTAGAAAATGAAACCTGACAGGCTAATATAGCACATAAAAGTCTGGAAAGTAATTATGCTTCACAGTCAGAATCAATAGGTTAATAAGACCTTTTTTTCCAATTTGGGTAAGTGAAAAGAAAAACAGAAAACTCTAATATTTCGTGAACCTGATGTCAAAGGTTTCTCATCTTTCTGGTTTGAGGTAAATCAAGTGTAATTGGTATATTAATACTCTTCTCTAACAGAAGGCCGGTGTGCAGGACAGCAGCACCAGTGAGAATCCCTGAAAGAGAAATGTACAGTATTTCAAGGTCTGCATTAGAAATCACATGCAAGTCTCATTTCTTTGCAAATAGCCAGAGTAAGACAAATCAAACTCCAACAAACGAGATAAGTCAAACTGCTAACCTCAAAGTTGGAGGGCATGTTTGATTTAGTTTGTTTTTTCCTGATAGAAGTAATTAAACTGAGTTTATTTGGTTCTGCTAAAGAGAAACAGGTATTTCTGCCAGGCACATACACTTGAATTATGAAATCACAAAAGAATTTGACATCAGGTAATGAAGAATTAACAAAATCAAGATGTAAACATTTGTGCAAAGGACCCACATTATAAAAAGGGAATAAACAACAATATTGAAACTTTAAGTATATGTAAGTACTTTCGATCTTTAGTGTGCACTAGGCCTCTGCAAATAGGGAAGTATTTGATTTGGATATGGATTCAGATTCATCCGATTTGGATCACTCTCCTGAACTGATTCAGCCGAATCAGCTTCAGAAGATTCGGCACTGATTCAGAGAGATTCAGTGATTCGGATCGGCTGGGGAGAGGCAGGCACAGCTGGGCAGCTCCTCCTGCTGTGCATGCCTCTCCCCAGGTGGGGGGAGTCGCAAGAGAAGACCCCACGGCTGCCCTGCCCGGTCCCAGCCTAGGCATTTCAGGGGGAAAAAAAGCCCCACACTCACCAGCTGTAGCAGGGCATGTGGGGGCTCTGGGGCCTCCTGGCAGAGCCGCCCCCATGCAGCCCCTGCTCCCCAATCACCCACTCCCCACCCCTGCTCAGCCCC
>NW_005841832.1:129319-161736 GCF_000455745.1 Alligator sinensis | reverse complement strand
ACCAGCTAGAGGCAGCTGTCAGCTGCCTGTTTAGTCTATGGCCGAATCTCCAAATGGGCCAAATCTTTTCCGAAGCTTTTCCAAATCAATTTGCATGCTTCAAATCAATTTGGAGCTTTTACTTGGTCTCCTGATTCGATCCGGAGATTCAGTTCCCGAATCGGGCTGAATCTCCTTCAAACTGAATCAGCTACCAAAGCTTCACTCAGCCCTAGTGTGCACATGTTAATTCCCATGCAGTATTCCCCATTGTGAGCATAGGGAACCAACAATCTCAAAAAGTAAAGATATTACCTGCACAAATCATTTCTTGATTATAAAGGGAAAAGTTGTGCATACTGACACTTCCTAAAGTCCACCAATAGTTAAAGCTGAGCAAAAACTATTGATATAATATTTTATTTAAAGAAAAAGGCAGATGCACATGGAACAAAACTATTTCCCAGTTCACAAATGGTTTCAGTTGGAAAAAAATGAAACATTACAGCTTTCAAAATGAAATGGTTCAATGTGACATTCAATTACCACATTTTCTTTCAATGAAATGTAAAAAATAAATAAAATTTAAAGAACCCTCAAAATGAAGCATTTTATTTCAGGTTGAACAAATATTTGGATCTAGTTAACTTAAAATGGATTTGTGTCCTTACATCATTTTTGGGTCACCAAAAATACTTTGCTCATTTTTTTCATTCAGCCAGTCGAAAAACTTGAAAGAAAAAAAAAGTTTCTATATACTTTGTCTCCAGTCCATGGGTCAGCTAAGGAACACTTGTGGTAAAAAGGGGATGGAAAAGACAGGGTGGTATTACACGTTCAACCTAACACTTAATAAGTGCAGTTAAAGTACAAGCAGATGCATGTTCAAGCAGTTTAGCACATGTTAAGTGCCCTGGTGGCATTGTGAAGTTGTTCCCTGGGCCTTGTCCTACATTGCTTACAATATGTGAACTGAATTTAAAATGCTAGTATCTGAGTGGTCAAGCAGCAAAACATGTGCTAAGTACCATCACAGAGTAGCAAAGTTTGGATTCTTCTGGTAAGGAGTATCTCCAGATCATACTACCTACTACATACTGAACTAACATCTGACTGCTCCACAGAGGTGATACAATCAGGAGAGTCCAGTGTGGTGGTGGGGGCTGGGAGTGACAAACAACTAAGTCCCAGCCCCAGCACCACACTGGAGCTGTTCAAGGAGTTCTCAAAGGTTCCAATGCTTATGGCACATTTTATTTAGATCCTACTAAGCATTAGCATACAACTACTCAACAAAATTTCTAACTCAGAAATGCTTACTAGGATTGAATTAAAAAGCAGCCTAAGTGTAACGTGCGACAAGGCCCCTTCAGGCAAGAGTTATCCTCTAACATTTACTAACTTCAGAGGTTGCTACATTCCTGTTGTATAACTGTGACAAGTGAATGTGTAACAAGGCCCGTAGAAAAACAGGACGAAGGACTCTTCACAGAACTAGGAGCTACTGCCCCAGGAAATCTCTCTTAGCTTGTCTATCCTAGACTTTTTTTTTTACTTTGCCTATTATTGCCAGGTAACTAATACCATTACAAACATTAATGCAGATGCTCCCTAAAACTGCACATCCTGTGACATATTTTTGGTAAGTATCCATACTTCTCCTTGTCAGTTAAATGGTATAAAAAGTCTAAATTTAACAATTCTGGCAAAGTCCCCAAATGATCAATAAGGAGTTGCTTCAACTTGCATCCTGGCAATCTCTCACAGGGTTAATGGGCATATTTGCATTGGATAGAAGATGTTTGTCTTGTTATGAGTTCTGTGGGATGGTTTAGAAAAATCAGTATCTGGATACTCTGGAAGCAAGCCATGGTGATCAGCCTAGAATAGTCCCTTGATTCTACGACATAAGCAGGACTTGGCATGGGTAGCTCTTTATAAAATTTTCCCCATGACAGCTTGTAGATTTATCTTGCACCTTCCTATATCATCTGGAATCATTTTTTGTATATAAGTTGGGAGCAGTAAATTGTGCTTTGAAAAATGATCTGAGTGTGATCACACTGCACCAAAAGTGATAAAGATATAAGACCAATATTACTATGGGAAATATCCAAGACAGCAACCCTCACAAGGGTTTAACAAGCCACTGGAGAGCAGCTTTCCAACTATTAATCATCCTGTGGTTAAAAGGCAAGAAAATCCAAGTACACACATAAATGCTTGTGTAATGTACCTATGTGGGCTTCCTCTTTTAATTTAATTTTTGAATTTTAAGAAATATGCCAATTCTATCAATTAGCCAATAAAGAATGATCTGACATTAAAGAAAGTAAAATAAAAAACAATTAAAACAAAAGACATGACTTCAAGAAATACTTGGAACAGTTAAGAGCCTACAACAACTGGTCCAGCTGTTAGAATTCACTGCTAGGAGTCTACTAAAGATGGGGAAAGAAAATTACACATGCCTAGGGGCTGTTACAGTTCAGGATAAGCTTTACCTCTGTTCCACCCCCACAGAAAACCTATTAAAGAGACAGGCCTACCTCACCTACACTCTTCTAAGATGGGAAGTCTGTGTTTACCCCAGGCCTCTCTAACTCCAGGAGGCCCAACAGGATTTGGCCCCCGCTATGGAATATTCTGAGAGCTGTTGACAAGCTGGTAAAAACAGCAAAACAAAATAGCTTTTATCCCCAGAAACAATGCACCCAGAGAAAGAAGGGTTAAAAAATAACAAAAGATTAAACATGCATTGCCTTCCCTAAACATAGCCTTTTTCTACCAGTTTATGTGGCCTCTACCTCACTGAGCCTCAGTCTTGTGGTGAAGTGAGATGTCCCACTGCCCCTCTCAGTGTGCAGACAGATGTAACAACTTAAGTGTGTTTCCAAATGAAACACAGTTGGAAATGTTTCAGCCAGGGGACATATGTGCATCCCCTGTGCCTGCCATTCCCTAACTGGAACACTTCAGAATCCTGCAGCCTCCTCTAGCACCAGTCAGAAGATGTTAGAGCAGACTGTAGCAGCCTGTAGCTTCACACTCAGCTCCCCCTCTCCTCCTCCCACCAAAGGAAAAATAGAGGGCAGGGGAGAGCCACAGAGGGGAGGTTGTGGTAGAATGCCATCTCTGTCTCTCCCCAAACTCTGCTATCAGACTGATGACCAATCTGACAATTTGGTTACCAGGGTCACTGCAGAGGGCAGACATCCCTGGCCCCATCGGCTTCAGGTAACCATGAGTTGTAACCTGAGCTGGATATATTCCTGAGGGAGGGGGAAACCTGCTCCCTCTGCCTACATGACTGGCCTCACACACCTGGGTGGGGGCTTAAACTCCCTATTGTTCTAAGCAATGTCATCAAGACTGGGAAGGGGCTAGAGACCCTGCCAGTCTGCCCAGCAATCAGTGATGCATTTCAAATGGGTTGGCTGGCAGCCAACAGTTGCTGGCCTTCATTGGATCAGGAAAATGAGTTCATAAGGTCTATACAAGTTAAAGACTACCCAGGAGGAGAAGCAGCCGCCATGGTGAGAACCCTCAGAGAAGCTGAACCATCTGAAACTTGCTCTCTCTCTTGAAACTCATGGTCAGTGAACTGATTGCCTCCATAGGGAATCTCCACCTGCCTCTAGATGATACTTGTGAGTAAGCTACTTGAGATCTAACTAGATATGTAGCTTGCAGTAACACAGATGTGTAATCAAAGGCTACCATTCCACTGTTTGCTCTAAGGGATTTCTCTGATATCGCTCTACCTTGTACTCTATTCCAAACCTCTCTCCCAAACCTACTCCTTGTAACCAATAAAGTTCTCCTCTGTACCTAGCAGGGGAGACGTATTGGGAGTGAGTCTAGATTATGCCTTGGAGTCCCCTTGGTTCGGCTAAGGGAGACCACTATTCTGCTTCAGACTGAGGGAAGCACCCCACGTTCTTGCAGTGGTGCAAGTACCCTCAAGGACTACTAGGCCTGTGTTTCCCAGGAGGCACAGGGCCAAGATGGTGGCGGCATTACCCCCAGGTTTGCAGTTGTGCTCCACGAAGGGGGTTGGTTGAACGTGAGGCACCCCCAGGGAGGCACTCTGAGCCTGGAAGGTGGTCGGGCACAGTGAGGCAGGTTGCTCAATCCAGGAACACCCCCTACTGGTCCGCCACAAAGTAAGCATCTCATTCTGTTCTTGTAAATAAACTGACAGGCTGTGATGTAGATGATTACACGGTCAGGTGGGTGGCAAATGGCTTAGGGGTTGCACCCAGAGAGTGGTGGTGAACAGATCAATATCAACCAGGAAGATGGGCAGTGGAGTCCCAAGATGTGGGCAGTGGAGTCCCGCAAGGCTCAGTCCTTGGACAAGTGCTATTCAATGTCTTCATCAGCGACCTGGACGAGGGCATGGAGAGAACCCTGTCCAAGTTAGCAGATGATACCAAATTATGGGGCAAAGTTAACACACCAGAGGGTAGGGAACAGATCCAGGCGGATCTGGACAGGTTGAAAAAATGGGCAGAACGAAATAGGATGCAATTCAACAAAGACAAGTGCAAAATGTGCACCTGGGCAAAAAGAACTACCAACACACTTACAGGTGGGGGGATGATCTTCTCAGCAGCACAGCAGCAGAAAGGGATCTGGAGTCATAGTTGACTCCAAGATGAACATGAGTTGTCAATGCAACAAAGTGATCAACAAGGCTAACCTCACTATCACGCATTAGCAGATGCATGATGAACAGGTCTAGGGAAGTGATGCTTCCTCTCTATGAGGCACTGGTCAGGCCGCAGTTGGAGTATTGCATCCCATTTTGGATGCTGCACTTCAAGAGGGATGCGGAGAATCTTGAGAAGGTTCAGAGAAGGGCCAATCGTAGGGTCAGAGGTCTGCACGCAAGGCCCTACGAGGAGAGACTGAGGGACCTAGATCTCTTCAGCCTTCGCAAGAGAAGGCTGAGAGGTGATCTTGTGGCTGCCTATAAATTAATCAGGGGAGGGCAGCAGGGAATAGGAGATGCTCTATTTACTAGGATACCCCCTAAAGTACCTAGGAACAATGGCCACAAACTGATGGAGAGCAGATTTAGGTTGGACATTTAGGTTGAACTTCTTCACAGTAAGGGTTGCCAGAATCTGGAATGGGCTTCCAAGGGAGGTCTTCAAAAGGAAGACCCTCTCTTGGAAGACCCTTCAAAAGGAAGACCTTTCAAAAGGGTCTTCAAAAGGAAACTGGACAAGCACATAGCTGGGGTGGCCTGACCACAGCGCTCCAGACTCAATGACCTACTGAAGTCCATTGCGACCCTAACATCTATGAATCTAAGCAGGAGTGGAGAGGTGGGAAGGGGTAGAGGAGGCTCCCAACTCCCCCAAACCTCTCCTCTTCCATTGGAGGTGAGGGGTACAGAGGACTGGCCTGGGAAGGCCAAGCTCCAGGGTCAGCAGTGGGTACAGATGGGACAGAGAAGGAAAAGAGGGTACAGAGAGGGGGTAAGCTGGACTCCATCCCAGTTACCATGTACTATCCCTCTATGCATATAACCAAAAATGAAAACCTCCAAATAGTGCCTCATTGCAAGAGGTATTACTTTGGAGCATTTCACCCACTTCTGAAATGTTTCAAAGCACATGTACATTTAAATTGCTTTAATTGTTACATCCAACCACACCCAGGAAGTCTGATCCCCTCCTAGTCTCTATGTGCTGCCCTTTGTTTGCCCAGGTTGGTTCTTTTCCTTTATTTAAAAGTTTCACTTGGGTTTTTCCCCATGCCCTTTGAAGTCACCAGATGAGCTGGTGTCAGATATCCAAAACTGGAGTTAACTGTTCCCATCACCTGTCATTCCACATTCCATCAGGGTCCCATCTTAGTAGGCACCTGTCTATCTCACAAGAAAATAGAAATTTGCTGAGGGAGGCATCAGCTTCCTGAACATCTGCAAGTGTGGCTGTAAAGCCCCATTCTTGAGTGAGACTCTTCTGCACTTATCACATTTGAAATTTGTGCCCGTCTGGATTCAAATATCCGTTCCCACATCACTTTGGCACGTGCGCCTGATGTCAGACACAGTGGGGTCTCGTGTGACCTATGGAGGGGTCCTCAATCACTCCAGGGAGAACCCCAAAACTTTCCTGCCACGACTTTGAATGGATCCTCAGTGGTGGGGTCTCCCGTTGGGGGCCCCTCAGGATCAGTCACACTTCCTGACGGATACTCATGGGGCTCCACCTCCCCTACACCCCTTCCATATGCCACCTCCGCGACGAGCCACTTGATCTTGATGTGGTTTGCCCTCCAGTCTTGTTGATCCCTGCTCTTCATGCCTCTTTGGTTACCGATCTTACTTTCTTGTTGTTGGGCTCTGGAGCGGCTGGGTGCCCAACTCTCCTGGATGTCACTCCGGCCGCCTGCCGGCTGTTTGTCAAGTCTGCGGGCAGCTCCTGTCCTCAAAGTGCCACCCATATCCTGTCAAAGTAGAGTTACAGGTAATGATCAAAAAAAAAAAAGGACAAGAAAACAATGAAAGGGTACAGGCAAAAAAAAAAGGACAAGAAAACAATGAAAGGGAACAGAAACAAAAAAGAAAAAGAAAGGACACAGAAGAAAAGAAGGCTGGAAAGTGAGGGAAGGTTGGGCTATCTAGCCCTTCCACCCTCACAGCCCTAGTACCTGTGCCTTAGCGCATCCTGCTCCAGGTCTCTACCCCCATCAAGGTCCTCCTCCACTCTTCCTTGAGCTGAATCTCCTCCTGCACACTGGCACCGTCTGCGACTTGCGTGAAGAGCTACCACAGCCTCAGCTGCCTTCACCGCTCTCCCTTGCTCTCCACTGGTGCCAGCTTTTATCCCGGCTGGGCAGCGTTCATTAACGACGTCATCCGCCTGTGCTGGCTCGAGCTGTACATAAGTGCGGCTGATGAACCGTGCAGGCGTTTCTTCCTGGTGTGGTTCGTCCTATGCCTGGCAGCCTAAAATAGGTAAGTGACTACTGATTTCAGGTTTTTTCTCTGGGGGGGCAGTACCTCCGTCCTGAGTCCCCCCACGGGGAGGGTTTCTTGCTCCCCGGTGATTGCTTCCCTGGGACAAAATTCATATCAAACAATCCTGAATGTGGCAAGGGATTCTTCTTTCCTCTGTAGGCCGGGCTCTTCTTTCTTCAAAAGCCATCATTCCATGCTTAACAGATTGTTTGCAATCTCTTTCATCCTCAGCAATCTTCTTCCAGTCATTTGGTTTGATGTTTTTTGCCTTCATTTCTCTCCTGCAAGAATCTTTGAACCGGAGATAAGAATGCCTACATGGTCTTCTTCCTGTAAAGAGTTCTTCATACAAGATTGTTATACAGCCATCAGCCATCCTCCACATATGGCCATCAAAGTCGGTGCTGGCTAAGAAGAGAATGGACGCTCACAATGTCAGCACAATCCACAACCTCAACATAGACAACTCTGTCCCCTCAGGCAATTCCTAGAATGCAGCTCAGGCAACGTAAATGGAAGATGTTGAGGTGATTTTCTTGAGTCCGTGTTCCAGGATTCACTGCCATACAAATGGGGGCTGATAACATAAGCATGATATACTTTGATCTTGGCCTTAAAGGCAGTTGGTTGTTGTTCCACACTTGTTTGCCCAGCATGCTTGCAATACCCAATGCTTTGCCAATACGGTTATTCAGTTCAGCCTCAAATGACAAGTTGTTAGTAACAATGGAGCCAAGGTATGTAAATTTATTTACAACATACGATATTGTGATCGCTGGTTGTGAATCAATGTTCTTGTCTATAACATTGATGGTGTTGGTGCTGATTGTAAGACCAAACTCTGGACAGGCATGAATGGAGTGACTGTAAGGCTCTGAAAGTCACTCTCTATATGGCAGGGGTAGGCAATTATTTCAGCTGGAGGGCCTCTTAACAAGTTTTGGTAAGCTGTGGAAGGCCATAAGGGACACAGAAGAAAAAACATCAAATATCTATTATAATATATTTTCATTTTATTTCAAAAATATTTTTGTCCTGATTTACAGGTGTTTGTGTAGTGTATATAGAGGTGACTGCACAACAGCTCAAAATATAGTCTTATTCTTGTATACTATGTTGAGGGGATGGGGGGGTGGTTGGGGTGTGGGGTGTATGGGAGAGTGTTGAGTGTGTGTGTGGGAATGGTGGGGGTGGGGTTTGGGGAGGGTGTAGGTGTATGTAGGGCAGTGTAGTTGGGGTATATGTGAGTGCGGGTTGGGTGTGCACATCTTGGGGGGCTTCCCCCCCACTCTTTGTGACATGGCTGAACCCAACCCCTCCACGGGGGGGAGGCGGGGGAGAAGGGAGGATCAGCCCTGCCTGCCTAGCTTGCAGAGCACTGCAAAGGGGTGGGAAAGCAGCTGCTCCTAGTGGGCAGTAAGGGAAGCCCGGGGGTGGGGGGCAGTGGAGGGAGCCAAGCCTGGAGCAACTGGCTCTCTTAGCCTCTGTTCCACTCCTGTCCAGCGGGACTGCAACCAAACCTGCCCTGGCTCCTGCTACTCCTGCCCCACCTGACTGTTCCACACCTGCCCAGCGGGGCTGCAGCCAAACCCACACTGGATCCTGCTGCTATTCCCATCCCACCTGCCTGTCCTGTGCCTGCCCAGTGGGACTTCGTGAGCAGCCAAACTCCTTCATGTCCCACCCTCAATCCACACGCTCCCCTGCCCAGCTATGCATGACCAGGACCAAAGTGAGCTGCAAGCAGAGCCTGCTCCCCACTCTGCTCCCCTCAATGTAGCAGCTTCCCTTCCCTACCTGCTGCCTTGAGTGTTGTATCAGGGACAGAAGGAAGAGTTGCTGGAGGCTGGGGGAGGCCAGCAGTTCCCCAGGTGGCTGCTGCAGCAGTAGCAGCAGCCCTGCCCAGAAACCATGCCCACTGACCAGGAGCCCTCCAGCAGGGGAGCCTGGGAGCACATCACATGCTGTCCCAGGTGGGAGTTGGCAGTACTCAGCCCCATGTGGAGTGCAGCAAGAGCAGCCACAAGCCAGGCTGGATACTATTAATTGGTGGGTGTCTGCCTACGGGCCAGATCCAATCAGCTGGTGGGCCAGATTAAGCACGCAGGCCATATTGTGCCCACCCCTGCTATATGGGCTATCAAGAGCAGTTCACAAATCAAAACTTTCCACAATTTAGTCTTCTCTTTAAAGCATGTGAGGTTGAATAATTTTCCATCTGAACATGTGTGTATATAAATTTCTCTGCTGGCAGTCCCAAAAGCATACGTCAGAAGGAGGAAAAGAAAATCGCAAATGGGGTCAGGGCAAGAACACAGCCCTGCTTGACTCCACTTCAATTCCCAAAAGACTCAGATGTTCATCACTTATAGCTGACTGTTCCATGCACTCCATCATGGAAAGAGAAGATTAAGCGGAGGAGCTTTAGTGGACAGCCAACCTTTTCCAATAAAGAGACCTTTTCTGCTGACAAGGTCGAAGGCCTTAGTCAGGTCAATGAAGGCAATGTAGAAGAGTCTCTTTTGTTGCTACATTTTTCTTGGATTTGTAGGAGCAAGAAATGATGATCTTTCCAACAATGCTTAGTAGTAAAATGGCATGATAGCTATTACAGTTGCTGCGGTCACCTTTAATCTTGTATAAAGTGACTACTTTGGCATCTTGCATATGTTGTGGCACTGTCTCTACTGTCCAGGATCAAGCTCATATAGGTGGGGAAGAAGCACAGGTTTCCCACACTTGATCACTTCTGCAGGAATGCCATCTTTTCCAGGGGCTTTTTCAGGGGCCTTGCCAACAGCCAGATTATCTATGGCAGGGGCAGGCAAAATACGGCCCGCAGGTCAGATCCAGCCTGCCAGGACATTCGATCTGGCCTGCAGGGCCCCTTAAAAAATTAGAAAATTAATTATTATCTACCCATGGCTGCCTGTCAAAGATGACAAGGCGCCAGAGGCAGCAAGACCCAGGAGAAGCCAGCAACAGGACCCAGAGCAACAGCAAAGCCTGCCCAGCCCTGCCCCACTCCGTCAGAAGCTTCTGCCTAGCAGAGGCTTCTGGCCTGGCGACCCTCAGGCTGCTCCCCCACTTCCCTCCATCCAGGAGTGGAGAATCAGAAGAACAGGCGGGGTGAGGGCAGGGGAGAGGATCGCCAGTGCAGCAGGAACCAGCTGAGCTCAGCCAGCAGCACGCAGTTCCCAGCTGACTCCTACTGCGCCATGCAGTCCCGCCCCTGCAGCCAGGAACCGTGCGCTGCCAGAGTGGCAGGTGCGCTGGGGAGGAAGCAGCAGGTGAGGAAGGGAAGTGGCAGGGGAAAGGCAGCAGCAGCAGGCGTGGGGCAGGGGAAAGTGGCAGCGGGCAGGAGTGTGAGGCCCCGGGAGTCAGTGCAGGCAGCAGCAGGATCCAACTTGGAACTGTAGAGGCCAGGCCGACTCTTGCTGCATTTTGCGGTCTCAGCATTGCAGCTGGGAACCACGTGGCACAGAGCCAGCTGGGCACTTCCCAGCTGCAACACTGGGTCTGCAGAACACAGCAGGAGCCAGCCCAGCCCGCATGGTTCCCGGCTGGCTCCTGCTCCCACCTTTTGCAGGAGCCACTCACCTGCAGCTCCTGCACTGGAGCCAGCTGTCTTCTCTACCCCCTGCTGTGCAGGTCCACAAACTCCACTGGGAGTGGAGGGAACCCTTTCCCCTCCTTCCCTGCAGAGTTCAGCACAGAGCTTCCCAGGTGCAAGTGTGGGAGCTGCAGGCGCACGGCGCAGAGTCTCTGTGATAGAGGCAGCTGGGCAGCTGTGCTCTGCCCCCATGCGCGCAAAGCTAGCCAGAGCCGTGCCCCGCTAGGCGCCAGTGCCTGCACCAGGTGCAAGCTCCCTAAGCCCCGTCCCCCCCACCTCCTGCTGCCAGCAGTGAGGGTTGCATGCCATATGGGGGAATGTGTAGGGGGTCTCCACACTCCCTACCCTCCCTCACACCCCTCAACCCCCACACCTTGCCCCCACAACGTCCACATATACACATAACCCAATATACCCTATTCCCCCCACACACACTCCCCCCACACCACACCACACACAAATACTCCCCTCACACCCCACCATACACACACACACACACACACACACATCCCACACACACACTATAAAAGAGTGAGACTTTATTTTTAAGTTATTATGAAATGTCTTCTATATATAGTACACAAACACAAATCATAAATATTTTTTGTAATAAAATTAAAATATGTTATAGTAGGTGTTTGACTTCTAGTGTATGATTTGGTTTTCTTCTGGTTCTAAGATGGCAACTCCCCCTCCCAAAAGGAGTATTTCTGGGGGGCAAGGGGAGGGGCTTCTGGTGACAAAAATCAGAGGTTGGGGTGGGACTTCCAGTCCCAATATGGTGACCAACGAGAGGCAAAGCGCTGCTCGACCTGGTACTGGCTACTGGGGATGACCTAGTCGGCGACCTAGTGATCGATGGGAAGCTGGGTGACAGCGACCGACCGCGACCACGAGCTGACCCCCTTCCCCATCCGCCGAAAAGCTGGCAAGTCGGTCAGCAACGCGCAAGTCCTTGACTTCAGGAAAGCCGACTTTGACAAGCTCAGGAGGCTTGTCAGTGAGGCCCTAAGGGACCGTGACCACAGGGAGAGGGGAGTTCAAGAGGAGTGGTTGCTCCTCAAGGGAGCTAGGGTTAACGGTTAATTCATTTAATGATGAATGTGACACCACTGTGTTATCCTGTAAGAACGTGAATAGAGATTTGCAGCAGACAACATGCTGTGAGCCCAAAAGAATAGGAAACTACTGCCTGCTTTTTTTAAAACTATTGCAAAATGTGGACACAATACTTGGACATAATAGACTGTGTCTGACAACATTTGTACAGTATGTAGCGGAGTGAGCCCCACTCAGCTTCCTATAGTTATCCATATATAGTGACTAAAATTGCAGACACTGAATTAACTCTGAATAACATATGAGCTGGAGTGACAGCCTTCATGTGGTTCTAGAAGGATGAGAATAAGATAGATGGCTGTTTGTGTAGATGTACTAAACTGCAAATCCAGGGGTCCATAGAGTATGGAAAATATGCCAAAAGCTGGGTTGTCCCTTCCATCCCACAGACCCCATTGATTTCCTGCAGGGCAGGAATCCCCCCTTGCAGAGCAGCTTGCAAGATCAGGGTAAATCCATTTCTAGTAACAGACTTTCTCACGCACCCTACCCACTACATTCACGTTTCTCCACTTAGCCCACCTTGGCATCCTTCTGAACCCTGTTATTTTTCAAAACTATTTGGAGAATAGAGAGTGAGTTCTGAATGCCAGCAAGCAACTCTGCCTCTACTGAACCAAGCGGAGAAAGCAGTTGCACTTGAATTTCCCAATTGCCAATTCTCCTTTTTCCTTTCTAACACCAGAATGGAAAGAGCTTTTAGCAAAACTCTCTCTCTAACTTTAGCGGCTGCTCCAGTACCATATAAGGAGACGGGCCATTTCCAAGATCCAAAATATTGAGGGTTTCAGGAGGTTGAGAAAATGGCGAGTTCATATTTATACAGAAACAAGTGGTATGTCAATCCAAATCACAGAACCCGTGCAAAATGCACTCTCTGACAGGAACGCCGCTAAGCAGCGGCGTTCAGCGCCTCGTTTTTAGGCAATCGTCAGGTAAAGCTCCATCTAGAATAGATTGAACTAAAGCAAGATGACAGGAACTGGGAACCCCCAAATCCGAAAGAAATAGCTTTAGGGATGAAAAAGGAGAGTGTGTAAATAGCAAAAGTAGAGGTACCACATTTTGGAGCCAATTGCTTTAGAGAATAAGTGTGTTTTTAAAAACGGATTAAAATAGATTTCTGCAATGGAGGAGCAGGGAGTGCACAAACATTTTTATTTTTGCTCTCAAGCAAATCCCGGGACGTCATTCTCCCCCTGTACTCGGCCTTAGTGAGGCCGCAGCTGGAGTACTGTGTCCAGTTTTGGGCTCCACAATTCAAAAAGGATGTGGAGAAGCTTGAGAGAGTCCAGAGAAGAGCCACGCGCATGATCAGAGGTCAGGGAAGCAGACCCTACGATGACAGGCTGAGAGCCCTGGGGCTCTTTAGCCTGAAAAAGCGCAGGCTCAGGGGTGATCTGATGGCCACCTACAAGTTTATCAGGGGTGACCACCAGCATCTGGGGGAACGTTTGTTCACCAGAGCGCCCCAAGGGATGACGAGGTCGAATGGTCACAAACTACTTCAAGATCGTTTCAGGCTGGACATAAGGAAGAACTTCTTTACTGTCCGAGCCCCCAAGGTCTGGAACAGCCTGCCACCGGAGGTGGTTCAAGCGCCTTCATTGAACACCTTCAAGATGAAACTGGATGCTTATCTTGCTGGGATCCTATGACCCCAGCTGACTTCCTGCCCTTTGGGCAGGGGGCTGGACTCGATGATCTTCCGAGGTCCCTTCCAGCCCTGATGTCTATGAAATCTATGAAATCTATGACCAGGGGGCAGAGTAACTGTCAAAGAGCAGGGCTACTTATGCGGCCCTTGACAGCTGACCAAAACTCATTAAGCAGCCCTCCAGCTGAAATAATTGCCCGCCCCTGATGTATGGCCTTACTTAGGTCCTCAACAGTTAAAATATCATCAAACTCTTCAAGGACACACAAACTCTCAATGAAATTAAAGGCTGTCTCAGTGACATCATTTTTTTTTATAACAAAATTCAAGATAACATAGAACTGAGTTAATCCATTCAAGTCAACCACTGTTAAACAAATGGATGTTCCCACAGTAGCCAAAAAAAAAATAGAGAAATAACATTCTTCACACAGGAGTTTTTATTTTTATTAAAACCATTGGAATTCTTGGCATATTGATCCATTAGTTGACGCATACTTGGACATGAGAGTGAAAGGCAGAAAAGAAACATTACTGTCTCTTCATTGTTTATGGTGGGCGCATCTTCACGTGCATAACTGCACCATAATTATGCTGTAATACCTGTAAGAACAGGTACTAACTTAACACAATAGAATTAGTCTACTGTATTTCTAGGATCTCATGTAGACATACCTAGAGAAGACCTGGATGATGCATATCAAGCCTTGCCTCACCAGGAGGCTTTGGAGGTCTAGGGAACTACATGATCTTTCTCAACTCTTAAGTGAAGAAGGTAAGGGATGCCAAGTCTCCACATATGGAAAACATTAATGGAAAATAAGACAGGAACTTTTAACAATCTCCTGGAAAATGCCCTCACCTTTCAGTTGTTTGTTTCAGTCTTCTGTTACTGTAATGTCAGTCTCCAGCTCACTCAGATTTTCCAGAAGGCTCCTCTCTAGTGTTTAGAAAAATAGCTCATGCCTCTCAAAATATTGGATGGCTTTTAGGATTGAGAACAATGGAATTAACAAATGAAACTGAGGGGAGGAGATTACTTTCCAAGATTTCAGAGGAGAATCTGAAGCTCTTGGTAGTACATCAACAGCCCAATTGCTGGACAGCTAATCAGAGAACAATATACACTGAGCTTCATTTTGGTGCCACGATGCTAAGGAAAAGCCTTCAGCTACAAAGATGGTAAACTACCAGTGAAACCAAAAAGCATGAACTGGAATGGATTCAAAAACAGAAACAAATAGGCCCCTTGTTTTTTTACCTTCTGTCATTTTCCAATTTAATTTCTGTTGCACAGCGATTGTCAACAAGGATGCCATAACATGCCTTGTGATCCTTTCAGAGATGCCATGCAATGCTAGCACTCTTAAGTGTGTAAACATGAGTCACAAGATAAACCCACAGATTTCAAATAGGCATCCATAGTGTTAAAAACATTCCAACCTGCTAGAGGCTTTCCAAGTTCTTTGCATCAGAAAAATTGCTCTATTATTTTTATATAGTCAAAAAATGAGTGAAACTAAGATCTGGCATTTTCCAAGGGGTGCCTTGTGTAACCAATAGGATTTCTTTTTGCCATAGCCCCACAAGGATTGACACAGCAACTCAACCAATTTGGTACCAAGTGAACTTTAATAGTAACCCCTAGGCAATATTACAGGCTTCCTGCCCATAATATGACCTGGCAAGCGGCTCCTTTAGACGTTACAGCAGCGACCTTTGGTGGTACCAGTCAGGTCCTCAGCTGGATGTGTGTGATGTTTGTTTCTGGCTTCCCCACTGTTCAAGCAGGGAGGCAGCTGTGTCTGTCCTCCCAGAATCACAGCATGCTAACACACCTATTCCTTTGTTTCTTCATGACTTTTGTAACTTTCTCATCCCAAATTGTTCAATCCCCTGGCACTGAGCCACATATTCCTCACACAGTACACCAAACCTATCCTACTTTTGGTTACCTTTCCTTATGGGGAAAGTGCTATACATTGCTCACCTACAGTACTTCTTCCAATACCTTATAAGGTGCTCTGTTCAATTTTACTGCTTAGTTCTGGGAAGGCCTGGATATGGCTAAAAGCCTTAGCATAATTCATTCTGCCTGCACCTTGAGTATGAAAAGACTGAGAACCACTGCTGAAGTGACTCTGTAATGTCTGATCTGTGTAGTGATTCTTAGCTGCTTGCCATGCTGGTCCTCAGTGACCATTGCTTCAAATTTTAAATTTTTTTTTTTTTTTAAACTTGATACATACAGTAAGCAGACCTCATAATCTCTTATTGCCCAGCTCCCTCCCACAACCTCCTCTTAACTCTTTCGGTCAGCCTATAAGATATATCGTGTATATCCTGATACTGGAAACACTTATATTCATGTTTAAAATTAAGTCTCTGTGTAGGCCTTGAATTGTGAACTGTTTACAAAAACTGCATTGTTACTCCATAACACACACTGTATATCCCTGCCCTCTATGAATAATTGGTCTGATGTCTTCTAGAGGTGATGGAAACATTTAATTTTCAGTGGAGGAAAATGGGTAGAAGAAAACTGTGTTGCTAAGAAACTGTAAAGAAGGAAGACCCATAGAAGCAATAGTATGAGATCAAGTGCGAAACATTAATATAACTGGCTTCTGATATGCAGTGTATTGGCATAACATGAGCTATTTAGTGGGCTTCAGCTCTCATTTGTGTTTCAGACATGGCTTACTGTGGTAGGGTAGCTAGAATTAATTTTAAAATCTAGTAGCCTTGTCATCATACCATTAATTGGGGATTAAATTCATTTTTTCCCTTCACAGCATAGGCTCTGCATGTCTGCTTTGTTAAATGGTCTTGTCAGTATGTGCAAAATGTTTGAAACAAATTACATTAATTTCTGTTTGAAAAAGTAGTGTGGCTGCTGTTCTGGAGGCTGTGTTTTGTCTTTTGGATAAACACAAAATGGCTGGATTCTTCTTATGCTTGTTGTGGTACAACCCTGCTGACTTCAGCAGGATTACATGAACTACAAAACGAGGCATATGATTTGTTGTTTTAGCCACTGTTTTCAGTCCTTCATAAAACTGAAGGCCATTTTTTTATAGTTTTGCACAAGAAGATTTTCACTTCAAGAAACTATTTTTAAGTGTTTATAAATCTCTAAAATAGACTCCATTTGCTCTGAAATTTCTCAGGTTAGCTTTCTACCAAGAATAGAATTATTTTCTTTTAATTTGGCTCCGCTGTTTCAGGCAGCACAATTTCTTTTTCTACTGACACTTTTCAGATTTTTTTCTGCATCTCTAGTCATTTTTTTTTTTTTTACTCACTGCTGGTCGGGCCTCAGCAGGGGCACTGTATTCAGCTCTGGGCATCACGTTTTAAGAACGATGTGAAAAAACCAGAGGATCCAGAGACAAGCGATGAAGATGATACAAGACTTGGAACGCAAACCATATGAGGAAAGGTTGAGAGAACTAGATGTGTTTAGTTTAAAGAAAAGAAAAATAAATGGGGACATGACAGAAATGTTCAAATATCTGAAAGACTGCCATAAAGAAGAGAGAGAACAACTGTTCTCGTTGCAGAAAGCAGGACAAAAAACAATGGGTGTAAAATAGCAGCAAAAAAATGTATTTCTATATTACATTTAAATGCTGTCCTATCCAACGAAGAGTCAGGGTAGCTCACAATAAAACCTGAATGGTATTAAAAAAACTCATCAAAAACACCTAGACTGCCCACACGATACCTAAAAACCTTAAAAATTCTACCCCGTCCCACTCACTCCCACCTCCCAACCTATTTCCCAAGACAGCATGCCCCATAGCCCTCATCCCAAGCGGGCTTCTCAACCTTCCCAAACTTCCATACCAATCCAGGCCCCTGTGCAGAAAATCCTCTCTCCACATGCCACTCCCAAACTCCTCTTTACAGACCCACTCCCACTCCTCTACTTCTCAGCCAAGAGAACCCCTCCCCAACTTGCACCCCTTTTCCCCAAGAGAGGCTGTGGCTGCTGTCCAAAACCACAAATCCTGATTAATCAAGTCCACTGGAGCATGGAAACTGATGTGCTCCAGCAGCCTCATGCATCACATGCATCAGAGTCATCATGCATATCTGTGCTGACAAAATGGCAACGGGCCGTTTTGAAATAAAATGCATCCAATAAGCTATAGTTCAAAGAGCCCCACCGCCATTCTTCAGCACAGGGATGCATGGTGACACTGATACATGTGACACAGAGACACTTTTAATCAGTGTGGCTTGCTAATTAAAGCACCCAGCACCATATCCAGGAGCACATGTAAAAATGCCCTCCCCTTCACTGGATGTTTTCAAGAAGAGACTGGATAAGCACTTGTCTGAGAGAGATAGAAACACCTGATCTTGCATCTGTGCAGGGAGCCTTGGGAGTCCCTTCAAACCACACGATCCTAAGTTTGCCACAAACTTAGGCTACTAAGTTATTTGAAACTGCCTTTAGAAATTATTTCAAACTTTCAAAAGTATCCTCCTTCCCCGTATTTCTTGCCACTAAGCTAACGAGTAAGTGCTCAGATGTGCACACAATATATATTTGAACCGGCACATGCAAAGGGTTCCAGGTCTTAGTTGCTCAAACCATGTTTCCAACTAACAGCACACAGGAGATCAGACATGTAGGGGTGCACTGATAGAGATTTTTGGAGCTGATACCGATAGCCAATTTTTAATGAGGCATATCAGCCAATACTGATCTGATTCCGATACAGCTGCGTGCAGCTGATAAGTCTGTTGTGGTGGAAGGGGTGGGAAAATGCGATGAGGGAGGAGTGAGGCTGGGGCTGCGGCAGGGGATGGGGCAAGCACTGCCCAGCTGGGGTGGAGCGGCATGAGAAGGAACCACGGCTTATCGCGGCGGGGGGGCAGCGCGCGCGGGCAGTGCTCCCGCTGCTGTGCACACCCGGGAGGGCATGGGGGGTGTGACCATGGATCTGCATGGGACACAGGTGAGGTGGGCTGCAGCTGCGGGCTGGTACTGTGCCCAGTTAGTGCAGGCAGTGGCGGCGCTGGGAGGAGGCTATGGGGGGGGTGTTGCAAACCCCCACAAAAATTTGCCGCAGTCCCCCGACACAGTCCCACCCCCAGCATGCAGCTGCAGCCCACCCCACCCATGCCCCATGCAGATCTAGGGGCACATCGCCCACACGGTTGAGGTGTGCGCAGCAGCAGGAGCCGCCCTCTCCCCCACACCCTCCCGAATGAGCTGCAGCTCCATCCCATACCCCACCCTGGCTGGGCAGCCCCAACCCCAGTCCCTCCCTCACTGCGAGGGGCATAGATCTTCCCCCACCAAGTCCCTTCCCTCCCCCCTTTCCACCACAACAGACTTACCAGCTGCACACAGCTCTCCAAGCTGCTGAGCTGCACTCCTTGCTGCCTACATGCGGCGTTGCAGCTGCACGCATGCACGGGCATTTATTGGCCGCTTGAGACCAACTTCCGATACACTCAATTTTCTTTACATTGGTGCAGATCCAATATCGGACTGATGTATCAGTGTACCTTTACAGACATGACATTCAAACAGCCCTTAGCACCACTTATGATACCCATGGATACTGCAAGCAGCCTCCTAACTTAGGTAAATGGCACAAACCACTTGCCAAATTCCACTGATTCCACTATTAAAGGCACAACTTAAGCAGATGAACTTCCTGCTCTCAGCTGTTTGCACCCCATTAAGGCTCCCTGTCTTGTTACTCAGAACCTGAGCTCAGTCTCTGCCCAGATGTTCATACCTCATTCAATCTCTTTACATAGTTACACACAGCACCTTGCCTCTACTACATGGGTGGGCAATTATTTGGGCTGGAGGACCACTTAAGGAGTTTTGGTGAGCTGTTGAGGGTGAGTGGGTGGGGTGCTGATCCAGTCTTGCCCCGCCCCTGCCCCCCCCCCATGACATCTGTTTACACCATCTGGTGTGGCGTTGATCCTATTTGGCCCCAGGCCCATCTGACCCACACTCACCACCAGTGGTGCCAGATGGAGTGGGCGGCCAGGCAGGGTCTCTATGGAGACCGGCCTGGGACCCCCATAAAGAGCACGCAGTCAGTTGGGTGGATAGGATGAGGCCATAGGCAGGCAGGGACGAGAGTCTGGGAGTAGGCAGCATCCAAGAGTGGGACAGGCACGTGGGGGCAGGGCTGGGATCATAGGATGGTGACAGCACAGGGCTGGGGCCCTGGGCAGAACTATGATACATTCCCTGGCACTAGTTCCTAAGTAGGGGCCAGCCCACACTGTCACCGCCCTACGATCCCAGCCCTGACCCCACCTGCCTGTCCCACTCTTGGACGCTACTTCCTGCCCACTCATGGCCCTATTGTATCCACCCAGCTGAGTGTGCCTTATCTGCAAGGATCTTGAGTTGGTCTGCATGGAGTCTCCACCAACTCGCACAGACAGGCCAGGGTACCCGAGCAGCATGCTGGGTGTGGCAGCAATGGAACTGGCAGCGGCAGAAGCGTGAGGGCAAAGTGAACCATTACCGTGGGGACTGCTGGGAAGCCAAGTCAGGCCACCGCACCACCCCTATCCTGCCACTGCACTGCCCCATCCTGTGAACTACAGCTTCCGACATGCCCAAACACCATGCATGGGGATAAGGCAAGCTGCGCTCCACACCAGACAGCAACTCTGAGCCTGGGAGGAGCCTGGCCACACACACCACAGCCCAGGCTGCCTACTGTGGGCCAGACAAAATCACTTGGCAGGATGGATCTAGTCCCTGGGCTGCATTTTACCAACCCCTACCCTACCAGAAATCTTGAAATTGGCAGGACCTAGTCAGTTTCAGACCTGATGATAACAGAGCATTGACAGAGACTGAGGTGGTCTAGGCCCACTCCCAATATCAAGCAATTTTCTGATTGCCAAATAAGCTGACCATATGTAACTAAGATTGTACCATCTTCTTTCCTTTCCTGTTTTACTTGGATTTCCTCATGATTTTAGAGACTTCCTTGAACACTGTCTAACCCAATGGTTCTCAGCTTCATTAGATTCAAACACCCCTCAGAAAATGCCAGATCTTTAGGTTTCACTCATTTTTTACTACAGAAAAATAATAAGAGCATTTCCTTCACTGTTGGAAAGAACCCCAAAAGACCATAAGAGATCAGAATATTGTTGCCACTCTGGATTCCTACAAGAAATTTCTGGGTTTATTTTGTGAATCATATGCAGATGTTTGCACACCTAACAATGCTAATATTGAGCATGACCCCCACAGCACTCTGGGTAAGAATCAGCGACCTAACCTAATAATGTTCTACTACGTGTGGAGAGGACATGTAATAATTATGCAAAAAGATTACTAATATCTCACTTTTCTGTAGCAATTAATGTATTTTAATGAGTGGTTTATAAGGAAACAGATTTTAAAAGGCATGTACAGTGCCTCCCCACCAGCACTATATTTGTACAGAGTAAAGGTAGTTATTTGGATGCTGTAACCCTGCATTTTCAGACCTTTTAAGTTTAAACCTTAAAACTCCACTTCCTGGCTCTGCAATACCTGTTTCTGGTATAGTTACCTTATTGTAATTTTCACCCCTTGTGTACTCTCAGCTGTAACTCCATCTTAATGTGATTTTTTCTGTCTGGAAATTATCTTGCTTTTTATAACATATTAAAAGCTTCCAATATGAGCACTGAACAAGAAACATTACCATTAATAAGCTTTAATGCACAGCAAAAGTCTGTAAGTGCTTTGGGAAGCACATTACAAAATCTTTCAGGATTTGTAAAGCTTTCCAAGCACTGTTCTGCAGAGTGACTGGGGAGAAAAAATGTATTTCATGTTGCTCACAAAGTAGGCACAAAGAACATTGATGAGTCACAGCAAGAAGTATAACAGTGAACTGCTTGATGCGTGTTTGTATGAGCTTTGGCAGTACCACCAGATTACCACAATTCCTTCATCTAGTATTTTAAACAGCACAACAGAACCTAAGCACTCAATGGAAATGCTTCATGTTGTGTCATCCCATTGCCTGGATTCATGTGGGCTGCTTCACTTCAACCATTACTGCATTACATCAGTACTTAGAAATGAACAACTAGCAAAATACTTGACCACTATGTGAAGGCACCAAAAGATGTGTAAGGTGCAATGAGAAGATTCTCCAAAGACAGGTTCTTGAGGCACCCATCCTACCATTACATGGTATGGCAGAATGCCACCTGTCTCTCCTCAAAACCTCTGCTCTGTAACAATTTGGTTAATATGGGCTCTTTAGGTAACCCTGAGTTGTAACCCGAGTTGGCTACATTCCTGATGGAGGGGGGAAACCTGCTCCTTCTGCTTACATGACTGGCATCACATACCTGGGTGAGGGGCTTAAGCTCCTTATTGTTAAGCAATGCCAACCAGATTGGGAGGGGGCTAGAGACTCTGCCAGTCTGCCCAGCAACCAGTGATACATTTCAAATTGGTTGGCTGGCAGCCACCCAACAGGTGCTGGCCTCTATCGGACCAGGTAAATGGGGTCATAAGGGCTCTATAAAGGACTGCCCAGGAGGAGAGGGAGTAGCCATGGTGAAAACTCGGAGAGAAGAGCAGGACCATCTCAAGCATGATCAGAGGTCAGGAAAACAGACCTTAAGATGACAGGCCGAGAGCTATGGGGCTCTTTACCCTGGAAAAGTGCAGGCTCAGGGGTGATCTGATGGCCACCTGTAAGTTTATCTGAGGTGGCCACAAGTATCTGGGCGAACGTTTGTTCACCAGAGTGCCCCAAGGGATGACGAGGTCGAATGGTTATAAACTACTGGAAGACCGTTTCAGGCTGGACATAAGGAAGAATTTCTTTACTGTCCGAGCCCCCAAGGTCTGGAATAGCCTGCCATCAGAGGTGGTTCAAACACCTACATTGAACACCTTCAAGAAAAAATTGGATGCTTATCTTGCTGGGATCCTATGACCCCAGCTGACTTCCTGCCTTTGGGCAGGGGGCTGGACTCGATGATCTTCCAAGGTTCCTTCCAGCCCTAATGTCTATGAAATCTATGAAATCTGAAACTTGCTCTCTCTGGAAACTCATGATCAGTGAACTGCCTGCCTCCAGAGGGAATCTCCACCTGACTCTGGATGATGCTTGTAAGTAAGCTACCTGAGATCTAACTAGATAAATAGCTTTCAGTAACTCAGATGCATGATCAAAGGCTACCCAGCCAGTCTGTTTGCTCTAGGGGATTTCTCTAATATTGCTCTACTCTGTACCCTATTCCAGACCTACTCCTTGTAACCAATAAAGTTCTCCTTTGTACCTAGTGTGGGAGACTTATTGGAAGTGGGTCTAGCTTATACCTTGGGGTCCCCTTGGTTCGGCTGACTAAGGGAGACCACTATTTGTGCTTGAGACTGAGGGAAGCACCCCAAGTTCTTGAAGTGAGTCGAGTACCCTCGAGGGCTACTAGGCCTGTCTTTCCCAGAGAGAACAGTGCCAGGATCAGGCCAGTCCCTGGGTGGTGGCAGCTGTACCTCCAGGCTAGCAGGTGTGCTCCAGGAAGGGGGTCAGCCAGACACGAGATGCCCCTAGGGAGGCACTTGGAACCTGGAAGGTGGTTGGGTGCAGTAAGGTGAGTTGCTCAGTGCAGGAGCACCTCCTACTGGCCCACCATACATGACACCATCAGACACCCTTGAAGGGTCAGGAATTTTCTGGGAGCCCTGTACTAACTCTTCTATGGAGCAGCCAAAGGTTTTATTTAACTGTTCTAGTTTGTTCTCTTAAGATATCATTTATAATCTCTCTAAAGAAAGAAAACCTATCTTTAAAAGCATGGTTTCTATTTGCTGAACTGTTGTATTTCTTCTCTAAATATGTGAAATGAAACATGTGGGTGTGGAATGCAAATTGTCTAAATTCACTACTATGGCTTTGCTGTTTAATTATTTGTGATTTTGCACCATTTCGTCTCATCACCGTCCTTCGACCAGATCTTAGTATCAGTGCCACAGCATGAAGTAACTCTGGAAATAGTACTGGGCTTTCTCTACTGCCAATTCAGCAACACAACATAAAAGACTGTTCAGGTTTTTCTACCACATTCTAACCATTATAAAGAATAGAGGTATCACTTTTGGAAGTGCAAAATAACTATTGCGGCCCAGCAACTGTCACAGAGAAAGCAAGGATGATTTTCAAGGGATGTGGACTCTGTTTTAAACCTGTCCTGGCCATACTAAGCTAAGGACTTTGCTTGCTATGTTCCAGTCAACCATAAATAGTAGACCATTTTGGAAACGCTGTCATGTTGCTGCAATTGCTCCTAGTTATAATACTTTCCTTGAAGGGTTAAGTCTCCATTTGGAGCTGAACTAACTGGAATTCACTGCTGGGTCACAGAGCTGTTAACTCAGAGGCCCAGTCTCAGTGCTGAAAGCGCCATGGGACTGTCACCTGCAGAAACGTTAGGCCTGGGGTGAGGCTGTATAAAGGCTGTGGTCTTGAGCAAAAACCCTAGTAAATCCATGGCACCAGGAAATGTGTTTGACACTCCTTGAAGGACTAAGAATAGAACCATCAACATCATCATCTGAATTGAAGAATTCTGACCCACTCTAATCTACTGGTCTACTCTAATGCACCAACAGGTTTTCTACCAAGGGGCCTACTGGGAGGTGAGGTTTAAGAGTTGCTGATGAGTCTCAGCTTTTCAGTCTGAGTGCACAGCTAAGAAATGGAAGAGCCTATTTAAGAGTAGGATTCTGTTCTGTGCAGAAGACTGACCATCACTGCATGTAAGTAGGATGTGTAGGAAAGTGATGGTGGCAGGTGCCTTGATGACCCACAGATAAACAGAAAGGGTGAATGAGGCTGAATTCCCAACACTTGTGTTTTCTGCAAAGTGGCGTGACTATCAAGTACTTGTTACGAATCAAGTCAGTGTGGCTGAGAAATTCTTCTGTTAAGCCTGGGTTCCTGGCTTTCCTGCCACACTGCCCCCAAGGGTTTCAACTGTAAACCCAGAGAGAACCTCGACTAAACAGAATTCAGCAGGAGAATGTGTAACAACAAACTAGTGGTCTCAGAGGTCTCAAATACTAATTTTAGCATATATGGTAACTAGGCAGAAAGGGCTTGGTCAACAGATCTGAGCCCAGAAGTGCATCTTACAGACCAGGAAGTAAGAATAGTGACTAGATCTTAGACAGACTAAGTTGACTTGAAAGCACATGGGACCCAGCAACTGAGACTGTAGGACTCTTGGGTAATCATACAGAGAGGTACTAAGCCAGGGCTGGTCATTTTAAATTCAGTCTGTGTTGCCCTTGGTGCAAAGAACAAGGAGGATTTATGTACAACAGGGGTGACTGCACGGTGGAGAATACCTTTTACCTTCATTCCTAAGCTTCGCCTCTCTGCCCTTCAGGCAAAGGGCTTTGCATAAAGTCATAGGGCTGGAAGGGACCTCAAGAGGTCATCCAGTCCAACCCTGTTCAAAGCAGAATCACACTTATGGAGTATCATGCACTAGATCTTGTAACTGAAGCAGGGAGTTTTAAATTGAGTTATCAAATGTTATTGGCCTATGCAGTTGTGGATTCCCTGGTTCCTCAGCTACAGCAGATACTCAACTAGCGTTGACTCATTAGAAAGCTGGCTTCCTACATGCTGACATCTTTTTATTGGTTGAAACACAACAGTAAATTTCATTGACCTCTTGGGGAGGCTGCAAGCTCATTAGCTACTCACTGAACAGCAGCAGCTGTTATTTGATGTTCAAATGTTTCAAAATACTATTTGCCTTATCTCTACATTTTGCCACACAGGAAAAGACACAACTGACGCAGCCCAACCATTTGCCTAGACCACAGAGTCAGCAACATTGTGCAGCGCAGGGCCACTTTAATGGAGTTCAGCTCCAAGCACAAGCTACTTTCAACCCAGACCACAATGCTGTCGGTCATGACCAGAGACACGCAGCCACCTTCACCACTCCCCATGGCTGAGACACTGTCACTTCTCCCTGACACCCAGGAGAAGCCACCCACTGCTAAAACACTGCCACAGGCCATATGAAATAGCTCTGCAGATCAGATCTAACCCACGAGCCACAGGTTGCTGACATATGGCCTAGACTGTAAGCAAACCTGCAGCCACACAGTCTGGGAAGAGAAAATCCAGATGCCTGTAAAATACATTTGTTTGCAATTTGAACACCTACTGTCAGAGCAAGTTAACTACAAGGTGGAGAAATGGACAACAAACAAAACACATGCTCACCGTGCACAATGAGGTTTCATCTCTGATTTTCACTCTGTTCACACTCAGTAACTGCTCCAAAAGATTAATCCTGTGCAGAAGCCAGGAAAATGCCAGCAACAGCTCCCGGCTACCCACAGATCCGTCAGAAGGGAGCTGATAGAATTCTGACCTGCCATAGCCATGGTACCGCAGCACTGACTTCACAAATCTGATCTGGGTGTCTGGAAAAAAGAAAACAAAAATGCATATCACAATGTACCTCCCAATGCATTTGCCCACTCACTTGCAGGAAACAAAGAATCACTGAAACGTAGGCCTGGAAGGGATCTCAAGTGATGTTAATGCACCGAGGCAGTAATGAGTATGCTTAGACCATCCCCAACAAAATGTCTAACTGGCTCTTTAAAACTTCCAGTAAAGGGGAGTCTATGGCCTCAAAGCTCGTTATTCCAACATTACACCCTCATAACTTGCTCAGTAATAACTTAGTTCTACACTCTTGTACAGATGGTAAGAAAAGGTGTTTGAAAGTCTTCTCCCCAGTTTGGTTTTTAAAACCCTTCATGTACCTGTAGGTTCACACCATGCACCTAGCCATTATTGAACCAAACATGAGCCAGCATTGATGTTTCCTCAATCTCTCCCTTTTCTGCTCTTGTCTAAATTCCCTCCTACGAAAGAGACTGTTTTCCTGATATTGCTGTGCTCAGAAGTGCAAATTAAAACAAAAGACCAGGATTCTCTTCTGTCTGATGCCAAAATGACCGTGTACCACATGGTACACACCCATGCACTGTAAAACCTTCATCACCACCATTCAACATTACAAATTCATGCCTGTGTTTCAGTGGTGAAAAGAGAAGGCATCTATCCTTGCTGTAGTTTAGGTTTCTCCTTCCCATTGACTATGAAGGTTTCTTGCTTCTATTGCCTAGAGGCAATGTTCTGCAAGCCCTGCTATTGCTGGTGAGCAGCTATTCACTGAAAACAGAGCTGCTAGCTTGTTTAACTGCTGACCTAAAGCCAGATTGTGCTTTTCCAAAAGCCCCAAGCCTGAGGCAGACAAGAGACCAGATGGTGACTCTTGCAATTTGATGAACCTTTTCCTAGCCCTGACTGCTGACCCCAGCATGCCAGCCAACAAAAGCAAAAGCCTACCTTATCCCAGCCGGTCTATTGACTCACTGCCTACACGTTGGGGAGAACAGTAAAATCTTCTCAAAGACTGTTCCCCCAATGCAGAGAACCCCAGAATGAAAGAAGGGGAATTTTACCTCTCTTTACTCTTTGACACAATCATATAAGATGGCTTGCAACAAAGCCCTTATAAAATTACACAATGGTTACAAAATCTGTTTTGGAATAGATTAGTTGCAGTATGCCCTGCCATACCTCTAAACTGTCCAGGTTCCCACAGTACTCAGTGTCTAATGCATACCCAACTTCCACAACAAACTCCGTACATTCCTGGGTATTTGTAAAACTGTAAGTGATGTTGTCCACTCAGGTGGGATCATGTTACGCACAACTGCTGCCATCCACCCACAGGAAGGGCCAGTTAAGGTTCCAGTGGGAGCTGAATTACTTGTTGTATAAGATCAGACAAGTCACTTGGTCTCTCTATGCCTCAGTTCTCCCTCTGTAACATGCTGAACAATACCAGAGAAACTGCATATATGGAACATTAGGATTTTGGTGTGATATATTAGATAAAAAGGATGGCCTCAGGGTACTAACACTGGCCTGGGACCTGGGAGGCATGGGTTCAGCGTCCTGTTCTTCCCCAGATTCTATGTGACGTTCAGCAAGTCACTTTGGCTGAGTCTACACTGACAGGGTCAACTTTGAGGCTTCCCTTTCCTGTCAGTAGCATACCTTGTAGACAGCACAAAGTTATCCACATTGTGGCTCTCCTCGTGCATGGCACTAAGATGTATTCCAGGACCACTCTACATAGTGCAGGTAAAGGCGAAATGAGATCTAATGCATGATCTATGAAATCGTGCCTCTTACTATGCCACCTGTGCATGGCAGGAGACATGATTCTGGGATCACACATTAGATCCCATCACACCTAATTGCTGGTGCAGAGTGAGCCCAATCCCAGGTTCCCCCTGCACCTTCAAGAAGGAAGCTCTCACAGCTGGGACTCCATACATCCCCATAGCTGGGAGACTATAGCTGCTCCAATCTCTCAGCCAAAGGGACCCTCGTGCACCCCCACAGCTGGGAAATCACAGTAGCTATGATCTCCCAGCCGCAGGGGTGTGTGGAGTCCCACATCACTGGGAGATCACAGCAACGACAGTCTCCCAGCAACAGGTGTGCGTGGAGCCCCCTGCATCTGGGAGCCCTGTCAGCTGGGGGTTCCCAGGCTGGGGAATGCACAGGAGACCCCCAGCTGGGAGCTCCGATCACTTAAAATTTGTAGCTGTTTAACTTTGTAACTCACTTTGTAACTCACTAATAACTTTGCAGCTTCTTCTTTTTATTTCGCCATTGTGTGGCCAGCTGACCACTAAAGGTGTGATCAACTGCCTAATCATGCCTTACATGTAACATGCACACGAAGCCCCAGGTTTCCCAAGAAAGCTATTTTAGGAATCCAATTAAGGATTGCTCATCTCCGCTTTTGAACAAAATAAAGAGGCTGCAGAAGGGCCAAAAGTCAGATATAGGGAATTGTAGGTCAGTGCTACTGATAGACTTCCTATGCTCAGGGCCTTCAAAGGGAGTAAAGAACAAGTAAAGCCATGAAGCAAATGGGGACAGAGTCAACTTCATACCCACAAATTCAGCAAAGCTTCCAGGGTCAAGCTGAACTGTTGCCAGGGGTTGAGCTAAGGGACTTATAGTGGACAGATAGCAAGTATGGGCTTAAGGTCAAACATGGAAGTACAAACATAGCCTTTGTTTTCCCCATTTTGACAACTGGGATAATAGCCAGACCCCATGAGAATGGGAGTATAAGTACCTACACAGTACTCAAGCAGTCAACCAAAAAGAGCGCAATACTCAATATACCTCAAGGAGAGAGAAAAATTCTGCTTACGTCAGCTGCTAATGCCACTTGCTGCAATACCTGCTCTTTGCCAACACTTTACTGAGGTACTTCATTAAGATAAAGCAATTTGCACAGAACGGCTTTGTGGATCTTTCTAATAAATCCTCCTCTGCATGTACATTTCATTGGCAAGAACAGGTTCAGCAACTAAAGGCCAAGCTGTGATTTAACCTCAGGGCTCAGCTCTGTTCATATCATGCTCAAGCTGCACTCGTTTACTTTACGATGCCTGCAGAACCCTTCCAATGAATTACAGCTCAGTATTCAGTAGAGAGCTATGCATTACTCTAGATCCATGCAGGCTACAGAAGGAAAAAACATGAGCCAAGACTAGGGATGAAAACAGAAACATTAGTTCATGCACTCAGGCAAGAAACACCTGTAGAAGTGCCACAAACCAGAATTATTTTGAGAAACTAGCACTACAGAAGAACTATTCCTGTTTCATATGTCAGATGAGAAAGCAATAAAGCAGCTACAGAGCTCTTTCTGGAAGTATTACAACTGAACTGCTATACCAGAAAAAATAACTGATGTGTCAAAAGGCATATCTGATGAGTTGGATTTGCTTTATTTTTCTTTTTAAAATAATTCATGCAGATTAAGCACTGATGGAAAGAGCAGCAGAAAGGCTGGTCACTGGTCATGACACTCCATTGTTAAACTTATTCCCAGAGTTCCAATACAAGGCTTACTTTGACTCACACTTCAATTTTCCTGATGAAGGAACCACTGTTCTGAAATTTAAGTGACTAGTGCACATGAACTTTTCCCCTAAAAGTTTAGAAGATATTTATGAGAAAAAAAAGGCAAGAAAACAGTTCTCTTCCAAAACAAGAAAGGGGAGGAACACCTTCCAGGAATACTAGTTTTGTTCCATCCAAAAATGCAACTGTTCAGATATTTTAAACACAATCATGCACAGAATAGTTTATCTTTAAATATTTTCCCAAAATATAAGTTGTGCCACTATGTGGGAGCACAGTTCAGCCATTAAGAACATGACACAGAAGCTTTTATTACAAAAATTATAATGCCCACTAATCACTCTGTAATTACACATATAGGAAGAGGCTCAAGAACTGGGATGCTAACTCCAATTCAGGGTCTGGTCTCTGATACAAATTTGAGGGTCATTTGCTCAAAATGATTGCCAAAATAAAGTCTTGCCCAAAATAGCAGTCCTGCCCTTTTCCAAATTTTAGGAAATTACCACTTTTTCAGTACACAAATCAAGAGAAAATGATGGATGGAAACTACAGGATGTTTATATCACTGAGATCTGCTACTTAGATCTAGTATCCAGCCACCATAACCAGCTCCAAAACCTAACAGCAGAAGGTTCTTAAAAGTTAGATTTGATCCTATGGAATGCTAGGAAGGATTGCTACAGGGGAACTGTTCTTTTTTTCCAGCTCAGCCACAGGCTTCCAAAGTCTTTTTGGCCAAATCTACTTGGTGCTTTTCTGTTCCCTCCCCAAGCTGTAGGCTTGTTTAGACCCAAGAAGTGTACCAATTTAAAGATAGAGGAGCACTCTAGGACTCCAAGAGGATCTCACATTCACATCAAAGTGGCTCTAGTAAGGAGGCACTCTGGAGGGGTTGAGACAGGGATATCGTCTGGGGAAGGCATGAACCTGGAGGAACAGCATGTATTTAAATAGCAGGTAAAAATTGTATTTGACAAGGCAGTAGTTGTTTGCAGACCCAACCTATGTGCAGGCTCTCTCTGCAACATGGTTGCTGTCTACTGCTGTAGTTTACAGCCTCTCCAAAAACTGCGCACACAGTGGATTTTTCCCCCTCATTCCAAAACTTGGCTTCAAAATGCTAGCTTTAGTGCACGGCTTTAGTGCACAGCACATCTGTTATAAACCACCGTTCTTAAGCATGACTTGATGGCAATTTACCATAGGGTCAAGTGTCATTTTTAGAATGAGAAAATAATGAGAGATTAGAGGGGAAGTAAACCTATTTTCTGTAATTACCTCTACGTACTCTGGGGACTTCTCCAGCCAATGCAGAGTTTAAATACAGCTACTGTGACTAAGGCCCTGATAAAATGCCCATGAGAAGCAAGAGCCTCCAGCAGATGAGAGAACATCCAATTTGCCTGACTAAAACCTCATTAACAAGGATAAAACAAGCCCAGTATAAATCAGCAGGTTCTGTGAAGCAATTCTATCTGCACAGCTCTGATGTAAGAATTCGGGTCAGTGAGATAAACTAAATTATCCAGAATGGGACCTGTGTCCCTCTCTGAGTAAATCCAGCTCAGGTCATGTCCAGAAACAGACACAAGACCTGGGTAGACAAGAAATGCATTACCTATGGTGTCAGACTTAGTGCATCCTCCCTCATGGATTTGTTTCAGAAGAGAATAGAGCAGCCTCCAGAGCTCTGGGCTCTGCAAAAAAAAAAAAATCCAGAAAAATTAGCATTCACAAGAATTGCCACATATTTATCTGTAATTCTCCAAAAGTCCAGCACTGGTTGTTGCCTGGAATAATACAGTGGTAGCCAGCAATAGCTCTTATGGCAGGCAGGCTCTTGCAGTGTCTTACTTCCTCAGGGTGCTTGCAACAGCATGGGGGATATGCATTTAAGAAACAACAGAATTACAGGATTAATGACTGCACAGGGCAACTGAACATCTAGGAATGGTATGGCAGAGTTCCTAGCAGCTGTGTCCTAAGAACTGTTTAGTACTTTCACACAGCAGCAGTGCTCCTAAAATGGCCACTTCAGTGCAGCACACCTTCAACTGTATTTGAACCAGAACGTTATTAGATACTTGAAAGACTCTCTATGCAGCAGGTGTTTCTAGGTAATCTGTATATAAGGCACTGCACAAAAGGCTGGGGATAGGTCCATAACCGTTAGGACATCTGGCTCAATGGATCAGAGTGACAAAGAATTCCTGTCCACACTAGGAAGATCTGGCTGCAGACCGCATCAGTTTGACCCCACACAGCAGATACTGCAACAAATGCATTTAATGCCTAGGAGAGTTGGCAGGCTGGGCAAGTAGTTCCCTACATACAATAAACCTGAGCAACATTTTTAAGAAACGAAAATAATTTCCAGAATATGCTCCCAGGACAGGGACATCTTAGAACTTCTGGGCAGGTTTCTAAGCAAGAAAAGCTAAAAGAGAACATTTGCAGGAAGCGAAGGCAGAGGGCAGCATGGAGTAAAATAGCTCTATATTGTTCCCCGTTAGCAAAAGTGCTTCCTTCCAATGTCAAAGATGTTTGTGCATTTCTATTCATGTGGCCTGTCCACAGAATTTTGGGGCTGCCATTAGAACCTGTGGAAATGAGGCAGAGAGCAGTCAATTTTAGGACTGCTAATATCATAGCACAGTTTTGTACATAATGCTTATACAGTACAATGCACTGTCAGTGCTGGGGTATTAGGAGTCCCTCCCCACACAAAAGGAAGAGGGCTAATCCATTTCAAGGCTGGTAATATGACAGGAGACAGGGCTGCATACCCCCTAAATTTTGATTAGGTCCAGACAAGTGCCTACTCCAGATAAGCACAGCCTTTTTTTCAGTCCTGAGGCTACATACTTAAACAGAGTCCGCTATATTTCCCATATGTGGATAAAGTAGGGACATTGTGGTGTTGCAGGGAACACAGAGCCGGTAGGAAAAGATAACCAGAGGTGGATGCGCCATGATTAGAGGACCACAGGGTGGACCAGGAACAGAGACAGAGAGGAAGGGTGCCCTGACAGCAGGTAAGGAGATGACCTTATA
>NW_005841832.1:128580-129309 GCF_000455745.1 Alligator sinensis | reverse complement strand
ACTTTTTCAGTGGTG
Source organism: Alligator sinensis (assembly GCF_000455745.1). Taxonomy (NCBI): domain Eukaryota; kingdom Metazoa; phylum Chordata; order Crocodylia; family Alligatoridae; genus Alligator; species Alligator sinensis. The sequence goes on along the minus strand of NW_005841832.1, from coordinate 129,294 downwards.
GGTGACAGTTCAGGAAAGCCAACATGTAGGCGGCCACAGTCACAGGGTGACCGGGATGGACAACTGGAGAATGAGTGCATGGAAAGGTGCAGACATGTGGATTCATGCAAGTAATCTGTGCAACTTTATATACACTGCAGAGGTAGTTTTATTTGAACAAGAACTCCTGAGTAACAGCAACCACTCAGACAGTGCAACTCTTCCACCAAGACATGAAAAGCCTTTCCCTATCCCCCTCTTACCCAAGGCACAGGCCTGGTCTCCACTGGGTGTTTATCTGAGTTGGAGTTACTGGTGAAGTTGCCCAGTGCAGACCAGAGCACATTCAAATGCTGAATGGCCCAGCTGCATGCATGGCTGAACCACATCAAAGCAAAGCATGGCTTTTAGCCGCCTGGTCTCTCTCATGCAGGTGGCTGCACCAGGGAGAGGAATCCCTAGCACAAATACAAAAGCAAGAGCATGAGCAGTTTGCCAGAAGAGCTTTTTAATGGAAACGCAGCATATGCCAGGAGAAAGACTTTTTAGTCAGCCTAATTACACCACCTCCCTTGCCCACATGAGACATTAACTAGGCTGACAAAAGCACTCTTCTGCTGGCATATCTGTGCCTATACCCAGGGTTTTGCTGGCATAGCTGTCAGCCAGTGGTGCAAGTGGTCTTTTGCTTTCACACAACTGGCAGCATCAGGGGCAACTGGTGTTACCACCTTA
>NW_005841832.1:127956-128570 GCF_000455745.1 Alligator sinensis | reverse complement strand
CGCTGATGGGGTGGGGTCCCCCCCACAGCAAAAAACTCACTGACTGGGTAGTGGCCACAGCACTACATCTGGCACTTCCACTCCCTGGCTGGCACTCACAGCGGGGGCACTGGCACTCCCACCTGCCCCCCTTGCCCACTGCCTAAGCAGGGAGCGCAGCCAGTCAGGGGGTGCACATGCACCCCTGTGCACCCCCTATGCATTGCCACTGGGCAGCATAACCATGACAAGAACTCTGCAGTGCAGATCCAGCCATGCCTCGCATCCTGCTGTCAGGGGTGGTGGGAGAGGCAGCATGAGACGGGAGAAAGGCAGACACTGTGAAGGGCTAATGGAGGGCAGCAGACAGAGCTGAGGAAAAGAACCATAGAGAAGGAGGGTTGGCAGGGACTTCACGAGGTCACATCTAGTCCAACCCCCTGCTCAGACCAGGACCATCCCCAACTAGATCATCCCAGCCAAGGATCTGTCTACCCAGGTCTTAAAAACCTCCAAGGATGGAGATTTCACCACCTCTCTGGATAACCCATTCTAGTGTTTTACTGCCCTCCTAGTGAAAAAGTTTTTCCAAATATCTAACCCAAACTTTGCTTGCTGGGACTTGAGCCCATTCC
>NW_005841832.1:127543-127909 GCF_000455745.1 Alligator sinensis | reverse complement strand
TGACCCCTTTCCTTCTTGTTCTGCCATCCGCCACCACAGACAGCAGCTCATCTCGTCTCTCTGTAACCCCCCTTCTGTAGTTGAAGGCTGCTATTAAATCCCCGCTCAGTCCTTTCTGCTCCAGACTCAGTAGGCCCCGTCCCCCCAGCCTCTCCTCACAAGTCTCGTCCCCCAAACCATTTCCGCTGCCCCCTCTGGACTCTCCGATTCGTCCGCATCCTTTCTTAGCGGGGCCCAAAGCTAGACCCCGGCCCCAGAGGCGGGCACGTGTTGGGGGCCGACACAGGCCCTCCCTGGCAGCGCCCCCCGCACAGCCCCGTGCTCCCCGCACTGCGCAGGCCCGCGGCGCCGGGCCGGGCAGAGGCG
>NW_005841832.1:112492-127515 GCF_000455745.1 Alligator sinensis | reverse complement strand
GGCCCCGCGCGGCCCCCCGCCCGCCGCTGCATCCCGCTCCCGTTCCCGCGCCGCCGCTCAAACCGCGCCCACTGCGCCTGCGCGGCTGACTCCCCACCCAGGGAGCATGCGCGTGGCGGAGATGAGGCCCAAAGGGAGCCCTGCTCTTATACTATTCCCTTACTACTGCCCTTACCTAGGAGCGAATGGCGTACGCGCACGCATGCGCACTTCAACGGTGAGGCCCAATTGCAGCCCTTTCCCTTACACAGTGCCCCTAGTGCTGCCTTTTCCCTAGCAAAGGGAGCATGTACGCATGCGCACTCAGCCGTGAGGCCCAGTTGAAGCCCTTTCCCTTACAGTAAGCCCTTAATCCTGCCCTTCATCTAGGAGCAAGGGCGGCGCGGCCAATCCGCATGCGCACCCTGGCAGTGAGGTTCAGTTGAAGCGCTTTCCCTCACGCTGTGCCCTCAGCGCTGCCCTTAGCTAGGAGCAAGGCGGGCCTGGGAGGCCCCGCCCGCTTGAGCATCCTTGGGGTGTCCCGGGCAGGGCAAGGCCGGCTCTGGCTTTTTGTGCCTTGCGCAGCACCCAGCAGGAAGGGTCTCGGGCCCGCGGGTTGCCAAGGCCCATCCTCCTAAATCCCATGGGTCCGGTCCCCCGGAATCTCAAGACAGTGAAAAGTGAGTTTCCTTGTGCTCATCGTAGCCTGCAGACTGCTCTCCTACCTCCCTGCCATGAGCACCGTGCTACAGGCTCAAGCGGCCGTGGGGATTCGTTGAAAGCAGAGAGCCTGACTGAGTCCCCTGACTCCAGCAGCTGGAGATTTAAATATAGCATAAAACTCTGCAAGGTTCTCATTAAAATGGCAAGAGCTGCCAACGCTGGAAGGCTCCCAGGAGGAGTCACCCCAAGAGTCTCCCACGTTGTTCTGAGGAGAGCCGAGAGCACCAGGCCGTGGCGCAGGGTGGACTTGAGAGGGTCTATTGGTGCCACATCCCCAGCAACCCGCCTGGGATCCGACACCCGCCTGGTCCCGCTCGCGCGTCCAACCAAGAAAGGCATCAGTGAACCTGCTCTGAGGACACGTCCTCAAGCACACCAGAGACAGTGACTTTGGGAGCAGCCGCGGTGCTACAAGTCCCGTGGAGTGCCTTTGCCATCACACTTCTGGGTTTGGTGTATGCAATGGGGAGCAGGCAGATGGGGAAAGCTGAAAAGTACTCCTCCATGTGGGCATCGGGGATGCCAGGTGGATGTACTACAGCCTGGAGCATCTTTGTTCAGAGGCAATGCTTTGAAATTTCTCTCTCTCTCTCTTTTTCTGACACCTTTGCAATGAAAAATACAGGTCCGTGAAAGTATTAATTATGTGCATTGTTCATGCATGGCAAGGGAATTAAGCAGTGAAAGCCATCTATCTAGTTCCTTCTGATCTCTGGAATAATCAGATCAATTATTTTAAAATGCTCAAAAGCACTGGTGGCCGCAGAAGCCTTAAGCTGATTACCTAATAAAATACACTTCATTATAGTCATAGACTTAAAAATTGAAAAGAATCACATCTTTAAAAGGTGCTCACAAGGTAATTGCATAAAACCCTATTACCTGTAGAGTTAATGAAGCATGGGGTGAGGACTAGAGCTCACTGGGAATTTTCCATCAAATTGCTATTTCTGTATAAAATTGGTTCCTGCAATGTCAAGACCTCCCCTAGGACAAAGCTTTGTAGGGTCTTTTTTGTCTTCTTTATTTTGTTTTGTTTCCCCTGGGGGAAAAAAATAAAATAGATCCTGGTCAGCCTGAATCCAAATAATTTGGTGTATTGAATCTAATCAGCTCAATTCCACATTAACTTGTGTCTATCTGAGTTGCCCCGGGAGTTTAAATTTAGGTGCCTTATGCTCCCATGATACCCAATGGACTGGATTCCCTGATCAAACTACATATCCATCATACGCTGCAACATCCCCTCTGGGGCTGCAGTGCAGTCAGAGAGGTTCTCTGCTCTAAGAGGGAAGGAAAAAGGCATGAAGGAGCTACACTATAGCTTTCACAAAGCAAAACAGTGACTCAGATGGCCACAGTTCAGTTTTGGACCCACCTGATATGAAACATTTTGAACATTCCATGAAAAACAAACATTGATCTTGGGCTTTTTCACCTCACTTTGGGCTATTCAGGCTGCAATTTCTTTAAAAAACACCCCACTAATCATTGCCTTTAGCACCTCACTTTGGGACATGCAGGCTACACCTGCTCAATGGATACTTAATAAAAATAGTGAAATACTCATTGGAGCAGGAACTGGAAATCAACCCCTACCCCCTTTTCCTAGGGGTTCCAGCTGAAAAAAATTAAATCACACCAGTTTAAGGCCAAACCCAGAACCCTGGGAAGCTAAATTACATTTGGTGGGTTCCCTCAGTGTGCAATACTTCTTTACTCACGAGCAACGAATCCAAGACAAAGGCTCCAAACAAAGAGAACTTGATGAGTGATAGGGAAAGGGGAGGGGGGAAGTTTGCAATTAGTAAACTAACAACTTTAAGTAAGAATCCCACATTCTCAGAGTGTCTTGGCAAAAGTGTTGGCCCTAGGTTACTTCTTACAGTTGTAAGTAGTTAATAAGGAATGTTCTATAATTAGCCACTACACTTCTCCCCACCTCTGTTTTATCTACTCACAGTTTGTTGGTCAAGTACAAAAATATAGGCATTCTGATGCCCCCCACAAAATGTTGCTGATGTAATAACAGCTCTGGGCTTGGGGCCCTCAGGTAAGCTGCAGCTCTTCTGGCTGCAGTGCTGGAAATCCTTCACCATGAAGCCACAGCACTGATCTGGGGTTTGCACAAAGCTTGTTCTCCTATTCATACCCACAGAGCACCTTCACTCCATTAACAACAACCCTTCACTGTGTGCCTCTTTTCACGCATCAAAGAAGGGCACTAACCTCCTCACAGGGACTCATCTAGACTTTCTCTGCTTGCTATTGCCTCTTCTTTCCACACACTCTCTGTATTTCTTCATTCCTTCCTTTTTCCTTTGGTACATCCCTGCTCCTACTGCCTCCCAACTCATCTCCCACTCAAGCATGGTGCCAGCCTCATTGCTGACATCACAATGCAGAACTCTGCAATTACATCATAGTGCTGAGATGAGGTAGGAAGTTGTACCAGATAGTATTATGAGAGGTTCTCCAATAGCAACTGTTTCTGGGGTTTGCTGGAGTCTTATTAGCCGCTTTGTACACAATCACAGAGACAATTGACTGGCACACTCTTCACACAAAAAAACCAGGGCTGCTGATCTAATAATGACTTCCAGATGGATGGGCACTAAGCAGCAGAAACTAGAAGGGATGTTCAGAAAGGACTAGACACAGTCTGACTTAATGGGGATCCCCCTGAATCTTGGGGGGGATGGCTACAATGGGGTACATCCCTAGAGGGGAAATCCAAATGGAAGATGAAGTGAAACAGGACACTATGTGTAAAGGCATTTCCAAGGCCTGAACGACTCAGTGGTACAATGAAAAGGGTAAGGTGGAAGAAGACTTTGGACAAGGCTAAAATCAAGGCAGAAATGTCACTGGGTTGAAATGAGCACAAATTAAAACTTCCATATCCTTTGCACATAGACACCCACCCACCTGCAGTGACATTTAAGAGTGCTTAGTCTTCTGGAAAAAAAATATTTCCAAGCCTCAAACTAAACTACATGAGAGCTTTTACTGCACATTGGTGCCTGTCCTTGAGTCTCTTCATCCATCTATTTATGTGAGTTTAACAGAGGAAGGAAAATGATCCTCGCTGAGGGGGAAAGGACATCCTGCAGACTGGATCCATTACAGTGATCTCTTTCAGGAGTGGAATAGCCTGTGGGGAGGGGACCCCCAGGCTTGTCCCACATCTATGAATGAGATAATAATGGCTGCCAACAAAGGCTGCCAATACGTTCATTCCCCTATAAAATAAATATCAGTTTACCCCAATCTCTTTATCTGCATAACAACACTGAGAGCCAGGGATCACTGAGTAAGTAATAAGACCACTCAGAAGCAAAATAGAGGAGCTTCTGAAGAAGACAAGTTTCTACTTCTGAATGGTCCTGTAGATGAACAGCTCATTCCAAACTGGTTGGCCCTATCATCTATCACCCTCATCCTCATAGGAGTATGTGTGCTTGTTGTGCAACTCAAAGCCAAGCTGATAAGCAAGCCACTGTACAATTATGGTCCCCTCTGTAAGTGTGTGCAGTGCAAATGCTTGCCAAGCTGAAGAACCATTTCAAAATAAGGGTAAATTTTTCTGTCCTACTTAGCTCCAAAGAGCACAAAGAATTTGAGGAGTACGTGTACTGAGTTCAAGGAACCCCAAAACTCTTATCTTGTAAAGCTGCTCACTGAGCATACCTTAATCAGGATCCCTTTTTAGGTCTCTGTTTTTCAATAGAAGTGCAGCCATTTGCTTCATGATATTGAGGGTCAGGTTCATTAAAAGTTGGCCAGCAACACTGCCATACCAGGTTAATGCTTGCAATAAAGCTGACTCTCCACTGGATGTCACAATTGTTCCAGAAAAATAAGCTGTAGAACTGCTTTAGCCAACCCAAACCAGGCAGTTGCTTCAGCTAGGAATGATGTCACAGATGCCCTGGCATCAGGACAGTGCCCTTACATCACAAAAGGAGACAAGGAAATGCCAGATGGAGTCTGGCAAAGACCTGGGTGGGTGAGTACTGATCAGAGGAGCAAACCACAACTTCCTGTTGAACCTTGGGCAAGACCTTATTTCTTCTTGAGGACACAAGTCATTCATGACTGCAAGATGCACACGCACTAGTGACTAGGCTGATGAGAATAATGTAGAATAATGACAATAACGGAGACTCGAGGTTTGAAGGCTGGTCCTGTGCTAATCTGGAATTTGCATCCTTTGTGACTGAAATCTTCTTTCAAGTAAGTAAAGACATAAAGGTTGAGTTATGCACCCACTCTGTGAAGCAGATGCCTTCAAATCTTTGCAGGACAGCATCAACACACAGGTAGGACTCATAGGCATCTCTTTGGAGGCCTCAGCAAGTCTGAGGAACTATATTTTCTGCAAAGAGTCAAGCTACAGCTTTCCAAGGGGGAAAGACCTGCATCTGAACATCTTTTTGGTCAAATCAGAGAGAGGAAACATGAGGCAAATGCAAAAAGACAACATCTACCTATGCACCAACAGCATGTCCCAAAGCTGATAATGCAGACAGGGATATTGACCTGTCAAGTGAGATTACAGGCAAGAACATGCTAAAAAAGGAAACGCTATCAGCAAAGCATTGGCACTTGGTGAACTGGTTTTCCGAAAGCAATGCCAGCCTTGGGGGTTCTGACAATGAATGATTCTTCAGAGATGCCACCGCCTCAAAGACACAGCTAAACGTGTTAAAGGATATGGATGCCATAGAATGATATTCTCACCAAGCCTGGGTGGGTCTGGAGCCAGCAGGGTGCTGGAACCAGCCTGAGAGATTGCAGCTCTGACACCAAAGTTCCTGCACAATCAGATAATAAGAGACTGAGGGGACAGAGGCAGTGGTGGTTGAAGTGGAAGATGAAGTAGGGCCCCAAGAGTCAGTGCCTCATAGGGGTAGAAATTCTAAAAGGGATGCTGACCTGTCTCTTCATAGGAAATGACCCAAGCAACATGGATATCTTCAGTGACTAGGCGTTTGAGTAGCAAAAATATATTTTTGAGCAACTCCTAAGATATATGACACATTACCTCATTTGCTGTTGTAGCTCTCAGAATCTCCTGCCATTTCGTCTTCAGATGCTCCCAGGAAAAGCAGCTGTGCAAGTCTGTGATTTTCCCATTCACTGGCTCACCTAGAAAAACAGGTGGATCTCAAAGGGTGGGTTTTGTTTATTTTTTTCAGACAGAAAACAAAGGGGAAAATAATTGTTTTGGGTGGAATAAAACACTGGGATTTTGGGGGGACAGTTCTCGAGTAAATGTAGGCACCTTTCAAAGCTAAAAAACAAGTCATCCTGAACATGTGAAAAATAAAATATTTCACCTTCTTAAAATCTGAAAACAACACTGTTTAGATCAGTAATTCCCAACCTTGTTTAGACTTAAGGCACCCTTCATTAGATTCAAAGCACCCCTTAAAAAATGCCAGCTCTCAGCTTTCACTCTTTTTTTTGATGATGGTAAAATAGTAAAGCAGGTCTTCTATTGCAAAGAGCTCAGAAAGATCACACTAGATTAAAATGTTTGGGACACTATAGATTCCTATTTGAAATCTCTGGATTCATTATGTGAATCATGTGTAGACGCTTTTACACCTACCAGTTCTAATAATGTGTGGTATTCTGCAACACCTTTAAAAGGATCTCACAGCACTCTGGGTGAGAATGATTGGTTTAGACCCACACAAGCAATGAATTCAAACATAAATCTGTGCTAGCTTTGGTTGACCCGTATCTGCAAATCCCCCTCCCCTTTCCCCAAATTTCCCAGGTCTATAAAAAAGGCCACACAAGCTGCTTCAGAAGGCCAGGCCACAAACTCCAGTTTTGGAGAGGCTGCCTGGCACTTAAAGAACAGCTATTGTAGCACTGGGAGCCTGATCAACCCTGGGCACAACAGTACTGAAACAAGTGTGCATCACCTCATCAAACAACACATGAATCCCTGAGTCCTCTCAGTGTGTTCCACCAGGTTCAAAGAGATGGAGCTCCCTATTTGAATCCTGGCACTAAAGCAGAGCTCAGCCCATTACCCCACAATGACTTTAGCTTACTGGTCAGGTAAGCTGGAAAGGGTAATTTTCTAAAAGCCAAGCAACCTTTCTCTGGCAACATTAAAAAAGCTCTCATGGGAATATCAGCCTCCTGGATCAGGGGATTGTATGGAAATGTTGCCCTTTGTAAAGGCTACCGCAAGGGGGGTGGGTTCTGTGTTGGGGGTATTACCTAGAAACCACTAGAGATGTCATTACAGCTTGAAGACAAGGGTCAGTTCCACATACCATAAAACAATTGTCCCGGCCCTTAACAGAAGCATGTTGTGTATATAAAGTTTTGCTTCATTTAATTCTGTGCATGTGAAAAACAGGCCTTAATTCTGGTGTTGATTTCTAAACAAAGGCAAGGTTTGCTCTGACAGAAAGACAATGGAAACAATAGCACTCTGTCTATCATTATATACAGGATTGCTGCGGGCAAGGCAGCCTAGGGAACAGGTTTATAGCCAGGTTTAATTCAAGGCAGGGCTGTTTTGTAAGCATGTATTGCAAAAAGCAGAGGGACAGTCAATAATTCAGTTGAAGCCTCTGGGTGAGGAAGGATGTGTCTGGAAACATTTAAACCACCTGCATCATTTTAGAAAACCCCAGGTGCTTCAGGAGAAAGCCTTCCTCCCAGGCTAAGGACAGACATTCAAAAAGCCTGAGCCTGAATTGATTCAGTTTTTGCAAGTTAGTCTAACCTGCAAAGCTTGAACCAATTTGGAGGTGGATAGACATTCCCTTTTCATTCCAGAAATGCAAGCACATGCCTGCAGTGGCTCAGGCTAGAGCAACCCTCCCTTCCCTTCTACAGGGCTGAGCTGAGGGGAGGTGTGGCCAGGTCTGGGCAGCACAGCAGGGAATTGATAACTGTGTTTATCACTCCTAAAACTCAGTGTTTATCACCCCATTAAGAAACAGCAGAGGCACATTACCAGCTACCTGTTGATTCTGCCTTTGTCACTGCACAGACTGGAGCCAGCATGTGGTCTGCTAGCGAATACACAGATACCTCTCAGCAAGGCAGAGGGGAGAATTCCTGTTTAGCAAGGAGTGGTGAGGGGGTGGGGTGAGCAGCCTGCAAGTCTCTGCCAGAGCTGTAGCCAGGGAGCAGGGGGGCAGAGCCAGCTCTGCTATGGAGCAGAGAGCCCTGCCCAGCCCAGAAAGCATGCTGGGGTGCTGGAGGAGTCTGGTTTATCTTAAACCAGCAGTGGCCCTGGACAGACATTCCATAAACCAGTTTGAGCCAAATCAGTTACTACATTCAACCAGGTTTATTTCAAACTGGTTTCTGCCATTTTCAAACTGGTTTATGTACATTGAACATCTGTTCTGTTACAGGTTTAAACCAGTTTCTGATCACTTAAACCAGTTTATGTGTAATGTCTGTCCCTAGCCTCCAAACTGCTAGACAACCTAGGTTCAGGACTGCTTCTCTTCTCAACTCCCAACTTGGTAGAGCCCAGAATTTGCCATCATTTCTTGGAATCTTAAAAACATCTGTGAATGTAGTATGATATACTCAAGAAAACTAGAAGCTGATAAGCCAGAGCCAGCAAGGACTGTGTAGGCTTCCCTCCCCTCCAAAAAAAAAAAAAAAAAAAAAAGACATTACAGATAGAGACCACGCTACAGCATCATTTATAGATCACTCTCTAACCCATCTATTCTCTCGGATACAGGGCCAAATTAACCCTTTAGTGGGCCCTAGGCAAACAAACTTGTGGGCCCCTACTTAATACTGTATATTTATATTCCTTTTTCCCTCAATAATTATAATATGTAAAATAAGCACAGTTGGGCCCTTTCTTCACTTCGGGCCCTAGGCAAGTGCCTAGTTTGCCTATGCATTAATCTGGCCCTGCTCTTATAGACTTTGTGACAGTCCTGTCTCAGCACCTCTCTGTTATTAACAGATGTTTAATCTTGAACAGGAGTCCTATGAGAAGGAAATATCCACTGTGAGATGGAAAAAACCATGCAACTGGCTAATTTTGCCCTTTGCTTTGTGAGATAATTACCAGTGGATCACACAGGAGATGGATTAAGTGAGGTGGGCAGGGTAGCTGCTGAAGACACTAAAGGAAGGAGCTGGGAGATATCTAGACTGGTTCCAAACAGGAAAGTAAATGGAGAGGCAGGGCTGAAAACAGAAAAGGGTGATCATGAAAGAGACCTGGTGTAGCAAGCCTTTCCCACACATTTGTACAGTATCTATTTAAATTCAAACTGCACCTTTCAAGTTACAGAAAACATAACCTTTAGCACCAAGATCATGTTCTAGTGGGAGTTATAGAAATATTATTTGGTACTATATACCAAACTAACCTGTGAGCTGGTATAAGATAAGCAATACTTTAGTCAAATTATCCGATCTACTGGACTTCAGTAAAACACTAAATATGGAAATCATTAACTATACTGGAGAAGATGGGGATTGCTATGAGGTAGGTACCAAACTGGCTGAAGGGGAGGAGAACAACAGATTGTGCTGAATGGGTAACTGCCAGGTTGGGGAAATGTTACTCATTAAGCTCCTCAATTCTCATCCTTGGACTGATCTTTAATATTTTTATTTACAACCTTGGCACAAAATATCAGTGTGTGCTAATTAAATCTGCTGATGAGACAAAGTTGGGAGGCATTATCAGTAGTACAAAGGAGAATCGAGATATCACACAGGAAGAACTGGATGACTGCGAAGACTGGTGTAACAGAAGTTTCTGGACATGCACTTAGGGACCAGCAAGAATTTCTGGTGTGAAATAGGGGCACAATCATTGGAAATGACCAAGGAAAAAATTATGGCCATATGAGGCAATCACAAGTGGCAACAAGACATCAATGTGATATATCCATGAAAAGGCAAAGGCAATCCTAAAAGGTATAATGAGAGGTATTTCTAGTGGGTGGGAGAAAGGGTGAGAGTTCATTTAGAACACGGGTTATTTCTGGCCTGCCACATTCAAGTAAGATTCATTCAAACTGGAACAGATATAGAGGATGACTACTATGAAACAGTGGCCCTGCCTTACAGGAACAGGCTAATAAATCTTTGTTTGTTTAGCCTAGCAAAATGAAGACAGAAAGGATATATGACTGCCCTCTATATGTGCACCAAGGGTTAGACACCAGAAAGTGAGGAGCACTTTAAACTAAAGGAAAAGACTGGCATAAGAACTACTGAGCATAATCTGGCCATAAATAAAATTGAGGCTGGAAGTTAAATGAAGGCTTGCAGCCTTGATCATGTTATGACTGTGGTGATATGCAATGTCTACAATAGCATGAGCCTGGACTGATAACCCAGCAGGTCCTCTCTACTTCTATGGGCTGTTTTCCTATGTTCCTAAATTGAAAAGCTTCCCAATAATGAGTGTTTTGTCACTTCATTTTGAAGGCTATTCTGTATTTAAGATTCTCTCCCTGCTGGCAAATTCCTCCTGCTCCCCAACATATTTTTTTCCATTCTTAATTTCATAGCATTTAGTCCAAATAATCCCAATTACTAACATGCCCAGTAATGTTGGCAGAGCAGTGCCCAGAACTAATGGCCTGATCCTATACTATTGAAGTCAGTGGAAGCTTTGCCATGCTGCAGCACAGAGCCTACACTCTAGCTGTGGTCTGACGACAGCTGTACAGAGGGATAAATACTGGGAACCGTGTTTTACACCAAGATCTTCTTGGTTATGACACCCACCCCCCACCCAAATATTTGTTTCACCATTTCAACTCACAGATCTTTTCTTCTCCACAAACAGCTGTTTTCCAAGTGATATGAGCCCAGATGCACTTGCTGCATTTTTCCCAGCTGACTCCCACTGTCAGCCCCTTTCTAGTTTCTCTAGTTGACACTGCCATGTCCCTTATTCTCATTTGACAGTGCCTCCAGTTACCACAGGCTGGAGGCCAGACAAGTCTTTGCAATGATGTCACACAGACACTAGTCAATTCAGTTGTTATGTGACTGTGACTGGTGCACCCAAAATCAAAGCTGAGCCTTGCACTTGAAAAAAGGATTTTTCCCCCCTGTCTTGTTTATATCTAACAAATACACTGCATCTTCCCATAAAATCATAGCTCTTGCACAGCAAAGAAGCAATTTCCTGGGACTTTATAGGTTAATCTGCGTTATAGGTCAATCTGTAAATTGTTTTATGGTTAGTTTCAGTTTGGGAAATGAGTTGTAAAAAAAAATCCAGTGGGTCCTTCAGGCCACATGTCTATATGGCTTCTCTCCCAGCTCCAAGGCAAAGATCCTGAGAAGAGCCCTAAGGCCATTGGTCTGGTCACTGCCGAGCTGCATACTCTGTCTAATGGCTGGTTTCTGGTGGGCCCAGAACGAGTAGACAGACAGGGCTTATTTTGTCAGCAGCAGACCTGGGCGTTGGGATGGAAGCTGTGTAGACATGCCCTTAGAGTAGTGTTTCTTAAACTTTTTAGACTCAAGGCACCTCTCAGAAAATGCCATTGCTCTGTGGTGCCCTGTATCTGTGGGAAGAGGGAAGCAGAGAAGTAGTGTGCATGTAGTGCTGGAGGTGGCAGAGAAATGGTGACTCTTATGGCTGTGTGCCAGGGATAGTATGGGTGTAGAAACCTTATTTCTCTCAACACCAAGGTTCTTGTGTTTTTTCTTGGCAAACTGAGTCACAAGAAAAGATCTTATCCTACCGTCCAAGCCTTCTCTCCATGAGACTGGCTCAATACAAGGCATTTAATTGCACACAAACACATACTTGTCTGATTTTGAAACATTTAGAAGAAAGCTGCCCTGGATATTTTCAGAAGTCAATTGTTAGTGCATGATGTGTGTATCCTGTATGCCCTCTCTTTAACCTCTGGGTGGAGGAGCAGACATTATTGTATTCCTACCCCATCACTGTCCTGCCCCCTTCTTGTATCTTCCCAACTCCTCCCCCACATAACTTCCCAATGAACCACCATTTACTTGAACACGTGTGGCAAAGATGCCACTTGCAGGAAATCAGGTTTAGAGCTCTGCTAAAGTGCATGGTAGTTCCCAAACACCATGCTTCTGCATTTGTTGTAGACTGGAATTAGAATGAACAAGTACTAGAAGCCAAGGAGACAGCAAGAATGTGTCTGACCGCTCAGCCTCAGGGTATATTTTGTGCCTGACCTGGACTGAATCCAGTATATTTTTATTTCAGAATGGTAAGACTGGGAATTCAGTTTCTAATTTGGTCCAGCCCCTGACTCCAGGCTTTCAGCATCCAAACTAGCTTTCCCAGCATTCTTGCAAAATTTCGCCACATTAATAGCAAGTTACTGCATTTCCCAGGCCCCCAAGTGTCATGACAAAAATGTAAGTTGCTAATGTTTCCCTATTTTCAAATAGAAAACCCTAAAGATCAGTAGAATCTGGGTGGAGTCCTGAGCTCCCAAACCAGAAGGGGGTTAAAAACAATAACCTTTCTCCCTTTTTAGTAGTTTGCTGGTGTATTTAAAAAATATTTTTACCTTCTTACTCTCATAACTCAGTCACTGGAGACAGAATCCTGCCTTGGGGTACTGCTACTGACACCCTGGCAGGTAGCCATTCACATTCTGCTCATTGCTTCCACAGTCTGTAGTCTAAAACTCCTTCCAATTATTCAGTACCTGGGAAGAGCCAGCCAGTTCAATGAACAGATGCCACCACCCCAGTTAGCAACTGGAAGCCCATCTTTCACAGTTTCAGCAGAAAGAACAAGGGTCAAAAAGGCTGCAGAGACAAAACTCCCTTGTCAACTTTGCAAGGGGGACCTCCTAAACCAAAGGGTGGGCAAAATGCAGCCCGGGGGCCGGATGCAGCCTGCCAGGCCATTCTATCCGGACTGCGGGGCCCCTAAAAACTTTAGAAAATTAATATTTATCTGCCCTGGGCTGCCTGTCATGCGGCCCTCGATGGCTTCCCAAAACTCAGTAAGCGGCCCTCTGCCCAAAATAATTGCCTGCCCCTATCCTAAACAGAGCTAAGGCAAGTTTCAGGCCAAACAGTATGTGTGAAGCTTCCAATGTCAAATCTGTGCTGGGCCGGATTCAGGGATCTACAAAAAATTCTATCTACAGTGCTGTCAGTATTAAAATGGGACTACTTCCTTAAAAAGACAACTGACTGCTAGAAAAGCAGATGAAGCTACATGCAAGTTACCTGTCCCTCTTTGCCAGAGAAATCATCATAACCTAGAGGTCTGTTTCTTTAGTAACTTCAGTCTGCAGCCAGGAAAGGAAAGTGCTTCCGACTGCTGAAAGGAAGTGGGGCATGTTAATTCTTGAGCAGCTGCTAGTGTAGAGCTGCATAGGATGATTTCAGAGCATTGGCCTTTCAAGCACATGTTCATTAAAAAATTACACAGGAGAGATTTTGCAGAGTGTCTAATGTGCAACCTATGTCCAAAATATTTTATATTCTTAAAAAAAAGCAACTGCAAAATAATAGTACACATTACCAGTGGAAGAGAGAGAGATTTTGAGGATTCATAAGCTATGATTTGAAAAGCAAATCACTAAGGTAAAAAGAGACAGATAATGGGAGGAGCACCAGGAAGCAGGGTATTTGCACCCCGAGATCCAGGTCTCAAGCACAATGCTGTTCAGAAAAAACCTGTCCTATCTGTGTTCTTGGCTTTTCCTTACCATTGTTCTCACCCCTGAACTGTTTCCTCCCAAAGCCAGAAATAGAAAGGAAGGGCTCCTGATAGTCATCAAATAGGTGTGGATTGCACTCACAAAATGTATATGGTGTCCTCCAGTAATGGTTGGTCCATATAGGTGAATTTTGTCTGAACAGGCCCAGCTGACCAAAGGACAGAGTTATATCTGTACAACTGTCCTGGCCTCACTGCTACCATTCCACTAATCTTTGTGTAAGCTACATATTTTATCAAAAGTGATTTTATATTTGCTCCCCAATTATTCACATAAATGTTGAATAGCCCCTGGCTAGGTGCTGAGCCCTCCAAAACCTAAACAAAGAAACTTCACCATCTGAGGATGATTCCCTAATGGAATCTGCCACTTAACCAGTTCTTAATCCATTTGCCATGGGCTTTCACAATGTAGCATAGCACTATTTAAAAAAAAAAAAATCAGGATGTCTTGTAGTACCAAGTCAAACATGTGACAGATGTTTCAATACATTGCTCCTCTGCAGTTACCTTTATCTCGTTAAAGAATGAAATCAGATTTATTTGACAAGATCTATTTCTATAAAACCATGCTGACTGGTCTACGTTATTTTCATGTTCTTTACTAATGGAATACTGCATCAGCTTTTCCATTATCTTGCCTAGGACTAATATTGGGCTTAATGACCAAAAGACACCCTGTTTTTCATTTCCCTTTTGTCATAGTGGCACAACATCAGAATATTTCCATTCTTCAAGAATTTTCCTGTTATACCAGGCAGCTCTTTAAAGACTTTTGGGCACAAGTTGCCTACTGATTTTAAAAGATTTTCCTTAGTAGTTGTTGTTTAACATCCCCCTTGGTTACTAATGGACTGGAAAATACTTCTTCATCCCCATGTGCAACAAGCATATCATCTCATTTTATTCCAAACACAGAAGAGAAATATTTATACAGCCTTTTCTGTATCATCATTATCAATTTTCCCTCAGCCTCCTAGCTGGGAGGCTATCCCAGTGCAACAGCCCTTCTTTTGTTCCTAACATAATTTATTAATGCCTTTTTATTGGACTTAGCCCAGCAGCCTTCTCATGTTTTGAGATGCATTTTATTCTTTGCCCTGATGGGTGCTGCTTATTCTTTCAGTCTTTGTCATTGTGAGGGGGCAGGAGGAGACAACATGCAATGGTACTGTTGCCAAGGTTTACATTTTTTTTGCAGTATCTAGGTCCTCCCCTACCCTCCCACCCCTTCCTCCCCAAAGACCCAAGTCTTTGAGAGGACAACCTCAGCATTCACATTTTTGAAAAGGCATTCACATTGCCTGGGTTGTGAAGAAAAGTTCAAACATGTGCAAATAGAAAGGCCCTCAGTTGTATCACTTTTAACATTTCAGGATTTTAAAACTAAATCTCATAGGGAGGGTGGGAATCAGATGTTGAATGTTGAATGTCTGGGACTGATAGTCCTGCAGCAATCCTACTCCATGTTTTGAGCGGTCTCTGCTAAAAACCCTGCCCCTTCCTTTCTCATCCAGGAGCCTGTTCTCCCCAAGGAAAGTCATCTGCAATCTAGAACAAAGAAGGGCCCTGCCTAAGAGCTACCACCTGCTGTTCCCCTGACTTCCCTACA
>NW_005841832.1:75112-112478 GCF_000455745.1 Alligator sinensis | reverse complement strand
TCCCTACCCCCCCCCAAGCCCTGATACTTAGACAGGTGAAGAAGAAATCCTTGCCTGTACCTTCTGTCCCCATAGGTCCCCTTTCACAAGCACTGTGAAAGAAAAGCACTTGCAGGAGTCATAGCATCTGATGAAATAGGATGTTGTCTATGAAAGCTCATGCCCCACTGGAGCACATAGTGTCAAAGATGCCACCTTGCCCTATGTTCTGCCTGACTTCAGGCTAACCATCTCTCTACTGACAGGAACAGAGAGGTTTACTCCCCCACTCCCCTTTTCCCCCAGTTGTACATGTGACCATTTGATAGTGAGGGTCTGAACCATTTTCTTGATGGCACAAATGGCATGCTGGTCAGGCTCTCGGGGCTGTTCATGGGAAGCCTGCACTGCTACTCCCTGTGTAGCTTTCTGGATAAAAGCTGGACTCTGGTCTTAAGGCCTGCTAAGATGATACTACTGGCTTTGGCCAGCTCCACACCCTCCCCAACACTGGCTCCATGTCAACACTGCCTTGGGAACAGCAGCTCACCAACAGGTTATAGCAGAGGTTAGTCCTGCAGTTTAGAGGCTGGATGCCTCCTTCCCTCCTGTGTTCTCATTCCCCATGCTGACCCTCTGGGAAGCTGCAAGGGGCTGAGGGCCAGCAGGGACAAACAGCTCTATGTAGTAACCAGGGCAACAGACGCGCTAACACAGAGTAGCATAGAAGAGGCTTTATGAGTGTTGCCTTGGGAAAAGAACTTGGAGCAGCAATGGGATGGAAGCAGAGGAAGATATTTAATACCACTATAAAGCTTCGTTGACACAAGTCACCTTTTATCACCCCAGGTTTGCACAATTCCATGCACACACATTCCCAGCCTTTCACCTAAACAAAGATGACTTCCTGAAGGACATAAGCCCTCAGTGGCCCTAGGGCCACTGGTACGATTTCAGTGTATACGTGCACTGGAAATACAGCACAGCAAAGTCAGTAGCTGCAAGCCCTAAGCCTCAGCACACAGTGCTCCAGGTCTTCTGCCAACACCATCTCTCCTGGGAAGAAATTATGGAACCAGGTGCATGCATCTCTCCCAGAAATATCACACTGCCAGCAGCTATAAACCAACCAAAGCTCAAGGGGGAAAACTTTCCAGTGTTAAAATGGTCTTGCAGTAATTAACTGCTATGAGTCTGCCTTGCCTCAAACCCAGTTCTTATGGGAAGGTTGTAATGCAATGCAACACTGCACATTAACAGATGCCACCATCAAAGCAACAACCCTGCTACTTTACAATAAAAATTTTTTCTTCATCCTTAATCACTGGAAACTGCCCAGGAAAAGGTTCATGAACTCCTTGGGGGTGGGTGTTATGAGAGTCAGAGAACAGAGTTGTTACATGCAACACTCCACCATCATAGGCATCCCAACAGAATGCCAATACCATTGCTGAGGCCACTGGTTTAAGAGCTCTCCGAGGAATGCCACAGCTTTACTGTGAGTTCACTCTAGTAGATGCCCAGAGGTCTGTTTTTGGGTTCCAAGATGCTGGACATCTGTGCTCCTAAGCTCCCCTGGGTATCAGTCAGCTTCAGTTACTGTTTCTGACTCCAGACTGCAACCAGTGCATGGAAGTGGAACCAAGTCCCTCCTGCCCCCGAGCGGTTCTGATCCCACTAGCTTGAGTGTTCTTTCCCAGGGCTGCAGCTTAGTCATCGCTCTGATTTACTCTGTACCTCTTCAAACACCTCTGACAAGTGAAGTCTGTGACATCCAGGCTTTCCAAAGGTTTCTAACACAATTACTCTCTACTTTAGAGAGCCGAAGAAATATACAGACCTACAAAAAATGTTCCTCAGTTTCCTCACTATTCATAAGCATTCTTATATTAGGGTCTTTTAAGGGATCAGGATCCTTCTTCTATTGCCCTTCCACACACATATTCTCCTAGGAATATAGAATCTTTCTCCCTCCCACACTCAGCTCTCCGCTTCTGGTGTCTTCTCCTTTTCTTTCAGATGGCCTCTGAGGCCATGTCCCCACAAGCAGTGGCTTGCAATTGCCACAAATTTGTGCTGCTGCTTTTTGCCCTGGTCCACACCCCTGCACATGGGATTAACATGGAGAAAAATGATCTGGGTGTGGTAGAGGAGGCTGGGGCCAGCACCTGGGCTGGCCCCAGCAGCCTTACTTGAGGTCTTGGGGGGCCTGCCAGGGCTCCAGCGGCAGTGATCTGCATGTGCAGAGCCTGGCCAGCAGCTGGAGCATAACTTTGGCCAGCCAGGCTCCAGTTTCAGGCAGTGCACACTTCTGTCAGATGCACCGCCCCACTTTTTTCCACATACATTTTTTTTTTTTTGATACCAGGATTTCCCAGTATCTAAATTTGCCACATGGTGAAAGAACCCAATCACATATGCAGGGTGCATTTTGCAGTGCCTCAAAAGCCTTTGAGATGCCACAAAATGCAAGCGCATGCTCAAGTGGACGCGGCCTTAGAGACTTCTTCTTTTATAATCTTCAGTCATGGTATAAACGGCACCAGTGGTAGGTAAATCTTGGGAAGGTAAGTGCAATCTTCTGCTAGGCAAGCTGGATGCAATACCCATAATGAAAAGTTGGATGAAATACTATTTTTTTAATTTGTAAATACTTTTACTTTTTTTTTTTAATTAAGACTTTTCACATGAAAAAATGTGGAAATGCAGACTGTTGGGATGAATATAAAAAGGCATACATGCCCTTTCAGATTGCTTTCTTTGTCCTTCAGTTTAGGTAGGAAGGTTGACATTGGTCAGGTGACTACTGGCTAGCTCCCCCTATTCTTTCTTCCTAACAATGAGGATGGGTTAAGCATCAGAACAGATCACCTAGAGAGGTTGTGGAATCTCCATCCTTGAAAGTTTTTATGAGCATGTTACATAAGCACTTAGCTGGGATAATTTAGACAGGGATGATCCAGCCTTGAGCAGGGAGTAGGAGTACGTGACCACCTGAAGTCTTGTCCAGCCCTATCTTTCAGCGAACAGAAATGCTACTGCATTCCAACTGACTCTACAACTTGCACATCCTGGTGGGTTTTTAAGCAGAAATGGCCTTTCAGGTTTTCTGAAAGAAGCAAACAGGTTGTGTAAGATTATCTTGCTGTAACCCATTAAACACTGTTTTGAGCCCATTTCCCCCATGAAGACCCCAGCTGTCCAGAGTGTGTTAAAGGGACTGGACAGTGTGGGGCTAGGGAGCCCTGCCAGAAGGTCTGGTTGAAGTGGGACTAAGTGACCCGTTAGTGGAGGGGTAAGGGCTGCCTGAGCTGGGACAACAGACCTGCTTGAGGTAGGGGCTGGCAGAAACAGGATGAGGGATGTGACTAAGAGGGTTAGCTAAAGAAGGGGTGAGGCTTTGGCTGGACAGAATGGCCAGAGTAGTGTCTAGTATCTTTACCTTGGAGGACTTGAACATAGCAGACACCCAGAGCCCTAACTAAGGGAGCTGGCTGGAAGCAGGGCCATGAGCCTGCCTTGAGAAAAGGGGCTGGCTGGAGAGGGCATGAAGCCTGTCTTGGTGTCAGGGGAGGGCTGTCATGGGAGTACGGTAAGAGGCTCAGCTGAGTGTACAGCCAAGCCTCCATAAGTGGTCAAGTGTGCAAGCCTTTAGCAACAACTCCCTGTGATATGTGCAGGTGGCAGAAGAGGGCACCAAAAAGCTTCCTCTGCTTCGGTCACCAAAAAGCTTCCTCTGCTTCCGACACAAAGTAGGCACTCTCTGAGATTAGTTTCAGTGGAAATCAGGCTTTTCTGATTTTCACCAAAATCAGTAGGGCTCTTATCCATGATGTGTAGAACACTCCCAAACATTTTTAAATCAATAGATAAATGCCACTGAGTTGAACAAAGGCTTCTCTCTGCTCATGTAAAAAATAAGCACCTCTAATTTCATATCGGGGGGCTCCAAGTCTTAGGTAAACCAGGCTGGAATCTCTACCTCTGGCCTTGTGGCCATTTTAAAGGATACTGCACTAAACATGAACTTTAGCATTATCTGAGTGCTGTCTGGATAAACTAAATCTATTGGGATAGGGCAAAGGCAAGTGATATGGTTTAACCCAGGCATGGGGTACAGTTCCTGTCTATCTCCTGCTCAGCCAACATAGCTCCTGATGTGAAGCAGCCCATCTAGACCAAACCTGAAGCCCTATGCCTCCTAACACTGCCCTAACACCTCAGTCCTGACCCATGGTATTATTTGCTGACTCATTTCTACAAACAGAATTAAAGTAATGAAATGAACTGCTGGGAAAAATGTGATGACTGGTAGAACTACAACTGATGTCACAATGTGTCTCTGCCAGGAAAATATGGAAATAAGGCAAGCATATTGGAAAGAGAGTGAAGATTAGCTAAATTACCTTTAATATCAGAGAGTGCGTGTGTCAGCATCAAGGGAGCACAGTATGGAAATCAGGCTAAACCAGGGTTCTAGTTTAGTCTAGTTTAGTTTGGTGACCATCTAGTTTCCCGATGGTCAACAAAAATCAGCACAGTTCTGTCCACTGGGCCTAGAAAAACAGCTTTGGAAAGAGTGTGGCAGACCGTTAACTTATTATTGAGCCAGTCACATGGGGTGTTGACAACTATACCAGGTTAGTTAGGTACATGACAGATACAGGGCCCAGTGAGAAAAGATGTCATATTTTATGCAAACTTATGGAGGCAGGGATGGGGAAGGAATAGCTGAACAAAGCAGAGAGATAAAAGTGCTGAGGACAGGTGGGTATTTTTGTTTATTTGTTTGTCTGTTTTATTTTTTATTTTTTAATAGCTGGCATTCTCTGGATTGCAGCCAACATAAAACAATAGGAGCCTCAAGTTAGATCCCTAAGTCCATATTTAGTAGAGCTGGTCAGAAGTTTTCCAAAAGAATATTTTTCATCTAAATCAAAACATTTAGTGGGCGTGTGTTGATTGCGCTGACTCTTCCAACAAGTTGGCGAGGACTGGGACTCTTGGGGTTTCTAACTCCCCTGCCTGTGGCAGAAAGCCTGCAAGCCCCAGACTTACGGTAGAACTGTGAGCATTTCCAGTGTCTGCCACACAGCAAGGATTTTCAGGCAGCCAGCCAAAGCTCAAGGCAGCTCAAGAAGCCTCATAAATTTTCTTAAATTTTTTCCAGTTTCCAAATTTCCCACCGAGCTTCAGAATTTCTCCAGACAGACCTAATACTAAGGCCTGAACCAATTTTCAGAAATCCTCAGCACCTTGCTGCTGCCACAAATGGCTTTGTTAACTCTGACAGTGATTCCAATATTGAAAAAACAAATTCTGTGTTCAATTGAGACATTTCAGTGCTACTGGGCGCATCTGCAGGAAATGCTACTGTGCAGAGGTGCCAGTGAATGCCTTTTTAGTGATGCTTCTGTGCAGTAGCCTAATAAGACTGCAGAGTAGTGTATTGGAGCTGTTTGTGCTGTGATGCACTACTGGGCAGTATTATTCAGCTACTGCGCAGTTAGCGTCTTGTGTAGTTGCGCCCACTGAGTATGTAACAAGAATTCTTGTGTCAATGTATGCCAACTGGATTTAGATATAAAGAGTTTATGAAGTTCAAATTAAATTTTTTGAAGCATTCCTCAAGGTTTCTCTCTTTTGGAGCACCTAACCTGATATGTACAAATGAGTCTGAGAAATTCTTCAAAATATGTTTAATGTATAAATATCTAACTTTTGTCACTGATTAGGATATAAATCAACAACAATATGATGAAAAAGAATCATTCAGCAGTGAAATAGTTACTGTTAACAACACTTTGGATCACTAGATATGGAACATTATATTGAGATAAGGAGGGCAGTTCACACCTCTCTGAGCTATTTCAGCCCACTGATTAAATAGAAATAGTTGAACAAGACTTAAGGGAAAGTTAAGGAAAATGCTTTCATAATTTCCTCCAGAGTATTTTTTTTCCAATGGAAACAAACAAACCCTTAAACAGGTTACTTTTCAAAAACTTAAAAAGGGATTGATTTTTTTATATTCACTTTAAAAAAAACAACCAATTTACATCAAGAATGGAATATTCTTACTGAAAATCTTTACCAAAAAATCAATTTACAGTTTTTCACCAGAATATAAAAATAATGCTCTGTGAAAATGTTTTTGTTCAGAAGCCATTTCCCATTAAAAATGCTTTGGAAATAATCCATCTTTACATTTTTGATGCACAAGCAGTTAGTATCAATTTATTATTATTGATTTGGATGTGGGGGTGAAGAGCTCACTGGCCAAGTTCATGGACGACACCAAGTTATGGGGGAGCGTGGTCACGCTTGAATATAGGCTACAGTTACAGGCAGACCTAGATAGGCTGGCAAGTTGAGCAGATCAGAATCTGATGAAGTTCAATGTTGAGAAATGTAAAGTGCTCCACCTCAGGACAAGCAACCCCCAACACACCACACTACAGGCTTGGTGGCACCAAACTGACTAGCACCACAAATGAAAAGGACCTGGGGGAAATAATAGACCACGGTATGACTATGAGCCGGCAGTGCGATGCTGTAGCCAGTATGGGCAAATTATACTCTGGCATGCATCAATTGATCTCCAGGGAAGTCAAGGAGGTGATTCTTCTGCTCTACTTGGCACCAGTGAGACCGCAGCTGGAGTACTGTGTCCAGTTCTGGGCACCACACTTTAACAAGGACATGGACAAGCTTGAGAGAGTCCAAAGAAGAGCCACCCATATGATCAGAGTCTTACACAGCAAGCCATACAAGGAAAGGCTGAGGGATCTGGGACTCTTCAGCCTGAGGAAAAGAAGGCTGAGACAGGACCTGGTAGCAGCTTACTGCTACACTAGGGGAGTGCATCAAGGGCTTGGTGAGCAACTGTTCACCAGGGCACCCAAAGGGAAAACCAGGAGTAATGGCCACAAACTCCTGGAAGATCAATTCAGGCTCAACATTAGGAAAAACTTCTTCACAATCAGGGTGTTCAGACTGTGGAATAAGCTCCCTCCAGAGGTGGTGCAATCGCTTACCCTGGAAATCTTCAAAAGGTGACTAGACAGTCACCTTGCTGAGGTCACCTGACCCCAGTTATCTTTCCTGCTTGGTGCAGGGGGCTGGACCCGATGATCTTCTGAGGTCCCTTCTGGCCTTATAATCTATGAATACCACATAGAAAGCAAATATGTTCAGGTTAAAGGTTGTTTAGGCAGGATCTGCCATTTATTTACTTTTGAATGACTATTATTAGTCAAGTAATACAAAAAAAGAAGAATTAAAGTTCTGGACTTTTTTGTGTTGCATTAAGATAAAAGCCTGTTCACAACTTGTATTGGCTAAAGGTGGCAGTGTTGGCTTCGTATCACTCTAGACATGGCCCCAGATGACTACACCCAGCAGCTTAATTGAGCATCTCCATCCATCACAGAAAAGTTTAATTTACCTTGAAGAACTCTGAGTCCCAACCAACCCGCACTTGTAGAAAATGAAGCTGAGTCAGGAACAAATGCTTTCTGCTTTGCTTTCCCCAGACCACCCACTGCAACCTCCAGCTTTTTTTTTTTAAACCAGCTTTCAATAGAAAGTGTCCCAGGCACCAAGCAGAGCCTGGGGAGGTGGAAGACCTCTGGAACAGAGTTCAGGGAAATGAAAGAAAATGAGGGTGGGAGGGAGGTGAAATTCCTCACTGAAGAGCAAGCATTACAGGAAACAGAGGAGGAAAGGCAACATGGCTTATTTCTCACAAAGAAATAAGAGGATGCTGCCACCAAAGTGCCCAAGTAAAGATGCCTCATTTTCTACCACTCCACACACACGTACATTTCTATAAATCAGTACCTTGTACTCTGCAAATTGGATTTCAGGCTTCATGAAGCCCCAGTAAAGTCAGAGCTGTCCAGGAGTGTCTGCCCATTTAAACAACAAAGACCACGTGTCACAGAGCAATGGCAATAGGTTCTTTATTACATCAGTAGCATCACTGCAGGTCACCCACCTGTTTCCAGCAGAGACTCACTCCCCACTCCTCTCTCACCCCTGCTTCCCTGCTTCAGCCTCCCGAAGCTTAGAGAGCTTGAGCATCTCTGGCCTTTAGGACTTCACAAGCCATCTTGCAGACTTAGCTGAGCTGGGTTTTAGTGTTGCTTCAACAGTGAGAGTGATGATAATGACCATAACAGAGAAGAGGCAGAAAGGAAGTCTCTGTGGTTGAATAACAGACAGGATGGGCCATGCTGCTGAATGGACAGCCACTTAGCTGCCTCCATTCACCAATAATGCTGCAGGTAAGGGTATCCTCATTTTTTCTGATTGAAAAACATATGGTTTTCTAATGGGAAAGAGGGAACTCCAGTGGCCAGGGAATGTGAAGAGTGACATTTCAGGTTCTTAGTTCCTCAAGGAAAAACCCGTCTTTCAATTTCTATCCATGTACTTCCAAACATGGCATTAGTGAGACCATTACAGGGTACTGCGCTATTCTGGTATCACACACATCAAAAAGAACAGTTACAATCTGGAAAGAGGGCAGAAGAGATCCACAAGAATCATCCAAGGACTGGAAAACCTGCCCACTACTGAGTTGACCAATTCCTTCAATCTATTTAGTTTATACAAGAAAAGCTTAAAAGGTCATTTGGTCAGAATGCAAGTACACATGGAGAGGTGACTTCTGATAGCTGACAACACTGTGACACGACACAATGATGGGAAGTTGCAGCTAGACAGTCTCAGACTAGAAATAAATACAAGCATTTAACAACAAAACTCAGTGACCATCAGAACAGCTGAGCCAGTAAGATGGTGCATTTCCCTTCTCCTAGAGTCTTTAAATCAAGTTTAAAGGTCTCCTCCCAAGACATTATTGTAACTGATGAAGAAATCATTGAATGGGACTCTCTGGCCTGTGTTGTGCAGGAGAGCACAGTAGATAGGCATTATGGTTCCTTCTGTCCTTAACTCTTTAGATCCTCTCACCCACTGTGTCCCTTTCCTGCCCCTAGTAGGGGCTGTGGCTTTGAGGTCCATCTCTTTGCTCTCTTCCTGCAACCTGAGCTTTTTCACTGCCTTCTGTCTTCTGCTCTAACCCCATGGCTATAGGTTATTAATGACATAAACCCTCTTGCTAGGAGATAAGTTGCTGCCATTTCCCTGAAAGCTTTTGTTTCTTCATTGGGCCCAACATATTCCATCTGGCCCTTTTCCATGCAGCAAGGGACCAGCAGTCCTGTGCTACAGCCCTTGGCTACTCCCAAGCTGAGGTATATTTGGAACAAGAAGCAGTGCTGGGGTGGGAGAGAAGATATGAACCTAAGCCACCAGAGGCAAGCAACCAACCCAGCTAACACCCAGGCTGGGTTTTAAAGACTATGGCAGTTGGGCTGCAGTTCTCTTTTTCATTTTAAGATAAGGGCCACTTCCTCAAAGTGTGACTCATCTGGTTACAAGTCCTTTTTTGTTTGCTCCTTTGTCATGGCAACAAACCATATTCGCTACACACCTCACCACATTTGTTTGCTGCCCGTTTCCAAGGATGACAGAAGTACCCCATGGTCTCATGCAGATTGTATGTGATAATCGCAGTTTCTTGTGCTGTTCAGCCCTGTGGCTACACCACCAGTAGCAGCAATGGGGCTTCCTGGCATCAAAGTTAACCTGACCTACCGTTTGTATCCTCACCAATAAGTAATTGTTAGGCTACTGTCCCAACATGGAAAGCCAAGCTTAAGTTGCTCTACTGTGACTCACCATAATACTCATCTACTGGGCTAGTCTATCTCCCCAGCCAAAGCAGGGTGCTATGTCACCTTTCCCAGCTCCACTTCACTTGCTGCACACTCCCAGTGTTTAGCATTTGTGGGTAAAAGATAAAACAGCAACTTTCCTAAGATTCAGCCCTTTATCTTCCAAAAGTCTGCCAGCCCCACTGTGCCTTGAGGACTAGTGCCAGCCTAGCATGTGCCTGTTTCTTCCTGCCTGGCAAGACAGGAGTAGAAGTGTCAGGAGGATGCCTTTTCTTCTCAGAGAGGAATGCTGGATTTACAGACATGGGGCAATACGCTATCCACCCAGGGGACATCTAAGGCTGCAAATAGACGTCACCCTGGTGCTAACATAAAAAGTTTCTATGGTGGACACAAAACCCAAGGAGACAGATGTCCATGCCCTTTGTTGCACCACAAATACCCCAAATTGTGAGCACAACAATTTGTAGTAACAGCTTGTGCTGCCTGCTGTGAAAAGGTATCTATTTGCTTATTGCACGAGAGAGCAGACAGCTGAAGAGCTGCTCTGGACAGGCACTCCTGGGGCTTCAGGGACCCAATCCTGTGACATAATGACCCCAGGCACCTGACCCTGACCTAGAGGACACATCTGCAGGTACAAAGTGGGGAAACAAGGCTTCCTCACTCCACACTTGCAGACATGTGCCCCAAGTCAGGGCCAGATATGCAGGGCTAATGTCCCACAGGATTGGACCTTGAAGCCCTGGGAGAGGCAGGGGACAGATCCTCCATGGCTACAGCCCTGGGTGATAGCTGTCTCCTCCCATCTATTAAATCATCTGTGCCAGGACACATCCCAGCACAGCTAATCCTGCCACAAAGACGGCATCTATTCATAGCCTCAGTGTGATTTTATTCTACCCTGTTCAAGTCCCTGAAAAATTCATTGATGCATCTCCTTTTGTACCATAACACCTGTTTATCCTTAGACTGAATCACAAAAAAGCAGGAAGGAGAAAGAGAACCCACCCATCATATGTATGAACAGTTTATCAGGGTCTCCCAGAATATGATCAACATTTAGGCACAGAAGTGGACTTCAGCACCTAACAAGTAGAACAGAATCTGACCCATAGAGTCTTCAAGTTGTAGGCTTTGCCATGTCCTTTACAGGGCCTGACAAACACTTAGGGATCTCTCTAGCCCAGTGATTCTTAACTAGGAGTGCCATAAGATCTTTTCAAGGGTGCCACACAATGTTAGCGCTGTTACATTTACAAATATGACTCACGAGATAAACCCAGAGATTTCAAATAGAAATCCATAATTGGGGTCTTTCTGACTTCAGTGCAAGAGAAAAACTTCTCAGTTATTTTTCTGTACTCAAAGAGTGGAAACTAAGAGCTGGCATTTTATGAAAGGTTCCTTGAGTCTATCCAGAGATTCCTCAG
This sequence comes from Alligator sinensis, assembly GCF_000455745.1. Taxonomy (NCBI): domain Eukaryota; kingdom Metazoa; phylum Chordata; order Crocodylia; family Alligatoridae; genus Alligator; species Alligator sinensis. Next base: position 101,320 of record NW_005841832.1, on the reverse strand, counting down.
GTCTCAAAAGGTTGAGAACCATTACTCTAATCCTTCATCTGAGTAACATATCCTCTAGTGTTGATGCTGAGGGAATAACTAGGACCAGAGAGAGTCAAACATGGTAATATAACTGTCACTGTACAACAATCAAACCTAGTCTAGGGTTTTGAGTACACAGCACTTGGTTCCTCTGACAAACTTAAGAAATTCATGGCAAAGTTTGGAAATTTATGAATGAGGATGCATCAGAGAAAAAGAGGGGAAAAAAGTATTTAAAAGCATTAAAAAGCTCCCTTTTACATTGAAATTGATGTTGAGTGGTTACACTAAACAAAGTCTGGCAGAGATCCTTTGCTAAAGAAAATCATGTTGAAGTCTCTTATTCTGTCAAAGAATCCTTCTTAGTGGGAAGGAACAGGTCAGTTATATCGCCGATTGAGCTAATTACTGCAAGAATGGGGATGCTTCACAAAATAGACACAAAGGGGGGAAAGGTCAGATATTAAAAAAAAAAGAAAGAGGGAATACAGCTTTTGTTGAACTTCTCAGGATACCTGGTGCCTGGTTCATCATGGAAAGACAGATTGTCTGAGCTGGCAGGTCAGCCACAACAGCTGTTGCTCTGAACACTGGCTCACTTCCCTGGTCTGGGATGTCACCGCCCTTTACTAGTCAGATAGTCTTAGGTACGGGACAGCAGGGTGGGCTCTCTTATCTCATCACAAGACCGCTGTGCAGAGCAGCTAGTCTCCAGTTCAGGTGAAAAGCAGAAAGGGGAAGATAGATATGTCAGGATGAAGACAGTAAGAAAGAATCTGTGACTGGGGAAAAGACAGCTGGAACTCACTTGTATGAGACTGGTGTCTTTATTGGGCTAGTCTGGACATCCAAATGAGTGAAGCTTATGGGTGAAAGATCAAGTCTCTGGAGGAGAGCAGAGCCTGCTGGTCTTTCTTCAAGAACTTCTCTAGGATTGGGCAGTTCATTAAATAGCTTCATTCATTGGGAGGGCAGGCCACCAGTAAAAAAAACTGCATCCAGAGCAAATGAAGTTTGTTGCTGGGTCTGCAGGGTGTGAAATGCAGCGATAGACAATACCTTCACAGGAGTTTCAGACTGTCCAAGAACCCACATGAAGTGGACCATTGCAGAGAGGCAAAGAAGCTGAAATGACTGCAGCTGTCATCTGAAATCTCCCCTATCGTGAGGGATAATGAATCAGTGTTGGAGACAAGAGCCAAGCGCCGCAGCTGCCCAGAAGGGCAGAGATAAATCCAGTTTCGTGCTGGAAGAGAACAAGTTGGAAGAAGTTTTTCTTTTTACTGACCCCAATTTCCTGGACCCCAGCCCATGTCACACGGGGAGCAACATCAGATCAGGAAGGAAGCACACACAGTCAAAAACCACCTTGGAAACAGTATCAGGATACAGGGGGAATTTAATGCCTTGCAGGAGCGGGGAGGGGGAAAAAAAAAACACCCACAGAATGGACTTCCTTAGTACCAGATCAGAAAGCAGTGTAGACCTGCTAACAGGAGTCTGAACCTTGTGCAGACCAAACAGAAGGATCTGGGGTTTGCTCTCTTGTGCATTCAAGTGGCTTGGGTAAAAGGAGTTTTGATGCACCCTGCCTTAGATTCACAGTATCCCAGTTCGGAGCTATGGAAAGACTGCCTGATAAGGGTCATGCAAGACTGAGCACTCAAGACCCATCAGTCTCAGCTTTTAGTTCCCAAACTACCTCAAAAGTAAAATATTGACATTGGCTCTCAATATACCATGGGCAGGTAATGCTGGGGAAAAAGGAGACACTAGAGAGGGTTGTTACAAGGTTTTTCTAACCAGGAATCTTATCACAACATCAAGGATGACTTAATGCCCTGTACAGAACAGGGAGTAGCACTCCACCCCTTTGATTACGGCCCTGCCCCATGCCTCCCAGGCTAGAGACAGACATTCAAAAAGCCGGAGCCTGAATTGATTCAATCTTTGCGGGTTACTCTAACCTGCCTAGATTGAATCAGTTTGTAACTAAACAGACATTCCTTGTGGACTGAGGAAATGCAGGTACATGCTGCAATTGCTCAGGCCAGGAGCTGGGGAGTGCTAGAGTGCACCCTTGGCTGCAAGAAAGCTGTGCTGCGGGGGTGTGGCCAGCCCAGCAGTAGCCTGGACTGAACTGGCCAGGAAGGGTGTTTAATTGCCCCCTCCCTGTCCCACCAGCAGGGACCCGAGCCAGCTGGCGATTGGGGCAGCCAACCCCTGCTGTGGTCCTTGGGGGCAAAGGGACAAATAACCCCACTCTCTGTTCCCAACCTAAAGGGCCCTGCTGGCCAGCATCTGGCCCCACCCCCACCCAGCCACTGGAGTGGCAAGGAGCAACAGTGATGGGGGCAGCAGCCCCAGTCATGGTTTCCCGGAGCACAAGCCCCTTCCTGGCAGAGGAATGCCCGACCCACAACGTAGCCCCCAACCAGGAAAAGGCTCACGCCCCGCAGACACCATGACAGGGGCTGCTGCCCCCATCAAGGGCCCCGCCCCCTCGCTGCTCCAGCAGCTGGGCAGAGGCATGGCCAAAGCCTGGCTGACGGGGTCCCTTAGGCGCAGGGCAGGAAGGGGGGTTATTTCCCCCTCCCTCTGGCATCTGGCAGAGGGGGTTTAGGCTTATTCTACCGCTTGCCCCAAGCAGGGAGCAAGCGGTGGCAGCAGCAGTTGGGGCAGGCAGACCTAGCTGTGGTCCCTTGGGGGCAGTGGGGGTAAAGGAGGGAATAACTCCCCTCCCTGCCCCCTCTGCCTCAGGGGCCATGCTGGCCAGTGTCTGCCTGTGTCTAGTCCTGCCGCTGCCGCAGGGAGAGGGGAGTGCCCAGCAGACCTCGGCTTGGGTCCCTGCCAGTGGGACAGGGAGAGGGGAATTAAACCCCTCCATGGCCAGTTCAGCCAAGGCTGCTGCTGGGGCTGGCCATGCCCCCGCCACTGGAGCAGCCAGTGGAGAAATGCAGGTCTGTGCTGGTGGGACAGGGAGGGGAAGGGGAATAAACTTCTTCCCTGTTCCCTTCCAGGGCCAGCATCTGGCCAGACCCCTGTCCCTGCTTGGCTGGGGAGCAGAGGGGAAGGGCCAACCCTGCTCCACTGCAGCAGAGAGCCCAGCCCAGAGAGCTTGCCAGGATGCTGGTGGACTCTGATTTAACTTAAACCATCACAGGGTCTGGGACAGACATTGCATGAACCGGTTTGAGCTCAATCAGTTAAGTCTGATACTACATTCAACCAAGTTTATCTCAAACTGGTTTTGGCTATTCTGAAACTGGCTTATGTGCACTGAACTTATATTCTGTTACAGGTTTAAACCAGTTTCTGATCACCTAAACCAGTTTGTGTGTAATGTCTGTCCCTAGACCGGGGCAGGCAATTATTTCAGGCGTAGGGCCGCTTACTGAGTTTTGGCAGGCTGTTGTGGCCCGCATTTCCCTCTCTGGTGCAGGGAAGCAGGAACAGCCCCATGGTCCCAAGCCAGAAGCCCCTGTTAGGCAGGGCTTTCTGGTTGGTAGGGCAAGGCTAGGCAGACCTTTGACAGGCAGCTAGGAGCAAATAAATATTAATTTTCTAAAAATTTTAGGGGCCCTGTGGGCCAGATAGAATGGCCTGGTGGGATGGATCTGGCCCCCAGGCTGTATTTTGCCCACCCCTGCCCTGGACCCACTGCTTAGTTTATCCTTTGACTGGGTGGGGTAGACATTGTAAGAACCTTGTAACCCTAGGAAGAGTACTTATGGTACTAGATTATGCCACATAGTAGCCTGAAGCCATGGCCATCTGCTTCCCCAGAACCCAGATAGTAACTACAGAACTGGTGAAGAGATCTTCTCAGGTCAATTTAGATTACTTCCAAATTGAGTAGGAAGCCAGTGCAGACCTTGGAATGCAGGAGACCATACATTCCCTGAAGTAAATACAGCAGGCAACCATGTTTGGCACAAGGTGAAATATCTGGGTGCTCTCCAGGGATGGCCTCCTGTGGAACACCTTGCTGTAATCCAATCTGGACATGACAGCCACCCCATCAAATGCAGATCAGTCAGCAGTCCAGTAGAGTACCTGGATCCCTCACTTTAATAACAAAAGTCAGATGTAGACGCTTCCCTCCTTCTCTCTATTTATGCTGGATATTTCCATTCCTCATGGATCTCCAACACCACTGAGTGGAGAGATTGCATCCAGCTGTTTCTCACCCACATCTCAGCTTTGGCTGCACCCCAAGAAGACTGAAAGAATGTGCAATCACAAAGAAATGGAGAGCTGAATGTCAGCAGCCTCTTGACACTGCAGCCCCCACTGTGTTGCTAGTTGTATGAATGTTTGACCAAGAAGAGAAATAGAATGAAATCCTGCAGCATCTCACAGAAAAAAATAGCTTGCTGTATCCTCTGGAGCTGTTTTGAGAGAAAATGACAGAGATTTGCATTGGATATTAAAATATTATTGGATACTAAAATATATTCTGATGTGGTTTTCCTTCTGTAATACATATTGAATTCCATGTATGAATCATTATGTCCTGGGAAGCTTGGATGTTTGAACCAGAGATACTGGTCTAAAAATCACATATACAAAACACTGATGGCTTCATGCCAGTAAGAGCTGGGGGGAGATTTCTGAAAATTTTCAAAACTAGGAAGGGGGGAAAAGCCCATGGACATCTGCAGATATGCAGAGAAGAATGCTGTGGAATTATTGCTACCATTTCACAACCTGCCTCTATCTCCAACATAAAAAGGAGCACATGTTTCAGCATCACTCAAACAGCATGCAGATTTTTATAGAGTCCAAACCGGCTCATTACATCCCAGACCCAAACTTTAAGGAAGTTGGAGACATTCATTAAGTGCTTTGTTCTCTTTTATATAGTCCTCTTCACTTTCACACACTTGCAGGAGAAGCTAGTCTCATCAGTTTGGTCTAGAAATAGACAGCTCAGTTAGTAGACCAAAGATGCTTAGATCAATACCCCAGCTTTTAGGTGTCTATCTCAATGATCCTCTACTAGCCAGTTTACTGACTGTTCCCATCAGTGTCCCTTTTCCCTGCTGTATCATGGTAGTATCATAGTACTTAGGGTCAGAAGGGACCTAAACAGATCATCAGGTCTGACCCCCTGCCCCAGGCAACCTGGGGATCATAGTGATCATTGCTATGAAATTAGTCAGAAATGGAAACAAATCCATCAATATTGGGCATCCACAAAGGGTCATGAATTCTGCAAATTCATTCTTAAGCCCTTTAGAGTTTTGCTTCTGGTTTGTTCATGGTATGAAAAAGAAGCATGGCTCCATTTTGATAGCCCAGCCTTCCAAATCTGCTAGAAAGATGACACTAGCAATGACTTTTGATGGCTGATTGATACGATATGATTGACTGGCCCACTGGAAATCAATAGCCATTTGGGGGAAAAAAGTGTCTATGAGGCCTGAAAAAATGTCTTATGGACTAAAAGGGTTCAACCCAATTAGTTTATCAGAGAGATGGTTGCACAGCAACTTGCTTAAACACAGAGAGAATACCAGGGATGAAAGCACTCTGTTATCTAGGGGCAGTGGCAGATTAAGATTTACTGAGGCTGTGGGCAAACAGAAAATTGGAGGCCCCCTACACCCTACTGTAAACATGAATGTATCAAAAAGCATTAATAAATAGACCCATTAAATGGTTACATGGTACATTAATAAATAGAGCACAACACACAATGTCAAAATTAACTACTCATTTTGCCACACGCAAAACTGAATAAAACAACTGCCTTAGGAAAATGACTCAGATGCATGAGGTCACCATAAATGTATAACATGAAAGACAAGGTTCTTTGGTTGAATCTGATATCTTTTATTAGACAAACTTAAATAGTTGGGGAAAAAAAATTTTAAGCAAGCTTTCCGGTTTAAAAACCCTTCATCAGGCTGAGGAAGTTTCTGCAGTTGGTGTGTGCTCTTCCCAACTATCTCTTGAATACTCCACCACCACCATCTCCTTTTTAGACATGATGATAAGTATCCAGAATGGTAAAATACAGACCACGTTATACAAGAAGCCCACAGACCAACGTACATATCTGCACAGAACCAGCAATCACTCTAAACACACCAAAAAGGCTGTGATATACAGCCAAGCCCTCAGATACCACCGGATTTGCACTGAGGAGAACATCCAGTATTGCCACCTCACCAATCTTAAAAAGGCTTTCGCCCAACAAGGACACTCCTCCCAAGAGATAGATAGCACGTTTGAAAGAGCCACCCGGCTACCACGTGAAGAACTGCTGCAGTACAGAAGAAAACCCACCACGAATTGCACACTGTTGTTTATGACATACCACCCCTCCCTCGAACCCGTATGGAAAATCCTCAAACAACTGCAACCCAAACTAGAAAGAGACCCTATTCTTAAACAGATCTTCCCAGAGCCACCCATCCTAGCCTTCAAACAAGCACCGAACCTCGCCAACCTCATCACCAGAAGCAAAATTCCTCAGCTCCAGAACACACCGAATGGATCCAGGCCATGCCATGACAAGAGATACAAAACCTGCCAACACATCTCCACCACCCCCACAATTACTACACCCCAAGACAGAGCCATCAGCATTCTCAGATCTTACAGCTGCACCTCCAGAAATGTAATATACCTCATCCAATGCACCAAATGCCCTGATGGAAAATATGTAGGAGAGACCAAACAACAACTGCGCACCAGAATGAACGCACACCGGAAATCCATCAAAGACAGAAATAGCCAATTACCTGGGGGTGCACATTTCTCACAAGCAAACCACTCTCTCTCCGATTTCTCAGTCCTGATCCTAAAAGGAAACTTACAAAACACTTTCCAAAGACGAGCCTATGAACTCCACTTCATCAACTTCCTGGACACTAAAAATCATGGACTAAATATAGACATTGGATTTATGACACATTATAACCTACCCTACATCTGACTCCCCAGGTACCTCTCCACTATTCATCCCCCTTCTCACCCCCCACACCCAGCTTGTCTCTCACCCACTGACTTCTCAATTTACATCTTCACTGACTGCCTTTCTTGTATGCATACCAGCCTCTGGCTTCTTTACTTTTCATTGCATCCAGGAAGAGCACACACCAACTGCAGAAACTTCCTCAGTCTGACAAAGGGTTTTTAAACATGAAAGCTTGCTTAAAAATTGTTTTTCCAACTATTTAAGTTGGTCTAATAAAAGATATCAGATTCATCCAAAGAACCTTGTCTGCCTATGTCCTTAGACCAACATGGCTACAACCTACACCCCTGTAACAACATGAAAGGAATGATGTTTTAGTTTAGTGGTCATGTAGACAGACTATTGTTTGACCTTTTATTTTTTTTAATACACATTTTACTATTGTTGCAGAACTGGCTCCAGGGGCCTCACTCCATTTTGTCATCCCCCAGCTCCAGGCCAAGGGACTAGAGAGGCCAAGTGGAGGCCCCAAAGGTCAGAGCTGTGGGCAAGGGCCCTGGTCCATAAAGGCACAGACATGCAGTGGAAGCCACTTGCCCCAGGGCAGGCACATAAAATCCCCAGGCAGTCAAGGAGGATAAAGATTTCTTATCCTCCCCCATGGGGCTGCAGGTCTTCCTCGGGCTGGCCTGGAGCCCATGGGAGGGCCAGTGCTCAGGCAGCAGAGGCCCCTGATGCACTCCCCAGCGGGCTGGCCACTCCTGGAGAAGGTCACAACCGGAGCAGCCGAGCAATCTCCCCCTGCCATGCTAGGACCCAGGAGATCTTCAAAAACTGGCTAGATGCACACCTTGCTGAGGTCATCTGACCCCAGCAGACTTTCCTGCCCAAGTGCAGGGGTTGGACCTGATGATCTTGTGAGGTCCCTTCCAGCCTCTAACAGCTATGAATCTTTGACCTGCCAGCTTCAGGATGCACTCACTGGGGAGTCCCATGCTGCAAGATGGCCAGGGGCAGTGGTCACAGGTTCACCCTCCTCCCATGTCAGTGGTGCTACCATTCTGTGCCACAGCCTAGCCGGTAGAGCTGGCCAGGAACCACAGGGGCTCCACCAAGCAGGGCTGATGGGTATTGGGAGCCGGTTCCAGCCATCCAGGGTTTGCAGTAGGTGGGGCAAGTGTGGAAGATGCTGGGAGGACCCATGCGACACCCACAAGGAGCTCAGGGAGAGGCAGCGGGGCCCAGCTTCAAGACAGGGACAAGGCACCAGGCTGCAGCTCTGCCCGGGGGGCACCAATGCCTCAGGCCGGCTCCAGCAAAGTGGCAGTACAGGGGGCCACACTCACTCTACCACTCCTGGGACAGCAGCAGGGCATGACACGGCCCTGGCCAGCTCTTCCTGCAATGCCCTTGCAGGTGTGCCTCCTGCCTGTCCATGTACGACCCTCAAACTGGAGTGGAAAAGTTTTCCCAGGAGGCCCCCCAATGGCAGGGGACCTGGACCTAGGCATTAATTCACCTCAGTCTAAGGAAGAAAAGTACTGGTATAAAAGGAGCTAATGGAGAGAAGTTAGGGTCAGCCAAGCCAAATTAGAAATAAAAGGCATATGGTTCTGGTTAAAAGTGATAACCACTGGAACAAAATATTGAAGGAAGCAGTGGATACCAGAAAGCTCCCTGATCTAGACAGGATGCCTTTCTGACAAACACTTTCTAGTCTAACACAAGATGCTGGGTTCATACAGGAGTAGATGGACAAAATTTTTATGTAGGTTGTGTCACAGAGGAGGTCAGACTAAGTGATTTATTGGTCCCCTCTAGCCTTAAACTTCTATGGAGCTTTGCCATTAAGTTCAGTGCCAGGAATTCATCCATTGGATGCATAGTCTCTTTAAGAGTATCTTCTTCCTGTAAGAACCTCAAGAGGCAGTGTATAAAACAAGCTATTTTTCAAATTCATCCTCCCATTTATTATATGCAGTAGATTTGTCTCATAGGGTATTGAATGATCTGAAAATGGGCTAGTGCCTTTAAAATGAAATATACTATATAAATACTTCTTAATGTATTCATATTGGAAAATTCCTACACAATGTACTTATTGTTAGATTATTTCCAGGTGTTGCCCTTGGTGCTTAAAACAGAATCTGGTTATTTACAAGTTTGCAGGATGAAAGAGATGATAAGCTTATAGTAAAGAGGTTCATTTGTGCATTTAAGACTGCCAGAATAGCATCAGAAATCATTTTTACCCTAAGGATAAAGAGGGATATTTTGCAATCGGGCAATGCTTTTGGTATCAGCATTATTTATGCTGATACCTAACAAAAACATATTGTTCCTCTGCCAACACATTGTTTCTCCAGTGAAAGGGAAAGTTTGCAATCAATTCCTCTCTTTACAGCAACGTTAATCCAGGACATATTCCTTTGAAGTGAACTGAGATACTGTGGATTTGGGTTAGTGGTAAAAGCCTTTTATCTCTGGGGAATATTGAGTTGCCTACTACAAATTTTTTTTATACCTAAGCAACCTCCCTGGCCACCATACATACCATTTTTACTCAAATACAGGACAACGTTCCCCACCTCCTCAGTTGGCCTGTCGTCTTATAATTGCATACAAGGAAATCTCACTAAATACATTGTCTATCATTAAACTGCTGCCAAAAGCAGCATAAAAAACAGGCAGATCATTTCTCCAGGCGGGAATGAGCACTGGGCCTGGAGATGCAGACCAGGCCAGCATTCAAAGATGCCAGAGCAAACTCCAACAGCCTCCCCTAGCAGCAAAAATGCTGGTAGTTGCTCCCCCAGGCAGGAAATGGCACTGGGCCTGGAAGTACTGCAATACCAGAAGCCCTCTTAGCTGAACAGGAAAGCCTAAGGGCAAAGAAAGAGGGATACTGGCTGTGGAAACAGGGGGTAGCTACCAAGGAGGAGTGTACCTCTCTGGCTCGCACTGGCAGGGAATCAGGGAGGCCAAAGCAGGTTTAGAATTTAGGCTGGCAACAAAAATTAAGGACAACAAAAAGTCCTTCTTCAGGTATATAAGGAGCAAAAGGAAGGCTCAGGGTACCATAGGATCCCTACAGGACAAACTAAGACAATTGGTGACAGCAATGGGGGACAAAGCTGAGCTCTTCAATGAGTTCTTTCCATCTGTATTTCTAGACACAGACCAAGACAAATATCCCAATTGGACCGTAGATAGACACAGGAGGGACACCGGCCCACCAACTGTTAGCACAGGCTTAGTGAAAGGGCACTTGGAGGGCCTGGATGTGTTCAAATCAGCGGGCCCAGATTAACTTCATCCAAGGGTGCTGAAGAAATTGGCCAGTGTCATAGCAGAACTGCTGGCATAGCTCTTCAAGCACTCATGGTGGGTCAGGTCCCAGAGGACTGGGAAAGGGCCAGTGTGGCCCCTATTTTCAAGAATGGGAGGAGGGAGGAACTGGGAAACTATAGGCCAGTTTATCTCACCCCTATCCTTGGGAAAACTCTGGAAAAAATCATTAAGGATCACATTTGTGGGAGCCCAGCAGGGGAAATAATGCTGAAAGGAAATCAGCACAGGTTCATTGAAGGTAGATCCTACCTGACTAATCTTGTTTCTTGTTATGACCAGGTCACAAAATGCTTAGACGCAGGAGTCGAGATAGATGTCATCTACCTGGACTTTAAGAAGGCCTTTGATACGGTATCTCATTCTGTTCTCATAAATAAACTGACAGGCTGTGATGTAGAGGATTACAGGGTCAGGTGGGTGGCAAATTTGCTTAGGATTCACACCCAGAGAGTGGTGGTGGATGGGTTGATATCAACCCAGAAAGATGTGGGCAGTGGAGTCCCGCAAGGCTTGGTCCTTGGACTGGTGCTATTCAATGTCTTCATCAGTGACTTGGACGACAGAGTACAGAGCACCCTGTCCAAATTTGCAGATGATACCAAATTATGAGGCAAAGTTAACACACCAGAGGGTAGGGAACAGATCCAGGCGCATCTGGACAGGTTGGAAAAATGGGCAGAACAAAATAGGATGCAGTTCAACAAAGACAAGTGCAAAGTGCTGCACTGGGGCAAGAAGAACCACCAACACGCTTACAGGCTGGGGGATGGCCCTCTCAGCAGCAGAGCAGCGGAAAGGGGTCTTGGAGTCATAGTTGACTCCAAGATGAACATGAGTCATCAATGTGACAAAGTGATCAACAAGGCTAACCACATTTTATCATGCATTAGCAGATGCATGATGAACAGGTTCAGGGAGGTGATGCTTCCCCTCTATGCGGCACTGGTCAGGCTGCAGTTGGAGTACTGCGTTCAGTTTTCGGCGCCACACTTCAAGAGGGATGCAGAGAATCTTGAGAGGGTTCAGAGGAGGCCGCTCGTATGGTCAGAGGCCGGCAGGCAAGGCCCTACAAGGAGAGACTGAGGGACCTGGATCTCTTCAGCCTTCACAAGAGAAGGCTGAGAGGTGATCTTGTGGCTGCCTATAAATTCATCAGCGGAGGGCAGCAGGGAATAGGAGATGCTCTGTTTACTAGGGCACCCCCTGGAGTAACTAGGAACAATGGCCACAAATTGACAGAGAGCAGATTTAGGTTGGACATTAGAAAGAACTTCTTCACAGTGAGGGTTGCCATAATCTGGAATGGGCTTCCAAGGGAGGTGGTGCTCTTCCCTACCCTGGGGGTCTTCAAGAGGAGACGGGACAAGCACCTAGCCGAGGTCGTCTGACCCCCGCGCTCTTTCTTGCCCAGAGCAGGGGGTCAGACTGGATGACCTACTAAGGTCCCTTCTGACCCTAACATCTATGAATCCATGAATCTATGAACCAGGCTGGCATTAAGAAGGCCAGAGCCAGCCCTGACACCCTCACCTTGGTGCCAAAAATGCTTGATCCTAGCCAAAAGGTTGAAATGCTGATGACAATCTACTTTTTTTTTTTTAAGGAAAATTTTTCATGTTCCAAGTCAAATCAGCCAAATAAATTCCAAATTCATGAGTCACTCAAGAACCAAATGTGGCCCTAGTACCGGCAAACATCCTCCACCTGGGGCTTCAGATTCCTTTGGTGGGCATCCTACGTGCAGGCCCAAGCCTGAAAGCTTGGAGTTCAGGTGCCCCCAAATTTAGCTTGCCCTCAACCAGATGGCCACAGAAGCTAGGGAGAAGTCTCCCATTTCCATAAAGTTGGCATGTAGCTGAGATCCTCCCACTGGAAGCTGGCCAGTGGGAAGCCAGCTATGGAGGCTTCGTAAACCTATCACCAGAATAGATTAGTACAGGCCATCTAAATAAGATATATGGCCATGTGTAGACAAAACAGGGGCCCTAAATTGAAGCAGCGGGTTTTAAAAAACACTGCTTCAATTTAGGGCTGATTAAACCCCCGTATTTTGTACACACCCCACTGACTTACCTGCCTCTCTGGCAGGGAGGGGAGGGCGAGCTGCCAGCAGGCAGAGCGGTCCCTGGGCTGTGGGGGATGTTGCTGGTGCTTCCCTCCGCAGCAGTGACTCCCCCTAGGCAGCACCTGCCCACATGCACCCACCTCAGGCAGTCCTGAGGGGCACTGCAGCCATGGAGAGAAGCACCGAGCCCCCACGCGCTTCAGGCAGGCAGGCAGGCAGGCAGGCTCCGGGGAGGGGGGAAGGTCAGGTTCCCGCTTTTCTTGGGCAGAGCCTGCTTTCCCTGGCTGCTGCCAGGCTCTCTGCAGGGCTTTCTGCAGAGCCATGGAGCTACATGGAGCCCGATGCTTGAAGGAGTTTTAGTTTGCTGAGCCCCAAGTCATTTAAGGCACATTATGCCACTAAATTTCCTACAGCAGCTGGAATTAACATGCAATACACCGATGAGGTGTGCAAACACAAACACCATTAAAGCAATGCAAAAGCATTTAGCCTGCTTTAAAGGGTCATGCACACATGCCTCTTTTTCGTCTGCACACAGCCCAAGTTAGTACAGGCAACCCCCGCTTAGTGCTCTTAATTGGTTCCGGAAAAACTGAGCACCAAGCGAAACAGCGTTAAGCGAAACCCATTTTCCCATGGGGTTTAATGTAAATAAATATAATTGGTTGCACACCACCTGCCAGCCTGAGCCCTGCACTCCTGCAAAACACTGAGTGGACTCCACCAGGGAAGGCATCAGCTCCTCCTGGCCTCATTATTCCACCGCTGCGATTGCCCCTGCCAGCCTGCACCCGCTGGCCACCAGCCCCAGCCACTGCACCTGCAGGGCCTGAGTCGGGGACCTGCCCACCCAGGGATTAATGGTGAGAAGGCAGCAGGGCTCCAGCCAGCATGGGGGAAGCTCAGGACGGTGTCCGCACCCCGCAGGTGGGAGCATGACCAGAGCGGAATGGGTCACGGGCTGCAGGTTGGGGACGGGGGGCTCCGCAGGCTTGGCCCCACTGTGGCCTGGGGCGGGGGACCCTGCACACGTGTCCTTGAACACTGGCTTGCACTGACCCAGGCCTCGCACTCCTGCCAGCCCTGGCCCTGGGCACCGGCCCAAGCCCCACGCTCACACCCACCACATATGCTTTGACTTCCTCCTCACTCCCACAACTGAGCTGAACCTTTCTTTCAATCATTCCTGTTTCTTCAGCAGCCTTAAATGCCTGGCAAACATCACCAGACAGGGGACCAAACAGTTCAGCCAGAACCCCTCTGTCTCTCCATCTCTCAATCTGACTCTTCTCTCCATGAGCTGAAGCCAGACCAGGTTGCCCTGTGCCTCATCTGCATATAAATTTTTGGAGCATTCCAAGACAGTGACAAGAACACCTAGTTCCAGTCATGAATGAGTGTGTGTGGCGGGGTGCTAATTAGCACAGGAATCCTTTTTTTTGGTGGGGGGTGTGTATCTAGCCTACACACACTGTGGGATCACCATGGCTTGAAATGCTGTTGACTATGCTGGGGCCTGCCATAGATTTGGAAGTACAGGAGGTAAAGGGAGAGCAAGGACTGTAGGCAGACAGGCCTGATCACTGGGGAATGTCAGACACTGTCACCCCCCTGCCCCACACCCCCAATCCCATGTTAAATACCTTTTTACTCCCTAAATGTGTGACCTTCCATTTAGCCATATCAAGCACAGGTCATACATGTGAGCTTATCTTACCAAGTGACCCAGGTTGTCCTGTAGATCTTATTGAAGAGCAAAAAAAGGAATCTGAAAAATGTCCTGAACACAAAAGAAAAAAAGAGAGGGAAATGTGGGGTTTTTAATGAAATATCAGAATAATTTGACCTTGGGATAAGTCTCAGCCTGAAAAATGTAAGCCACAAATGCCAATGTTGTCAGAGTTATGCAACTGAAAATAGATACTTGGAATGAGGGCCCCTTTCAGCTTTAACCTCTAGCAATCCTGTAGCAGCACTGAATACAAACTTGGAAGTTTCTCTAAGTTTTCTCCTTTGTTTTCCTCACTCTTGGAACAAAATCACAGTAACACCCATAAAGCCATTGCATCTTCCTCCTTCAAATGCTTCCTTTTAAAGTGTTATAAAAATCCTGACAGTGGTTAGGCAACTGGTATACTAAGGTCACTGCCTATCATACTGGCCAACGTTGTCTCATTGTCTCCTTGTGTTCTTTCATCTATCTATCTGCTCTTTCATCTATTTGCAGTCTCTCATGCTACAATACAAGCCCTTTTTTGTTCTGGGCTCACAAAGCAGCTAGTACGATGGGATATTGGGCTGTAGAAGAAGCTCTTAGATGTTGTATTAATATAATGCAGCACAATATTAGGAAATATTAGGCTCAATATTAGGCTCAACATTAGGAAAATCTTCTTCACAGGCAGGGTGTCCAGACTGTGGAATAAGCTCCCTCCAGTGGTGGTGCAATCACCTACCCTGGAAATCTTCAAGAGGAAACTAGACAGTCACCTTGCTGGAGTCACCTGACCCCCAGTTGTCTTTCCTATTTGGTGCAAAGGGCTGGACCCGATGATCTTCTGAGGTCCCTTCCAGCCTTGCAATCTATGAATACACAGCAGCAACACAGAGCAGGAAAACCCAAAAAGTGATGTCTGAGAGTGATTGAGACCATGAATTAGAATTGCTGCCTGGTCCTCCAAGCAAACACACCATATGCCCCACCTATCAGTCATCATCCTGTTGCACTTTCTTTACCCTGCCAGCTAACTGCAATGGCACCCCAAATGGGGAACCCACTACAAGAGAATGAGGATCTGCACACTTCATAAACCTTTGCTGGTGATTTTATTCATTTGTAAGAGAGAAAGATACTCAGCTCAGCCATCATGCAGTTAATTAAACTACTGCTTTTGTAAAGCTTCTTTGACAGGTAGGTCCCCTATTCTCTTGTTTATGCAGAACTGGAAAAAGAAATGCCACTAATCAGGATGATCTTTCAGGGCTAATTCCAGCTAGCACTTTCTTGCACAATATCTCCTAGCTATTGCTTGGATAATGTTGGAGAAGAGGTGTTTTTCTATGTAAGAGCTGTACAAGCAGATGGTGTTAAGAGATGAGCGCAAAGCTTCCTGACTGCTGTCCTGTAATGAAGATATTGTCACACTCAAGATTAACAGCAATTTTGCTTAATATATAAACATAGCAACAGGAGCCACACTGCATAATTACAGGCAGTGCATTCAGTGACTAAGTGTTTGTTGTTAAGATCTTCCTAATCTGTCAGGAGCTGTGACCACAAAAAAGGCAGATTTTTTTTTTTTACCTTGGGCTCCTCGTTGTCATCAGGGGATGAGCAAAGTATTGCCTGTGTTTGGATGTGCTGGTATCCTTTTCCTTGGCTTTTTCCTCTCCTCCCAACTATACTTGTGGCGTATATGTGGCAGTACATTAAGACATCATCCTCTGTCATAGGAATTCATGGTACCTGGCACAGTCTCTGCATATCCTCTGGTCCAATTCATTAGGTATCCCTCTCCTAAAAACAGGATTTTGAAGCAGAAGCCGCACAGCAGGAAACTATTAGCCCTAGCATGTGCTTCCCACATGCCAGCCCCTCTAATCACCACCATAGCATGAATTACTGGCAGGGGAGAAGAGGACACAGCTTTATTTAGAGAAATGAATTCACAGGAATAAACAAGCTTCAGTCACAAACTATCACCAAATGAACACATATGGAATAGATGCTTGGTAGGGCTGTGTAAACCTTTGGGTGGAGATTAAATTTGGAGGAGATACGGCCTGATTCGGTGGCTGAATCTCCAAGTCCAAATTGAATCAGGGGACCAATTTACAGGTCTGAATTGATACTCCCTGCCCCCCGGGCCCCCACCCTGATCCCTGCCTGCTCCCCCAGCCCCACCATGGTTGCCCACACCTGCCCCAGCTCCTAGTACTTTAAAAAAAAGCCCCGGTGTTCACCAGGTGCTGCCAGGCAGGGGGGCGATCCCCACTGCCCCACACTGCATGGGGAGCTCTGCATGAGCCTCCTGACCCCCCCCGCCCCCGCCTTGCTCCTCCAGCTCCATGGGTGCCCTGCCTGAGCCAGCTCTGGCCCTTTAAGGGAAAAATAGCAGAAAAAAACCTTGGGACTCACCACTCCTGCAGCAGCCTCGGGGCTTCAGGGGCTCATGCAGAGCCCCCCCACATGGTGCAGGGCAGCGGGGAGCAGCGGGGATTGCACCCCGCCGGCAGGAACGGTGAGTCAGGGGGGGTTGTTTGTTTTTTTTTATTAAAGGGCCGGAGCTGGCCTGGGCGGGGCACCCATGCGGGGGCTGGGGGATTTGGAGATTCGGCAACAGCTGTGACACACTGGGTCCCCGGGGGGGGAGGGAGGTGAGTGCTGGGGGACTGAATTCCGAAACAAGCCACAGATGTACAGATATTCATTCTCTCAGGAGAAAATCTCCTTGGAGTGATGTATCCTAGGTCATTCCCAGGTTATTTTT
Source organism: Alligator sinensis (assembly GCF_000455745.1). Classification (NCBI taxonomy): domain Eukaryota; kingdom Metazoa; phylum Chordata; order Crocodylia; family Alligatoridae; genus Alligator; species Alligator sinensis. Next base: position 84,465 of record NW_005841832.1, on the reverse strand, counting down.
CTCCTGGAATGGTCATTTTAACTCTCGGAGAAAAAGCCTGGATATCTGTACACTCATAGTTTCTCCTGGGAGAGCAGTGACTCTCTCAGGAGAAACAGAACATGTATAGGAGTATTTGCTACTATTCACCTGGGGTATATGGATGCTAAGATAGCGAGGACTGAGTGTCGATGCTCCCAGAGTATCCAACAAGGAGCCCACTCCTCTCTACAACACTATCTGTTCTCAAGGCCCATGCTATTATAGAAGTTTGAATCCTGGTTCCTCATTCTTCTGAGAGTACCAATAAACTAATACAACCAACTTTGGGACAGGTACGGTCATGTGAGGTCACAGCAAATTATTTGCAAGGCTTCGTGCCTGAGAATTCCCTTACCAATGGCAAGTTTCAGAAGTCTTCACTTCCCACACAACTTGGAAGGGCATTCATTTGAAGCACATTCTCCTTGAAGGAGGCTTGGAAAATGAATATCTGTACATCTGTGGCTTATTTCAGAACATAGTCCTCCAGCACTCACTTCCCCACCCCGCTTCCCCCAGGGAGACAGTGTATCACTCACTGGACTTCGCTACTCCAGCAGGGAGCAGAATATGCCCCCTTCTCAATCCCCACATTGTGTTCAGAGAAGGCTTGGAAAATGTCATGGTCACATTGGATGACCTAAGCCGTCTCTTCCGGCCTTGTTTTGGATTCTGTATTAAGCCAGAACTTTGTTCTTCTTTGGCTCAAGAAAGTGCCCTTTCATAAAGGCTCATAAATCAAACAACTCTACAGTGGGATCAGTTCATCTGAAAGCAAGTCTCTCCCTCCCTTTTTTTGACCTGCCTTTGCAGATCCTTCTGCTCTTCCTAGCCATTGACTTTCAGACCTAACCCACAGTCAGCTGCCAAAATACTGAACAACGTTTTTCCCCCCTCCCCCTCAAAAATTGTTTGTCTGTAGCAACCAGAATTTCAAACAAGCCTCAAAGTTCACTGATCTCAATTCAAGCTCCAAAAATAATGACAAAGCAAAAACAGGCTCCTTCCCTTTTTCTTTATGGTAAATGATATCAATATTTACTCAAGAGCAATTTGCCTTCTCTTTGGGTGGGGCTTACAAGGAACAAGCCACTCAGTCAAGCTAATCTTTACCATTTGCTCTTCTACCACAGCGCCTTAAACTGTACGTTTTGAATCTTGCTTTCATCTGGGTCTTGACAACAAGGCTCAGTGTTTGAGGATTAGTCCCTGGTGGTTGGAGGGTAACCAAGTCTGTCATCTCATTAGACTACTTCTGCTCTTGGTGGGTACAATAGAAGTTGTGCAAGAAGCCCATGAACCTGTGGTTTAGGTGTTGTCTATATTAGGGATCGCTAGTGCAGGGGTTTTCAACCTTTTTTGGTCAGGGTACCCCTGGCGGCCAGTTGACGAGCGGGGGGTGGGGGAGAAGGAGGGGGGTCCCCCACACACCTTGCGGCAGCAAAACTGGAAGTGCTGGCAGCAAAACCAGAAGTGCTGGTGGCTTCTCCATGCCGCTGCCGTGTACCCTCTGGGGCCTTCCAAAGTACCCCCAGGGGTACGCATACCCCCAGTTGCAAACCCCAGCCCTAATGCAGATGTGGGAATATGGTGGCAAAAGGGATTTTTCCGACAGCGTACTATACCAACTCCCAGAAAGATAGAAGCCAAACTGACAGACCTCTTTTGTCAACCTAGTTGCCTGCAAACAGAGGGGATTGCCAACTGTTCACATCCCTAAGCAACATAGCTATGCCAGAAAAAAAATTCTAGTATCATTTCAGCCAGTGGTTCTCAACTTTTTTAGATTCAAGAAACCCCTTGGAAAATGCCAACTCTTAAGTTTTCACTTGTTTTTTTGACTACAGGAAATGTTCTATTGCAAAGAACTCAGAAAGACCATAACAGGTCAGACTGTTCTTAACACTATGGATTCCTATTTGAAATCTCCAGGTTTATCTTGGGAGTCATGTTTGCACACCCCACAGCGCTAACATTTGTGCAGGACACACCATGGCACCCTTGAATGGTTGAGAACTAAAAATTTAAGCCTTACCCTGGGCCATCAGTCTGCATCCTCATGCCTGGTGCACTGATGTCTCCTTTCTAATAGGACTCTCGTAATTTACCTTTATAGGCCTAGTGTAACTTTGTACTAGCAGGTTTAAGAGCAGGCCAGCTACGTACTACTGTACTAGATAGAATGTCAGATATGCCCCTGTATTTACTACTTCCCTCTACTGGGGGAGACAGCAGAGCTGCTGTCTTAGATCAGGGCTACACAGAGTTCCCTTGAGACAGGGACCCTCAAGGCAAAAGCCTGAAGGTACCTGCCCCTTGGCAATTGCATTCAAACCAAGAACCATGCCAGGAAGAAACCACCCAGAATCAGAGCCGGGATAACATTTCCCAGGTGACAGCAGATTTACCTTTATTAAAGGAGCTGCATCACACAGCTTCAATTTCTTTTCCCTCAGGATACTTGGGACCTTCTTGGGCTATCCCATTCATGTACCATGGCATTAGCTCCCAGGAATGGGCTTGGAGCAGGTAATTTTGCATGAACAGCAGAAGTGTGATGCAGGATGCTGATAAGAGCCTGGCTCCAAGCAAAAAGCATTGGTCAGGGTTATGAACGGTCATTACCCCTACCACTTGACTGGGCGCATGCTGCTATCACAGGACTCCAACAGGCTCCAAGCCCAGACCTAAACACAGTTGCCACTCGCACTCATTTCTAGGAGCAATCCATTTGCTTCTAGTAGACTGAGGACCTGAGGCAGACACTGTCCTGGGTCAATGTACCTCCTCAGACAAGCTGACAATACTGGAAGCCAAGCAGCTCACAGTTTAGAAACCTGAATCTTACCATTTAAAAACAACACCATTTGCTTGTGGACAGCTGAATCCCTTCCAACTTCCCCATTCCTTCCTTCCAGTATTCAGGCAGGGGTGATGCAGGTCAGAGGACAATGCCTCATTCCAGCAAACAGCTAAGCTAACCCAACATCTGCTAAATCTGTTTGCTTTTCTTACAAAATCCCAACCTATGTTTTAAATCAACCTATTTATTTATCCAGCCAGCCAATCTCACATCCGGATATGGCCAGCTATTAAATTTTCCGACCACATGGTGCGGTCTGGTGCCCAAACCGTCCAGCAGCATCTCTGTATTATCACGAGACAATGCAGTATCAGCCAAAGTGCTCAACCTTAGACTTTCTTTTCACTTCATGGATAGACCCCCTCTGTCTGGGCACGTGCCAAAGCACAGAGCTCTGCTGGCGGGAGTGCCTGTGGCACTCTGTGATGAGAAGGACCCACTGTACTGGCTCTGGAACTGGAGGAACAGGGGTTAGAAATGCCATTCTGGTGGGAACAGCCCCAGCAGGAGAGGTCAGCACTTAACCTAGGAGCTGGGAGCCCAGGATCCAACTCCTTGCTCTGCCACCAACTGCTTACATTGCAATGGGCAAGTCACTTCTTCTTTTTTGCCCCCGTTTGCTATCTGTAAAATGGGGACAACAAGGCTGACATACTGCAGAAGGGGACTGGTGAGAACAAACACACCAAAGATGGTAAGATGCTCAGATCTTACAGTAATGAGACGCACAAAGCACAGACAAACAGCACAGCAGCTGGTAGCCTGTGTTCCACTGAAGTGGCACAGACAGAGTGGAAAACAGTGTATTATCTACTCTCTGGAGACCATGTAAGTACTTGTGTGTCAAAGGGAGGAATTGGATATGGTTGCTTAACACCATAAGGGTAAGAGCGGATGAGCAATGAATGGGACTGATGAATGGAGAGAACACCTGCCTGAGAAGGTCCTTGCCTCAATCCAATCAGCCTGTGCTTTGAATAGAGTAGAAGTGGTAACCTAAGGTAGCTAGCTCCAGTTTAAGAGGCTCAGGGTCTAAATAAAAATCTAGAGCTGTATTGAGAAGTACCTTCATATCTACCATGGAAGCCTTGATGCACTGTTTTTGTAGCTTACATGAACCTGTAAGGCCAGATTTGCAAGAGCTCAGCATCCATAACAGAGCCTGCATTTTGTAAAGACGTGCCTCTCTGTTAAGCACCTGAATAATGGCCAGATTATCAGTATGGGTCAGCAGCCAGGAGCCACTTAGGGTGGCACCAAGTACAGGGGTCTTGTGAGGCTCTGATCCCCAATTCACCAGGATCTACTGGTTCCTCAGCAGAAGCTGAGCTCCTTGGAAATCCAACCATTAAGCTCTTCCCTATGCTGGACTCAGAGGCATGTATTAGCTCATCGACATGGAGTGTGAAGGTCGGCTCTGCAAACATACTGCAATAAAAAGATTAAAGGCCTGAAACCTGTGATGTTACTGAAATCAGGCTTGAGAGGGGAAGAGCCAACGGCCACCACAAAGCTGCTTTGCTTGTCGGGGGATGTGGAGAGGCTCTACTCCCCTCTCCCCCACCTCCCATTCACAACTGTGCAACACGGGGAAGGAACACAAGGTCTTCTCTACTTGTCTGACTTCCATAGGGACCACCCAGTCTTGGAGAGCACAGACTCTTACCTTTGCTGGAAAGGGAGTAGACAGAGACAGAACCTACTCAGCTCTGATCCATTCCCAGCTGGTGCCAGCCAAGAGAGCTTCTGTATCTGGCAGCATGAAATAACAGCCCACCAGAGGGTGATCTACCAGCCAAGATCACCAGAGCCCACAGTACACTGATCCACTCCTACTATCACCCTCCACAACATACCCTTCCCAAGGGCAAGAAATGTCCTGTTTCTACACTGACTGAGGATTCCCCACAACAGACACTGAGAAATGGATTGGGAGCAGAAAACTGGTCAGGTGGATAAGAAAATCTGGAAGCAGCAGCAGACAGAGAGAAACAGCCATCTGGCAGGGAGCCTGCTCAGAGCTGTACGGGACGCTCCATTTGAGAGCCAGAATAGAAGACCCCACTTGCTTTTGCCTAGTCAGAGACTCTTGCTCAAAGGCTCTGTGCCTGTCAATTAATGAGCCTGGGAAAAGGGTTTCCTGCATCTGTCTCCGCTCATTTTTCTTTCAAACCAGCAGACAAGTTCCCCTTGGATCTTGGCCTTCAGCTCACCATGTGTTCTACTAGAATGTCTGCCTGGGCTCCACGAGGAAAATCTGGGCCCAGGGTGGTTTCAGCAAATGCTTAATTTGCACATAACTGATGCATTTCTCACCTCCGGGGAACCTGCCAGATTCCTGCGGCTGTGTTTAGAAAACCTCGGGATATCGTGAGCACTGTGGATGGCTAGGAAGCCTGCACTCATAAGGATGAGTGCTCACTGGATAACTGGCCTTCTGTCTTCCAGCTGTCATGGCTGCATTGATTTGGACCAAGTAGTGCAAGGAGGCGGTGAGTTTAGGAGATCAGGAAGATCACAGTGAAACAAAATCTGCCCCAACTCCCATCCCATTTGTCCTGGGTTTTTCAGGATTAACTGTCAATCAAAATTAGATGCCAGGGATATTCTTTGGGGCCAGCATTGGACTGCATAATCCCAGTAGCCAGCTTGGCCCAGCGTCAAACCTATGGCCCAAGGCACGGCTAAACTGACAGGATACTGTACCATATGACTGGTTGAGCAGGGAGGGCATGGGTATCCCACTAATGCACATGGCTATCCCACTAATGCACACAGTTTAGCTGCACCTACAAGAGTGGGAAGTAAACTGCAACTAGGAACAGGCTACAGGAAATTACCTCTCTTCCCTGGGAGAAGAAGAAGGGACTGAGTCACAATGGCATCCCAAGGCTTTGCCTGGGATAAGAGAAGCTACACTTCACTCAGGGCTTAGAGTGAATCCTAGCTCTCCTGCCCAGGCAATACAGGTTCCCTCTCTTTGCCTGAAAGTTTCCCCAAACAATCCTAACAGCTGCCTGAAAACTGCTGCATCCAAAATTACCGGTTCTGTGGGGCCTATGGTTTCTAACAGAGCAGCAAATTACATCCATCTCACTTGGTACTGAAATCCTACATGCTAATGGGATTGCCTGCAGGGTCCTGGCACTGAGAAGGGCATGAGGTGGGGACTGCAGTACAAGGTGGCACTCCTGGTAGTTGGGGATAAATAATTTCAAAATAATGGACTTTACCTCTACTATAATATTCTATCTATCAGGTCCCTGGCGTCCAGCAATGCATAAATATAGCCACTGAGCTCTGCTTCTTCCTCTCTGCTTTGAATGTGTTTGGGAGGTAGTGAAACTGGGCAAAGTGCTACCTTGAACCAGCATGAAAACAGTGCAGAGAGACAGTGAAAAGAAAAACCATTTTGTGTGAATGCCAAGGTTGGCTGCAGAACCCCTAGAACGTAGGTAAATCAAAAAGTAATCGTCTTCTATGTTATACTAACAACACGCTGGAAAACAAACATGAGCATGTACCACCTAGCACTTACTATACCATACGTGCAGATATTGAAAACATTTTGTAAACCAGTTGAAGTTGCTAAGAGACTACAGCCACAAACTGAAACCCACAACAGGAAGCAAACAGTAGAGTCAAACTACCTAGTTACATCACCTTCTAATCTAACACATACACTCCTACAACTGCCTGCAAAAACACCACCAAAGAAATGGATCCTACTCAAACAAAATCTCCAAGGTCTGTCAAGACTGTGTTAGGTCTATGTTGTGTCAGGGTTGAGGGCAGTCTTATGTAGAGTTCAGATTATGGTTGTATGGGATGGTTTGGATAGGGATGATCCTGCCTCAGGCAGGGAGTTGACTAGAATCAGCATTTCTCAACCCACAGGTCACAAAAATATATGAAAGAATCGCAACACACCCACCCCTACCCCACACACTAGGGGTATAGGGCCTGGGGGCAGGAGGCAGCAGGTTGGGAGTGAGGAGCACTGGGTCAGCACCAGCCATTGGTGTTTACAAAAGGGTCCTCGCACAAAAAAGATTGAGAATCACTGGACTAGATGACCTCTGGAGGTTCTTTCCAGCCCATCTTTTCCATAACTAAAAAGCATTGTGGGAAGCTATTGAAAGGACTCAAAGCTACCAGTGGGTGATCAAACAAGGCAAAAGCAGATTAAATTCAACAAAGAATCACCACATGGTATCTGGGAAGGAATAATTGAATCTCTCCAATTTAGTACAATTTAAGAAATAGCAAAGTGTCATTGTGAACAGCTCAAAGGAAGCATCTATCAACACACAGCTATGGTTAAGCAAGCGAACCTGAAATCAGTGTGTGACAAGAAAGAGAAAACAATATTAAAACTCTTGTCTACAATGCCACTATATAAATCAATGTTACAACAGGAAGCATGTCCTCAGTTCTGGCCATACATCTCAGAAGGGATATGGCAGAAACAAGGTGTGATACAAAGTCCATTTAGTAGGCATCACAGCGCCTGCATCAGAGAGGTCAACCTGCAGCTCAGGAGTTGGTGCCATAGTGCAGGATATGGCTTCCTGAACCATGACCCACACTTCCTGGCAAGGGACTTCCTGGGGGCACGATGGATTTCACCTCTCAGCAAAAGGTAAAAGTCTTTTCTCCAACGGTTGACTGATATCCTATGTCGGGCTTTAAACTAGCTCAGACAGGGGACGGGGTGTGTGGCCAGGATCTGCGCATGGGATGAGAGTGGACTGCAGGCTGGGGCCGAGCTGCACTTGGAGCAGGCAGTGGCAATGCTGGGAGGGAGGGTTGGGGGAGCTGCAGCCCCCCTTGTAGCCTCTTTCTAGTGCCACCGCTGCCCACCCCAAGTGAAGCCCTGCCCAGCCCCCGCCCCCTCTGGGAAGAGCCCGGCACAGCCCTAGCCCCAGCCTGCAGTGGCAGCCTGCCCTACCCCATGCAGATCTGGGGACACACGCCCCCATGCCTCCGGGGGTACGCATAGGAGCAGGAACTGTGCCCCCCGGACGAGCTGCTTGCGGCTCCATCCCACACTCTACCCCACCCCAGCTGTGCAGCGCCTGCCCCAGCCCCAGCCCCACTCCCTCCGTCACTGTGCGCACCCCTCCCCCCATGCTGCAGCTGCCAGAAGCCCACAGCCAGGCTGCCTTGCGGCCCTACCACTGCCCCACATTTGGGGAGGTTAAGTCCCATTAGCCCCCCCGCTTCTGCCCCTATGAACACAGTAGTGACAAGAAGGATCAGAATCCACATGGCCTTTAGTAGGGATGGATCCAGAAGTGGTGCATAGCTATAGCTGCACCCTCACCCCCCTTCTGGATTGGGCCACACCATGGGGAGCCTCCAGGGACTTTTTAAAGTCTCTAAAACAGATGGAAAACTCCTGTGTCTTCCTCTCCTGCTCAAAGGCACACTCCCTCCCCACCCCTTCCCACTCTCCCCAGCCTGCCCTTCCCCACTGTCCTGGGGGTAGGAAAGCACCAGAACTGTTCACATCAGCTGCATGGAGACTGGGGGACAAGGGCAGCATGGATGGACTGGGGATTCCCTTTCCCAGCACGGTAGGAGGGAACTACTCTCCAGCCAGCCTGTTGCTGCTCTCCCCTCCCCAGCTGAGCCCAGCTCCTGCTCAACCTGGCTGGCTGGAGCCTCCCATCCCTGAACAGCGGAGAAAGCAGCAGAGGCAGGCAGGGGAGGGGGTGTGCCTCTGAGCAGGAAAGGGAAGAGAAGTGTGGATTTTCACCTGCTTTAGGGACTTAATTTTTAAGTCCATGGCTCAGTCTGTCTATACTAGTTAGGGCAGAGGAGACTGGGAACTGCAAATGCAGCTGTCCCTGCAGTGTAGGTTGCTGCTCTACACGCCCCTTTAGGAAATCCTGGATCCACCTCTGGCCCTTAAATGCTATCACCCTCAGAGATCCCCTGCCATTATTCCCCATCCCCACTTGTCTCAGACGTTTTCAGTACAGATTTCTTGAAAGACAAGTTTCCCCTTACACATCCTCGCCAAGACCTTTTTCCTCTCTGAGGAGCAAACATAATCAGAAGGCAAGCTTCTGAAGGCCAGCCAACAGGGCTTTGTGACTGGCAGGTCTTGCTTGACCAACTTCATCTCCTTCTATGACCAGGTGACACATGTCCTGGACAAGGAGGATGATGTGGATGTCATATACCTGGTTTTCAAGAAAGCCTTTAACCTAGTTCCCCACAATGTCCTCGTGGCTAAGCTGGAGAACTGTGGCCTTGATCATCTTATGATCTGATGGCTAGGTAACTGGCTATGGGGCTGGACCCAAATAGTACTAGTTGATGGAACCAAATCAGCGTGGTGCAGGGTGACCAGTGGAGTCCCTCAGGGCTTGGTACTTGGGCCGGTACTCTTGAACATCTTCATTAACCATCTGGAGTTGGGAGTCAGATGTGAACTGGACAAGTTCGCGGACCATACCAA
>NW_005841832.1:53794-75072 GCF_000455745.1 Alligator sinensis | reverse complement strand
ACCGCAGGACAGGCTGGGGATACAGGCCAACATGGGCATGTTCTCAAGGTGGGCTGACCAAAACCGGATGGCCTTCAATGCAGAGAAATGTAAGGTGCTGCACCTTGGTAGGAAGAACCCCCAGCATACTTACAAGCTTGGCAGTGCTACACGCTGGCACCGCAACTGAAAGAGGCTTGGGGGTCCTGATTGACCATAAGATGAATATGAGTCACCAGCGTGATGCTGTGGCTGGCAAAACAAACCAAACTCTGGTGTGCATCTACCAATGCATCTCGAGCAAAACCAGGGACGTCATCCTCCCGCTTTACTTGGCCTTGCTGAGGCCGCAGCTGGAGTACTGCGTCCAGTATTGGGCCCCCAATTCAGGAGGGATGTGAAAAAGCTTGAGAAAGTCCAGAGCAGAGCCACTTGTATGACCCAATGCCTGGAGGGCAGGCCGTACAAGGAGAGGCCGAGGGATTTGGGATTCTTCAGTCTAGAAAAGAGAAGGCTTAGGGATAACTTGGTAGCAGCCTACAACTATATAAGAGGGGTGCATCAGGACCTGGGAGAACAGCTGTTCACCAGAGCTCCCCAAGGAATAACAAGGTCTAACAACCACAAACTCCAGGAAGGCGGATTTAGACTGGACACAAGGAAAAAGTTTTTTTACAGTATGAGTGTCCAAGATCTAGAACAGACTCCCCCCAGAGGTGGTACAAGCACCTACTCTGGACTCCTTCAAGAAACATCTGGATATTTTTTCTTTTCTGGGATCGCGTGATTCCAGCTGACTTCCTGCCTATGGCAGGGGGGTTGGACTTGATGATCTCACGAGGTCCCTTCCAGCCCCTAATGTCTATGAAATCTATGAAGTCTATATAAGTAGATAAGAAAAAAAAATCAGACTTGCTTCGTGTTAGGGCAACAAGTCGTTATACTACACAGTAAAACATCATTAAGGATAAGAAAGGCACAGCTCAGTCATCTTCAGGCACTAGTGTCAGTAGGTTGCTAATCAAAGCCAACCTACATGGGAACAAGACTGGAAGGACCAGGTGATCCTCAGGTATCCTGGCATGGCTTCACTAACCTCAGCAGAGCTGCAGTGACTTCTAACAGCTGAAGATTTGGCTCCACCTATTCTTGAGGGTTGAGAAATACACTTGTGATTTTTTAATACCTTTGCCTGGACCATACATGGCAATCAGTCAAATCAACTGGTAATGTGAGGAACAGTGCCCAAAACAGGCTCTCAGGGTAGCAGCAAGCAGGTTACTCTGATACTGCTCTGCAGTCATACAAGTAACAGTTAAGTCTTTCAGCAAAATTCTCCAGAGGGTTTGAAGGGAAAGTTTTCCCAGGATTGATCTCTTTTCCTGGTTTCCATATTAATCTTTTGGCCCCAACAAACAAACCCCAGGCTCCTTTTTTGGCACATTTAAGCAAGGCTCCAATCATGTGATGATTTTTATCTAATGTATTCAATGGCCTGTTAAGCTTCACAGGAGACTGAGGAGATAGTAACTAAAGGAAACTTTATCTCTTGCAGCTCATACAGGAAAGAGGATGTGGTGGTTACAGGAGTGGCAGGAGGATGTTGCCTTTTCATGCTTTAGGAGGTTCAAACTAGTGCCTCCTGAAATCTCACTGAGGTGTTGGGTGCGTTGTCAAGGGCCCCTACTTGCCATACCAGCACCAAGTAAAGGGAGGGCTGGATTTTTTCTCTGCCACAGGGGCTGCTGGCAGTCTTTTTGGTAACAATGATGGAAGTCCCTTTGCAAGTGAACAGATCCCCTAGTCCAGGGGTGGGCAAAATGTGGCCTTGGGGCTGGATGCGGCCCACCAGGTCATTCTATCCGGCCCGCAGGGCCCCTAAAAATGTAGAAAATTAATATTAATCTGCCCTGGGCTGCCTGTCATGTGGCCCTCAATGGCTTGCCGTAACTCAATAAGTGGCCCTCTGCCCAAAATAATTGCCTGCTCCTGCTCTAGTCCCTCCCCTCTACCAGCATTAGAACATAGATTTAGCACTAGCCAAGAGGCAGTATTTTTGAAGCATCCACTTGTTAACATAGCACTGGCCCATCACCTAGGCCCTTCCTCCCCCAACAACTGCACCAGCATGTATTTGCACCTATGACTCCATCACAGGGAGTTTGATTGGGAACTTATCTTTTGAGACCTGGAGATCAGATGAGAGGGACACTACTCAGCTTTAGGAAATAATGCAAAGCTAGTATGGCTAATGCTATCCACCATGCTACACTGTGGGGACAGACCTGTTCTACATTCACTTGTCAAGTCTGGTCAGATGATACTGTTGGGTTGTTTTTAAATCCAATTTTTTCCCAGATGAGAACTAAGTTCAGAATGACAGAGAGAAGGTTTGAACATGATTTGTAATTCATTTGTACCTATATTGTGGGAGTCTGGGACAGGGGCCCCATATACATGCACATAGCAAAAGTCAACCTTGCTCAAAAGAGCCCACATCCAACCTTAGCACTAAAAAGCACTATTCCCCAGAACAGTTTTGTTTTAATGCACAAATTCCTAGCTAGGGTGAAGGAAACAGTTGTGGTATGAACAGCATACCTCTGATTTCTCATCGGCATTGTCCAAGTTTGTATCCTGACATGATGTGGAGATGACAGCTATTCTATAAGAAGAAACCTAAGAAAGAAAGATGCTGAAAGAGGCCTAGGGCCAACAGGATAAAGTAGGTCAGATCTGGCTTTGCACAAAAATGCAGCTGCAACAAAGGCCAGCACTGCAAAGACAGAGGCATGCCATTAGATAGCAAGAAGGTGACAGCCATGTTTTCCAAAATGACTGCTCTTGAAATACCATAGTCAGTTCTGGTCCTCTGTTACTGAGAAAATATTAACCAACAGAATGAATTTCAGACCAAAACACCAAAGAAAGAAAGAGACTGGTGTCACTGATATAGGGGCTACATCACTGATACAATAGGAGGAGAGTAAAAAGTTAAGGTCTAGAATTCCTCAAATATCGTAAGAGAATTTAGGCACTGAAACCTACAACTCAACATGCCTAGCTTGTCTATGTACTGCCTAGGTATAGTAGAGGATGTAGTACGTATTAAGCTGTGGAACCTGAGAGGTATGAATATTCAGGACAGGATCAGAGGGGATAAATGTAAGAGTTATAGGACAAACAGAAGAAAACAAAAACTTTGACTGCATAGCAGAAAAGAAAACCCCACAGACATGATTAGACTATAGAAGAATCATCCAGGAGAAGCAAGAAAAGGCTCATTACCTTGGGATATTTAACTTAGACTAGAGGCTACAGCTTGGTGCTGGGGCCTTTCAGTAAGATGTTAATTGGTTCCTGCTGATTCAGTGTCACAGGTGCAGCAGATACAGTTTACTCTGGCTAGCGTCTAAAAGTCTAGTGCTCTGTACCATGTCACAGTCAAAGGGAAAAGTTTGCGTGGAAATACTTTTTCTTTTTTAGGTTGTTTTCTGAGATAAAGCAAGGTGTGTGACTAGGTGCTGATTGAGGAAATGTAAGATACCTTTGAGAAGGGGGGCTCTGCCTGTCCACATAGACACCTTTTTCAGTGGTCTGTAGAGAGTGAGACCTGCACTGCTGTGGTCTGGGATGGTCCTAATGAAATGGGCCCATGGCTAACCCCTGGGATCCTAGGGATTTCACACACCAAGGTCCTTGGCCTGGGCAGCACAAGTCTTCCTGTGGTTGTCCTGTTATTAAAAGCTAAATCTTTTGGTTATGTATGAGAACCACAGATAGTTTGGGGCTCCAGATCTAGAAATGGGTGTTCTCTGGAGATTATGTGGGCTTTGGGATCAGACAGGCAGATAAAGACAACTCTTGTGGATCACTAGACATCCCACTTGGATAGGTTAGAGCAAATCTTGATTTCCTTCTTGACAACAAAGCTGTTTCATGGCCTGTGCTTGAAAATTTGAAGAACCTAGCTCAGTTCCAGTGAAGAATCAAAATCCTCAAGGCTTGAGTTATTCTGCTGATGGCCTTGTAAATAGTCTTGCCTTCTCTGCCATCTACACAGAGACTCCTAAGTGTGGCTCCCCCCTTTATGTCAGTCTGTGACAGGTGCAGCATTGGAAAAGGGAGCAAGAATATTGGGGAGAGAAATACTGCTGGTGGTCTCCACGCTATAGGAGAGTTTGTCTTCCTGTGGCTGTAAAGGGCCTTTCCTCTGCAATAGCTCCTATAGAGACCTATTAAGAACTGCACCTGATACTGAATCAGTGTTTTCTTCCTGCAAAGAACTCCTCTGCTTCCCAAAAAAGCCTAATCAGCTCTGAGGCAGAAAATCATGTCAAGTGGTGACAAATATCTATCCTGATAGTTACAGCTAGTTTCAGGAGATGTGCAAAGAAATGCAGTTAACCATAGGCAAGATGAACCCATGGCCGCTTACCCAATGCAACAAATAAGGATGGTACGATAACTAGAACCTGGCATTTGTGAGACTTGTCAGCTTCCTGGCACTAACCTAAATTTCCTGTGTAACATTAAGAAAGTCACTTGAGGTGTTTATAGATGTGTTGCGGGAGTTGAGGGGGGCACTTCAATTAGCAAGTTGTGCTAATTAAAAGCACCCAAGTATCAAATGTATCAGCATCCCCATGCTGAAAAATGATGGCAGGGCACTTTGAACTAAAGCTCATTAAACCAGCATTAGTTCAAAGTGCCCCACCACTTTTTTTCAGTGCAGGGATGCTGATACATGTGACACTGGAGCTTGCTGGAGTGGGTTAATTTCTGCGCTCCAGCAGGCCCAGTTAATTGAGTCTGCTCTGATGCACTGGATTTACAGCACATCAGAGCAGCCTCGCTGGATGTCTATAGGAGCCTTTAGTTTCTCCCAAATGTCAAGTGGGAATAATAGCACTGCTTTCTCTCACCTGAGCTCCAGTGAGGATAAACAGAGTGAAGACTGTGGGGCTCGGACCCTACAGTATTAGGAGACATACAAGTCCCTTAGAACAAGCAGGGGTTGGGAGGGCTGGAACCAAGCAGGCAAGGAACTGGCTTCCGTATGTGAATAGATGTCTGATCATGACTATATTCTCCTCGCCTGGGGGTGTTACTCCTATTACACAGCCCCCCTTCATTTTCTCTGACTCTTCTACTCCTACTTTTAGCCTGGTCCTGGGCAGGAGACTTCCCTGGTCTCCCAGCAAAGATCAATGACTTAATTTTTGTTGACCAGTGGAGGTGGTACAGGCACCTACCCTGGAAATCTTCAAAAGGAGACTGGACGCACACCTTGCTGGGGTTATTTGACCCCAGCAGTCTTTTCTGCCCAGAGCAGGCAGGCTGGACCTGATGATCTCACGAGGTCCCTTCCAGCCCTAAACTTCCATGAATCTGTGACTGTATTGCAGATTCAGCAAGAGTAGACTGGAGTTATGTTTAAATAGCCAGCTCCATTCACCCCTCCCTAGCATAGGAGGAGTAATTGGATACTTCCTTCCCTGCCCCAAGAGTTCTAGCACAATACGCTTCAGGACTCTGTTCCAATGCCCCTTTCAATGTGTATGATGTCAGTGGGCAAAGCCCTGCCTCCAGAGCCAGCAGGATGCTGGCGGCACTTTGCTCCAGGGTTCACTTGTATCAGCCTCTCACAATGCTGCTCTGCTTTCCCAGCACCTGGACTCTCAGCCAAGTGACTGTCTCAGCCACAGGCCAGCTAGAAGTGCTGTCTACAGGCACTGGGAAAATGAATGCGCATTGAGTCCTCTGTTGAAATCCATTCCTTCAGAAGTATAGCAGCAGGAGCCTTTGAGTCCTTCATGGGCTTATGGCAAACGCTATTCAGCTCCCTCAAAATGACAAGCATTTCATTATTATACAAAAACTAAACCCCTACAGAGAGGAAGTGTTTTTCATTTTGGCTTTATTGCTAGCTGAAAATACCTCTAAGGATCATTATTGATAGAAGGGCAGGTTGTGAAAGCAGGGTTGGCAGGGACTCTTGTCCTTTACAGAAGGTGATTTTGACTAATTTTCACATCCTGTACCACTCAGACTTCACACCACTACCCCTCCCATCCTCCCTCACCCCCAACATTTCCTGATTGATACAGAGATTCTTACAGCTCAGTTCCTTTAAGTATTGTATTGCTTTTAACATGCTGGTTTACTACATAGTGATTAAAAAGCATATGTCTGTCATGATGCTGCTGTTGTCTTCAGGCTTCAATAGAAATGTTGTCCACCAAAACCTAGAGAGAAAGAGAGAGGAGGGGGAATGAAAAAAAGGACCAGTGAGATGCCAGGCAACAGGGCAGCATTAAATATCAGGGTTGGGGCTGAGCACCAACAGGCTGAAGTGAGCTTAGCTCTTGGGTAGAGATAGCACAAAACCAGCCTTAGCTTCTGACAGCCTCTGGGGACCTCCAGAACTAAAAGGATAAGTAAGGGTCAGATTCTGTTCCATCTATTAGACACCTGAGTGGGCGTAGGCACAGGTGATCTATTTCACACTGCTCGAGTCTTTGAAAACCACAAATGCAAAAGGTGGGTAGATCCTTGCTGCTTATGTCATCTTTGTCTTAAGGTAGCACGTTCCACAGATAGGCATGTCAACGGTTTTTCAGGGACTTCAGCAGGTTGGAACAGGATCACACTTAGGTGCCTAATAGGTAGAACAGGATCTAGTCTTTAGGGTCTGCAGCCTGAGCTAATGAGCTAGGCTCTGTAGCTGGAAGCTGGAATACACCCATCTTCTGAGGTTTGGGGACAGAAAGGGGCATGCATGCAATACCCACTGGTTAGTGAGTTACCCTTGAACAGAGGTACTACATACTGGGGGAAGCACTCAAAGCCAGGTATAGCAAGACTGGGGCTGTGGGATGCAGACTGACATATGAATGTGGCTAAGCTCCTGGGTATGCTGCCACCGTGGACAGAAGGCAAAAGATTCACCATCCTCTGGCAGGTATGGGTATTCTGAGCTACACACAGATAGCATGTGCCCCTGGCTGGTCTCTGGAGACCTGACCCCTGGAAAACCAGATCTTACTGACTGCAGTAGGAATCGAACCATGCTCACGGAGACCATGGTTCTGGGGTGCTAGGGTTGGTCTACAGGAAGGCAGGAGCTCAAAAGAGAAGCAGTTACCTGAGGTTTACTTGAATGTGTGACTCTCAGTACCTCCCCGGCCAAATCCTGAAAGACAACCAGAACGCAGCTGGTTAATACCAGGGACAGGGAGCATTAGGACCTTCCCACAAAGACAATTACATCTTCTGGTAAGCACAGTGTGTGATACTCCCTTGCAGTGTCCTATTATTGCCACAGATAGCACCTTAGCACAATATCTGAGCCACCACAGGACGGAAGGAATACTCTTCCGACTTGTCTCAGAGACATGACACAAAGAGCTGCCTCCATCAGCCTGGCCCACACATAGGGTTACCATATTTCCAATTTTAAAAAAGAGGACACCTGTGGGGGGCAGGGGGGAAAGGGGTACATTACTGTGGGGGGGGCAATGATATGCTCCCCGCCCCCCCCAGCCCTGCTGGACCCCTTACTCCCAACCTGTAGCCCCTTTCCCACCCCCCAGCCTTGCTGGTTGGTGCTCCTCACTCCCAACCCACAGCTCCCTGCTCCCCGAGATGCCCCTCACTCCTGAAACACAGCTGCTTGCCCCCTCACAACCCTGCCAGTGCCCTGC
Source organism: Alligator sinensis (assembly GCF_000455745.1). Taxonomy (NCBI): domain Eukaryota; kingdom Metazoa; phylum Chordata; order Crocodylia; family Alligatoridae; genus Alligator; species Alligator sinensis. Next base: position 67,387 of record NW_005841832.1, on the reverse strand, counting down.
ACTCCAAACCTGCAGCCCCCTGCTTCCTCCCAGCCCTGCTGGTGCCCCTCCCAACCCACAGCCCCTTTCCCACCCCCCAGCCCTGCTGGTGTGCCTCACTCCCGACCCGCAGCTCCCTGCTCCCCTCTGGTGCCCCTCACTCCTGACTCACAGCCCCCTGCCCCCCAGCCCTGTCGGTGGCCCTCACTCCCGATCTCCAGCCCCTGCCCCCTTAGCTCTGCTGGTGCCCCTCATTCCCAACCTGCAGCCCCTGCTCCCCCACCAGGCCTGCTGCCCAAGCAGCTTGCTCACACACATGATTTCCTGGCAGCCGATCAGCTTCCCCACTGCCCCCAGCCCTGACCAAAAACAGAGGCAAAGCAAAAACCCAGGCATTTGCTTGCATTTTAAAAAACCTGCCCGGAAGGAGGACAAAGGACCAAAAAAGAGGACATGTCCAGGAAAACCCAGACATGTGGTAACCCTACTATGGGAGGCAATTTGGACTAAACCATCTGAAATATGGACTAGAAAACATTTAAAACACTGGGTCCTGCCTTTATTCAAGAAAAGAGAAACCAAGTGGGGTAAGGGTGGCTTGGGGAGCTGGAGTGCAGGATGCAGCCTCCAACATCTAGGTTGCCAGTTCCAATGCAGCCCTGCTTCAGCCATACCCAAAATCCAGCCCCGGCCTCTACACCGTGTCAGGGAACAGAGACAGCTGAAGGCACTGTATAGCAGGGACAGCAGCCTGTCAAACTTAGGAGCACAGGTTAGGCACCTGCCTTGGAGCAGGGTGACCAGGCTAGAGATTGAGCTGCCCTCTCAGCACATAGCACTACAGTCTCTCCTGCTCTCTGCCTGTAGCATCCGGTGGTGCTTGAATTTGCCTTAAAAAAATAAGTTGGATAGAGGAGGAGCATGTCATTTGTCTCTGCTGTTACTTTATGTTACCAAGGAGTGGCCCACGTGGCCCTAAGCAGGGCTCAGACTCAGGAGATGCCCGAGTTAGAGAGACTGACCTGGACTTAGATTTCCAGCCACTATGTAGTCCTCAGCTGAAAAAAAATTTAAATTCCAGTCTTCCCTTTGTGGCAAGGGGACCAGATCCTGCCTCTCTCAAGGTGTCTGTGAGGAATTCAAGGAGAGTCCCTTCCACCAGAAACCAATGACCACTGCTGTTCATATTTCTCCTAACTAATGTGACCTGTCTAAGGCCATTCCCAAGCCCAGCTCTCCTATCCAGAAGCCTGGTGCATCCTATCTTTAAACCTTCTAGGGCTACAAAATGTCAAATGATTCCATGTTTCCCAGTCAAACCACAGGCTGACAAGCTACATTTGTACTGCTCAGATAACGATCTTGCTGGGACAAAGGAAGCAGCTTCATTGTCCAGCACATCCCAGAGGCCACTGTTAAGGCTTAATAATATCCTAACTTGCAAACAGGACTGTCTTGAGGACAGCATGCAGACAATACGGCATTCCAAGCAAAAAAGACTGAGCTTTCATGGGAGACCACATTAAAAAGGCCAGATGGCGTGGCAGGAATTCAAGTGGAATTCCACCTTCTCCAGCACTGGAGCCATATAAATTATTAAGTTTGGGGATTTGTTCTTTCTATTAATAATTATTCAACCTGAAAAATGTAAATGCAGAGTCAGGTTTGGGCAGTGGGGGCCAAGATGTAGGAACTCAGACTTGAGTCTTGGAACCTGTTAGAACTTCCTCAGCCTTCCAGTCCAAAAAGCTTTACAGATTTTGAGACTCCTTCTCTTACCTTCTTTCTTCCCAGCCTCTAAATGATTCTGCAAACTGCCCAGACCAGTGGGTGTCTTAAAGTTATGACTGTTTGGCTGGATTGATGCATGTATGTGAGTGACTGTGGGCATGAAAGTATGTGAGTGGGACCCCACAGAGTGAGCTGGCATCCAGCCTGTGAAGATGGACAGACACTTTTGCACTGGGCAACTTCCTCCCTAGAGTAAAAAGTGCAAAACTTAAGAGACATGGCAGGTACAAACTGCAGGCCCATACTGCCAGCTCTGAGTAGATGCAATAGCCATTAGCTTCAGGGAATTCTAGGGTAAAACTCAAGGAAGGGAAGACATGATTCTGTTTTTCCCTCAGGTGCTTCACATCACTCTATGTCTACTAGCACTGAAATCAAGGGTAGTTTTGTTTCTTAAAAAACAAAACAAAACAAAAAACCAAGCAAAAAACCCCCAACCCTACAATGGGAGCAGATTTAGATCAATACTGAGCACTTTTGTAAAGCTTGTCTGGGGAGCTGCATCTCTCAGTAATGTGACAGAGAGGAAATGGCCAGTAACTCTCAGAGTAGCTGGAAAGCAAGACATTTGAGGAACTGCTTCCCCTGCAGTGACAATGACTTAGAAATCTGTCTCATTGAGGAAAAGTTGCATGACCCCAGGAGGAAGGGAAGGGATGCAGAAAGGTGACCCCATGCTGGAGTAGATATATAGATGTGTATCTAAGTACAGTGGATGTAAACCTATTTTGGGATATGCAGGTGGATCAACCTGCTTGCATGTATGACCCCATTAGGTCTGAAGAAAAGAAGAGGATACTGGTCCATGGGGGCCAAATATCCAGCAGCAGCGGTTGCAGATAGGTGCATGGATGTATGTACATAGGTTTCTCCACTGGAATGCAGTTGTCCTTCTCAGCAATAAGGACAGCAGCCAGTGTCCAACACCAACTCTCCTCCTCCAGAAACCTCTTGCTTCTTTCATCACCCATGGAAAAACCTACCTTTGGGTCCAAACAAAGCGGAGTAACAAGGCTGGTTGCAATAGGGCTTGCCATCATGCTGCAGAGAGAAGGGAGAGTCTTCAGTGCCACATTAATCAGGGCAGCCTTGAGAAGAACAAATACCCATGACTGCACATCTGCACAGACTCAGCTAAGTCCCTGGGCCCCTGAGTAATACTACAAGCAGGGGCCTACACGCAAAATTCCCATTCCTCTTGCCCACATTCAGCACACCCCCCTTCATTCCAGATTTCTGCCCAGATCTGCCAAAGCAGCTGATTCTTGACCAACAGCACCTGCTGGTACTTCAGTCCAGGTCCCTGGCATCTCTCCCAGTTGCCCTGAACAGGGACTTGACATCACTTTCATATGTATCTTCCAGTAATTGAGAGATGTGTAGTGAGAAGCAATTCAAAACCTGGTCTAAGGTCTTAATCCTGTCTCTTCTCACCTGAAATAGGCTTTGAGGACAGGTCTCTTAAGACTAATGCAGTCCTCCTGCAGCACCCAGCCTATACTTCTGTTGACTTCCTGCCCTGTCAGATGCAGTGGGGAGTTTCCTCACTTCCCCACAGGGTTTCTCCAACTTGGCAACTCCCTCACTACAGGCCACATGCCTCCATCCTGGCAGGATAATCTCCATCACTATGGACATCCCCACTCCATCAGTCACTGTTGTATACGAGATCCAGTTGAGTAATACTGGAGTACCCCAGTCTACCTGTTTGTCACCAAGAAAACACCCAGCTCTGAAGCTGGAGGAGTTGACTAGTAAATTCTTCTGTTGCAAAGAACTCAGAAAGACCACAACAGGCCAAAAAGGGTTTAACATTATGAATTCCTCTTCGAAGTCTCTAGGTTTACCTTGTGAATCACGTTTGCACACCTAACAGTGCATGGCTCCCCATGGCACCCATGAAAGTCTCAGCGGCACCCTGATTGAGAATCACTGCCCTAGAGGCAGAATCCCAACCATCCTTAGACTGCATGGAACACGCTGAAGAATTTGTGTCTTGTTGCAGGATGTCCTCCAGAATCTCCACGTTCTTTTCAACGGAAGCTCTTTCTATCCCCTATGGTTGTGAGTGAAGTAATTGATGCCTGTAGAGCAGTTGTACCAAGAGCTCCAAGAGATATGACCTCCTTCATTCTTCTCAAGCAGGTCTCACAGACCTTGCAACAGTGGCATCTGCTCTTTTCCACCCAAGGTGCCATGCAGTTGAGAATTTCGGAAAGGGCGTTTTTACTGCAGTCAGGTGTCTAACTTTTTGTGTAGTCTCCCTGACCTGCAGGGGACTTAACTCTTGCTCTTCAGCTTTTCCCCCAAAAAAGAGCTAACAGGATTGTGGTGCACCATCTATGCACTGTCCCATGGAGGTAGACAAGAGGGAGTGGGAGTCCATTTTATAGCCAGGAGGAGGAACCAGAACTAAAAGCCAGTCAGCTGGGCTTCAAGGAGACCAATGCAGCAGTCTAGGCCTGAGGCAGTGAGCCACTGATGTGGCTACAAGTCCCACCTTCCCTGGCACATGTTGGGAAGATAGTTCTGAGCTGGGCAGTGCACCAGGAGCAATGGTTTGTAGAGGAGCTGGGCTGCCTGGATCTGACTAGTAACAACCCCCCTCTAGAAAAAAAAATAATTGTACAAGAATTACAAGCCATTGCTCCGTATGTGTATGCACACAATGGGAAGAAGGGGTATAACCCAATGACAGACTAAAATCTTGCATCTTCTGCTGCTGCAAAGCCCAATTCCCAAGATTTGCAAGGACAGCATTTGTGACAAGTGAGGGGCTTGAACAAACAGCTGTGTAAAGATCCTTGACTGACTAAAAATCTGTCCCAAATGTTCGATCTGGCTAGTGCTTAGCTACATCTAATACCAGGACAAACCCCTCCTGACACAAAGTTGGAAGGTGTCTCAAAACCCAAAGCCTTACCTCTGCATGGCCTCCTGAAGTCAGGGTCTTGTTACATTTCTCACACTTCAAACAGGGTCGGTGCCAATCCTTCCCCAGGGAAGTAACCTTCTCAGCTGCCAGAGCAGAGAAACAAGTTAGTAACATCTGTCAGGATTATTCAATAGAAACAACTACAATAAAAAACATCTCCTTTGAAGAGGTCTTTCCAAGCCTTTAGATCAGGGGTGTCAAACATACAGCCCTCAGGCTGCATCCAGCCTGTGGGACTCCCAGAAGGGCCATGAATTTGTGGGGGAAGCATGGGCAGAGCCCACCACCAGAATTCAGGGTACAGAGTCCAGGTGAGGATACAGGTAAGCAGTTATTGCAGCTGCATTAACCCCCGTGGCTGCCCCCACTGCTCACCCCACCATCGCTTGTACTACCACTCTCTGGATCTTGCCCACAATGGGCGTGTCTACATGTGCAATTAATGCAACTTAATATACTTGAGCTGGAGTAAATTAATCTTGATATCACCATCTTCACATGTGTGTAAGTGCAGTTATTTACTGTCCTGTCAGATATCACTTATATCTGACAAGACTATTTGGCAATGCGGTAAATTAGTCTACTGCATCCTGGTTGCCACAAACATATAGACAGTGATGCTTTACTGCACAGCAAATTAGTCTGCTACACAGTAAAGTGTCTCGTATAGATGTGCCCAATGAATGAGTCCTATGGTCTGAATCTAACCTAGGGAACCAGGAGAGTTTAGTATCCTGGCTTTAGATGATTCAAACCAAAACACATTTGGAACATCACTCACATTCTTTCTTTCCTTTTAAAAAAAAAAATAAAATACTGGATTCAGTTACTTTTTCAATGTTGCTTGTCCTGGACACTGACTGCCAATTTTCAATAGCCAACCCCTCCCTGTGCACATGTGCAAAAAAAGAGGAAACAGAAGGTTAAGTGTTTGATTTTCACACACACAAAAAGCTTGGCTTGCACACATCTTTTTCCTCCATGCTTAAGTGCCTGCATTTGAAAACTTGAACAATAGCTTCTAGGCATGGCAATGCCAGAGCTGCAACTTGAATGCTGGACCTCCTGCCATGCATTGTGACCCGTTCCCTGCCTTGTGGAAGGTCATAGGCTACTGCACTTCAAGAAGTCAGTCACACAGAAAGTCCCCTTGGGATGGGAAAATGTAACAGAGTCACACTTAGAGGAACAAGATTTGGGGACCATCTATTACAGCTTCCAGAGATGCTTCCAGTCATTGCTGCAAGGTAACTTAGCTCATTTTCCCAATCTGTACTAGCCTCATGTAGCAAGGAGACCTACTTTCCTTTAGCTTAGTTAAAGTTCTTCAGTCCAAGTTACCATTTGAGTTTTTAAAGCACCAGTGGCCTTGCACCACACTGGCCACTAGATTCCTAACGGCTATGATAACTTTTTACATTTCCAAGGTATGACACCCTTATAAGCCATATAAAAAAAAATGGGCTTTCCCCTAATGTCAGATACACGAACTGTTGCTCTAACATCAGGTGGATGAACTGATTTTAGGACACAAACCAATTATCTGCATAACTTTTATCCAAACTAGACACACAAATATGGAACTTCTGGGGCTGCCAGTGTTTTGGGGACACATTTTTGACTCAGAATAAGACACAACAAACCTTGGTGTGGTTTGAGATTGGCCAGAGTTCAGATAACTGAAGATATGCATTGAGGCAGCTATAATAGGAACAATGAGGTTATTTGCCTAGTCCGGAACAAGTTTATATTAAGGAGAAGGAAACAGGATGAAACCTGATTATGGTACAAAAGGGGGATGTCATTTTCTACAGATTTCTGTGTTCTTTCCATTCGCAGCTGCACTCAGGGCTGTTTATTAAATGATAAAGCAGAGGTTTCCACAGGAACCCATTCAGGGCCAGATTTCTTTGAATGGATTTCCCATGCATGGGAAAAGAGGATGAGTAGAGTGATAAAGTCATCTGACTTTAATGCCACCCTGCTTGCTTGACTAAATTCTTTTGTTGCAATAGCACTCTGTGCTGCGGTTACAGTGTCTGATCTGCCAGGGCTTTGACATTAAAACTCCTCTCCTTATGGGTCTGTAACTTGGCTAGAATAGTCCACTCCAGGAGGAAAATGACTGCTAGAGGAGGGGTCTCTAATATCCCTAGGCCTTAGGTCACTAGCAGCAAATACCACAAGCATTAAATGACTAGACTGAGTATAGCCAAGGCTCAGGATGTTCTGGAAGATGGGGCACGATCCATTCTTTCCCTCAAGGAAAAGCCCTCTGGTTCTCAACAGGGATGATCCTAAGAGGGCCGAATTGAAATCCAGCAGGGTTCTTGGAAAGTTACTGTAGACTCCTATCAAATTTAAGGAATTTAAGCCACTCGGTTGGATTTATTTTACTAATCTGGCCCCCTTTACCATGGTATGCAAACACTCCACTCTGACACTATACTGCATCTGTTTGCAAACAAGTGATGTGCCACGATTCCACTGTGCAGACAGAAACAGTCAAAAAGGGACCCTGTGACTTGACCAAGGTCACACAAGAAACCTGTAGCAAAAATCAGGAGTCCCTCAAGTCACAGATTAACACCCTGACTCCTGGACCATTCTCCAGAAAACTAGTAGATTTATAAGCCAATTAAAAAATAAAAATAAATTTAAAAAAAAGATCTTCTGAAAAGACGATGATAAATTGTAACATTTTATAGGTCTGTTCTCTAAAAGACCCTGAGAGGCAACCCCCTCTGTTCAGGAGTGAGGAAGACAGGCAGTATGAAAGAGGGGATGCTGTGCTTATTCTACAACTGAGAATTGCTACACTTTTCTTTCTGTTTCAGGGTTTCTGAAAAGGAAACTCCAGGGCTGTTGCTCAGGCCTCAACTAGATGAACGGTTAGAACAACTGCTCATTTCCTGACCTCAACATCATCTGCGTGATAAGGGACTTTTGGACTGCTGGTGAGCAAACTGGGAGCAAAGCTCCTATATGGGGAGCAATGTAGTGCAGATAAAGGGCTTTGCAAAAACCATTTTATGGCTGCTAATGCAGTCAGTGTTCAGCACATTCCTATTATCTTGCTTTCATGCCACTTTTTTATGACTTGTTAAATATATCAAATAACATTCCATTGAGAAACATTCTGTAGGAAGCAGCTCATTCAAATAGCTACCAGACCCCTCAAGACTAACTTGGAACAAAATTTGAGACAGTACATGTGAATGTATTTAAGTTGGCAACTAAACTTGACAAAGGACACACTATCTCAGCTACACAAGTGTTTTTTAATATTGGGAACCTTAGCACAAGCTGAGAGAGAGATGCTGCATTTTTCTATTAGAGGGTCAATGCTACTGCTATGGAACTATGCTCTTATGGCCATCTCAGAACCTTCCTTGCCCTATGCATTAAGCAGTCTTTGCATAGTGAAGTCAGAAGAGCAATTGCATAAAAACAGAAAATTGCATCTCCTTTTTCAACAGATCTGTTCTTTCTATGCATATCTGAAACCACATCTGCTGGCTGCACTCAGCAGGCTGCACTCTTGTCACTGTTAGCACTGCATGGTCAGCACAGCTGTTCAAATGCGAAGTGTAGTCTTGTCCAAATTAATCAACAGAATTAATCATTATAGTTTGAGAACAGAGTTTTTACCAAGGATGATGTTTAAACCTGGAAGAAACCAGGATGAATTTAAGAGCTGAGAGTTTTCAGTGCTAACAGTTATACTGAAACCAGCTTTTAGAAAAAGCTGTAATCTCAGCAGAAGTTATCCAAAATAAATGAGCCATGCTATGCATGGAAAGGCACACTGCCAATTTTAATCAGATCTCAGAGAAGAGCTGTACTCCAAGGAAGGAAGTTTAAACTTCCTTTGCACCAGGAAATTTACAGAGTCCCCGTGGTTTTAACACCATTTGATTGGAAAGGGGGTTAGTACCAAGGGGAGCCCTAGTGTAGACAAAGGTTCTGCAACTGGGAGCAACGCTTACCACCTTCAGGTCAAGCCTGTTGAAAGGCTAATTGAAATGGTGATAAAAACGGGGTTGGGCATAGGTTTCATCTACCTTAGGCCTCCAGGCAGGATTAGCTTTGGGTAGGTTCTTTAATAGGTTTCCCCAGACTAGGTGATGCCTAAAGGACAATGGCAAGGAGGAGGGCAAACACTAGCAGTGATGCTTCCCTCACAAAATGCAGCAACAAGCAGCTTCTGACGGCCCAATATGCTGAGCCTCTTCAATTTTTCTGCAAAGCAGAAAGAAAAACGGGACATGCCCATATACAGACCAGAAATAAACCAGAAAAGACATCAAAAACAACAATTTCCATGATCCTTATCCATGGCTTACAGATCCTTAATAGATATATTTTTAAAAAATTAAAGCCCTTAAAAGACTAGCCTCTGGCAGCAAAAGGCATCAACGTTACCAGTCCAGGGACGGACTAAAACCAAGAAACAGGGAACCTCGCCAATGGTTTGAGAGTTGAAGTTCGTGCAGCAGAGGTCATTGGCAAGGTTAACTACCCAGTTCTCTTTAAAAAACTTTTTGAAAACTCACAGCAGGAAGTGAGGTCATGTCACCAGATTGCATGTTCTGAGTCAGTGCGTGAAGCTGTGGCCTTTGGGGAACAACTTCCAAGCTGGGGCGTGGTCGTCCTCTCCCCAGCTAGGGGCCCAGTTCAGCGCTCCTAACCGTAATTCAACACCACATAGCTCTGTGTCTCCTCCACGCCATTATCTCCTTACGCTGAGATGCTCAGGGTTACTTTGTGCCTTCAGGTCTTTAGGCAGGATTTCTTTTTCCCCCTCAGAAATAGTGCTGGCCTCCCAGGGTGGGGTTTGCCACCTTCTGAAACATTAGGATGGTGGCCATAGGAAAGGCTGGGGTTTCTGACAAAGATTCCTAGCTCGAAGGGTCTTTCTAGTTTGCTCAGATCACCAAACCTGGGGCCAAGAAGGAATTTTCCCCCTAGGTCAGATTGCAATGAACTGCAAAGGGATTTGCCGTCCTCTGCCACATCTGGCATGGCCCTTTACCTAGGATTTTCCAAGTATATTGTAATCAAGGACTTTCCTCGACATAGCAGGGACCTCCATCTCTTCTGCTTTTACCTACACTACGTTGCAGGGTGCCCAAGAGCAGTACATGGCCTTCACACCCTACTTAACTTGCCTGATAAAGATTTTAGCAACCACAAAACATTGCTGTACTAACATGGTCTTGGTCACTATAGTCCAGAGTCCAAAGTGGCTCCCTCCCTGCCCACCCTATCTGTCCACCTTAAGCAAACAGCTGTGCTGCTGGAATAAACACTCAGCTACAAGCTCAGTGGGAATTGAAAAGTGGCTGCAAGCCAGTACACTCTGAAAAGGCATCCTATGGTTTGCCAATCCTAGAGACAGGGCACAATGAAAGCAAAAAGGTGCCCTGTTAATCTTTCCTATTCAGCAGGGCTCTCAGCAGGGTAGGAAGGACATGAGTAAAAATTATTTACAAGAGTTCCTAATACAGAAGAAAAAAAGCAGGATGTGGATATTGTAAGGACCTTCTGTTTTCAGAGACGTTTGCACTTGCATTCATGTCACACCTGCAGGTGCTCAGGTGTATAAGGTAAGTGCATAAGTATATTCAAGATTTGGATTCTGATTTACTATTACCCTTTGTGATTGGAAAGTGGCTGTAAATCACTACTGCTTTTGCCTAATGCTTCGCACTCTCGTTGAGCTGGTATAAATAATTACACCTTTTTTCAAATCATGATTGAGCCTGACAGAGGACATAAAAGCACTAAATATTATTTATCCTGTACTATTGGTAGATATGAGATGTAATCATTAGCCACTGACAAGAGAAACCACTTTTCAGTTGTTAGGCAGGGAACTCACACACATTAGACTTAAAGAACTGATGGGCATAGCTTAGCTGGAGAAGACTCAGAGCAGAGAACAGATTCAGTGCAGAAGGATTCATTTTCAGGCCATAACAGTAAAATGTAGCTCATTCTTGCAGCCCCTCTTCTGGAGGTCAGCACATCTAGCTCCTCAAGACCCTCTGCACTGGGAAGGTTTAGTGAAGGATGCTCCTGCCTGGAGCAAGGAGTTAGACTAGTTCAGGGGTGGGCAAAATGCAGCCCACGGGCCAGATGCGGCCCACCAGGCCATTCTATCTGGCCCGCAGGGCCCCTAAAAAATTTCAAAAATTAATATTTTGCCTTAGGCTGCCTGTCATGCAGCCCTCAATGGCTTGCCAAAACTCAGTAAACGGCCCAAAATGATTGCCCGCCCCTGGACTAGTTGATGCCTTGGGGTCCCTTCCAGCCCTAATTATTCTCTTATTCTGTAATCATCACATTCTATCTATTCTCTTGCCAATGCTTTCTCTCCATTTGTTTCATATCTCCATTTGTTTCATAGTACAATGTGGTCCCAAGCCAGAACACTTCCCAAAATTAACACATTTGCATTTGCTATTCTGGTGCTGGTTGGTATTGCAAGCATGCGTGAAAACAACAAATTTGGTATTCTAGCTCTAGAAAATCCCAGCAGCAAACAAAAAGGCAGAGACCCATTTCTAATCAATATAACGTGTCTCCCACTGCTGGGCTGGATTGCCATTCAGAATGTGCAGTGGAACATGGAAAGGGCAGGACCGTGCCGTTTGATTAGCTTGCACACATTCAACTGAACACTAGGACTGGACTCTCAAGTACTGAGGGGTTTTCCCTCCTGTATAGACAGAAACAGGAGGTACTCAGACACTTCACAAACAGACAGCTAGATATGAATATAGATCCGGATCCTATTTCACCTCTTAGGCACTGAAGTGGACTTTGGCATCTAAGTATGATTCTACTCCTTCCTGCTCCAGTCCCTAAAAAACAGCCAACGCGAATGCTGGGCGGGCCCCTCTCCTGGCTCACAGCTTTTTGTGCCCGAGTCTTAAGGCTACATGATGGTATGTTACAAAAGCAGCAGGTTCACAGATTCACAGAAGTTTAGGGCTGGACGGGACCTCATGAGATCATCAGGTCCAGTCCCCCTGCTCTGGGTCAAATAACCCCAGCAAGGTATGGGTTGCTTTTTCAGGGGCTTGATCAGGGTGGAATAGGATCACACTTAAGTGTGTAACTGGTGGGAGAGGACGTGGCCCATCGATACTTAACCGCTTGAGTCTATCAACTCCTAGCAGACTTCAAAAAATCACACCAGTCTGCACCACATGCTATGGCACTGGGAGATGTATAAAAGCAGTACAAATTGCATGCTTATGATTTGAAAACTACAAAAGGAATTTCCCCAGTGGAAACTCCCCTCCCCCAGCCCCCATCTTTACTGAGACATTTTATTATTTCTCACCAACTAACAAGGTTTTCCAGCCCTTAACTCTTATTACAAATTGATTGCCAGTTCCTATGAGCATTACTGCAGACACCTGAATGCTTCAAGGGGATGGCTACAAGGGAAATATGTAGATTATCAAAAGAAAAGATTTCTGTGGGTAGGGGTGGATCCAGGGAGGTGCAGTGGTATGGCTGCACCCCTCTTTTGGATTGTGCCACACCTTGGGAGTCTCTGGGGATTTTTTAAAGTCCCTAAATCATTTGAAAATCCGCCATCCCTTCCCCTTTCTGCTGAAAGGCACAACTCCTCTCTGCCCCTCCTGCCCTCCCCTGCTGTTGATGGCTCAGCTAGGGATATGGACAAGGCCAGCAGGGGGGGGGTGTTCCCCTTCCCACTGCTCCAGGCAGCGTGGGGGAACTATTCTCCCACCACCTGTTGCCACTGTCCCCTCCTCAGCTGAGCCCAGCCACACACACCCCGTCCAGTAGTGGAGAAAGGAGCAGGGACAGTCAGGGGAACTGGGGGGGGGGGTCAGGGGAAGAATAGGAGAGGAAGGGGCTACCCCTAAACAGGAAGAAGGAAGTGGGGGGGATTTTTACCTGCTTTAAAAACTTTAAAAAGTCTGCCCGCACGGGTGGGGGTGCAGGAGGCCAGGAGCAGGGAGTGCAGGGTGCTGCTCCTGCACCCCTCTTTGGGAAATCCAGGGTCCAGCCCTATTCATGGGTGATATCTTTCACTGGGCCAATTGCAGGGTTGACACAGACCAAAGGTTCCCAAACTTTTTCCTTATTGGGTACCCCTTCCAGATTTACCAGCTGTCCACCTACCCCTCCCAGCATACCTTTTATATTTTAATCCCCTAAACACCAATTATTATTATTATAAAGAAAATTAAATCCACCATTACACAATTTCTCCCACGTACCCCCCTTCCTCCCAAGTTGTCTTGTGTATCTCCAGGGGTATGCATACCACAATTTGGGAACCCCCTGGGATAGACTAATTTGGTTGCCAAGATTTAGGAGTGTGGGGAGCCCTGTGGTCCTGCGAAGAGAGGCAGCTGCAGGGTGCAAGTCTTTCCTAGCTTGGAAAGCACAAAGCTGCCTGCAGCCCCTTCCCTGCTGCTGTCAAGCCAAGCCCTGCAGCACCTGGACTGAGGCAGGAGGGCTGGGAGAACTGCAGGCGCTGGAGGGGCAGGATCCCTGCTCCTCACCTCACTGCCTCCTTCAGATTCCTCCAGGATTGCTTCAGGCTTTTCTGCCAGCCGGGGGCACAGCTGCCTTCCCCAGCCCTGGCTGCTAAGAGCACTGGGGGAGTTTCTGCCTGCAGCTAAGAGCTGTGCAAAGAGCTGGCACCTGGTCCCAGCGGCTGATGGGGGAGCAGTGGGGGTGGACCCCTGCAGAGCCCGGGGGCAGGGGGCGGACGCCCTTACCGAAGTAGACCTCCTTCTGGCAGCGGGGGCACTTGGGCATGGTGGCAGGGCAGCTCCGCTCCGCTCTGCCTGCGGCTGGGAGTGGGTCTGAGATGCTCGGCTCGGCTCGGCGCTGCC
>NW_005841832.1:52731-53214 GCF_000455745.1 Alligator sinensis | reverse complement strand
CCTCTGCGTGCGGCGGGGAGTGGGTCTGAGAGGCTCGGCTCGGCTCGGCGCTGCCCTGCCCGTGTCCGTGTCCCTGCCGGGGGCTGCCCCGCCCAGATGTGGCGCCCCGCCCCCCGCAGCTGGAGCGGTGGCTGGGTGGGGACCCGGGGGAGGAGGGCAGCGCCCCGGCACACACTCCAGGGCCCCTGCGTGGCAGACGCCAGCTCCGGAACCTCCCATGTGTCTTATCACTGGAGGAAGAGGCATGGAGGAGCTCTGCTGCTGCAGAGATCTCAGGAAGATCAGAGCAGGGCAGCGTGTTCTTAACCCGAGGGGCTTTTACTGGCAGCCTCTGGGTTTATGCAGGAGGCATCTCTGCCTCTCTTGTAGCCGCTTTGGCCTCTGCCACCCCATGCTCTTGCCTCACTCGAGGGCTCGCCCCGTCATTGCTCTGCCTCCCTGCAGGAGCCTTTCAAGGCACCTAGCACTGAAAACTCAGAGCTG
>NW_005841832.1:44161-52700 GCF_000455745.1 Alligator sinensis | reverse complement strand
AGGAATGGGAAATCAGGCCAGGGAGCTACTCCAGGTCAGGGCTGTGAGGCTCCAACACCTGCAGCAGCAGTGGAGAGGGTGGGGGACTGAGAGGAGAGGACCCTTCTCTGCATCTCGAGATCTCCCCTTCACACACCCTTCTTGTAATGCTGCAATATCATTTTAATAGGGTAATTCTCACCTGGGGTGCTGTGGTACCCTGGGGTGCCTAGAGATCCTTTTGAAGCTGCCACACAATATTAGTAGTGAGGTGCGCAAGCATGAGTCACGTGATAAACTCAGAGATGTCAAACCCAGAAATCCATTGAGTTAAAAGCATGCTGACCTGCTTTCTGCGCTCTTTGCAACAGAAGAATTGCTCCATTACTTTTCTGTAGTGAAAAAACAAGTGAAAACTAAGAGCTGGCATTTTCCGTGGGAGATCTCAAGTCTATCCGGGGGGACCTCAGGTCTAAAAAGGTTGAGAGTCACTGCATTAATATAACAGTACACCTGGCCTTCTGACAGCACCTAGTGGCCCCAGCAGAGATTGGATCTGGAATTTTGGATTCAACAAAACTTTTTTCATGGAAAAATCACAGAGTTGTCAAAACTTTTCACAGGATCATATTGGACTTGAAGTGTTTGTCAGGGGGAGTCCTTCTGTCAAGGGTGGAATTACTGATAAAATTCCCGTGAAGGGAGAGGTCACCTCCCAGCACCCTGGCAACTAGCACGCTTCCTTGAGATGCAATTCAGGCAGGGACTCCCCACGAGGCTATGATCATTGATGAGGCATTTTGTTGGGCTCCCATCAATGTCCAGGTAGAGTCCAGGTCAAGCCTCAGGCCCTAGAGTTGGTTTGAAATTCCCATGTGCCAAACAGGGCTTGCTTTTGAACGAGCACATCTGCCTTGCCTGGAGCGGGCACTTTCTCACATTGCGTTACTGAGCTTTTAAAGCTGGATTAATCACAGGTCTAGATGTAGCCCCTTTCCTCACCTCCCTAGCACACCAACTGGGCAGGAGTAGGCAGCACCTCCATGGCCCAAACACAGAACTGAACAACTGAGGGCACCCCGAGCAGATCACACAGGTGAGCTATGGTCTGTGCAATAAGTGTCTCTTTCATGAGCTCTACAGTTCACTGCAAACACAGCAGGGAACTTACAGACAGCAATATGTTCCCTCTCAGTTCACAGGTTGTCATCACACCTGGTGCTCCTTGAAGCACAATGATCCGTCTTGCCTCTAAGTCTTCAGAGGGTAACTGAGAGCATGCCATTTGGAGTCAGCCCACAAAGCTATGTCTGTCAGCTTGAAATATTCCTCCTTTTAAAATATTTAAAGGCAGATCAAGTGCCAAAGCGATCCTGCTCAAGGCAGGATCATCCCTACCTAAACCCTCTCGTGCAAATGTTTCTCCAATCTGAATTTTGGAAAAAAAACTTCCAATGGTGGAGATTTTGCAACTTCTCCAGGTGATCTGGTCCAGTACTTAACCACATTCACAGTTAGGAAGCCGTTCCTGATCTGCAACCTGTTTTTCCCCTGTTGCATGTGAAGACTTTCACATCTTGTCCTATCTCCTGAAGCCACAGGGAATTATCTATTACCATCCACTTTAGAACCACCCTTTTTGGTATTTGAAGGTTTTAACAAATCCTCCCCACCTCGTTCTTCTTTTTGCTACACTAAATAAACCCAATTCCTTGAACCTTTCCTTGTATTAATTAATTATCCCCAAATAGTCACCAGTAGCATATCAGCATCATTTTCCAAGTATCTCCAAGGATGGAAATGTCTTGTCACTCTATCCTATCCTTGAACTGTCCTTTAACTGGACAGTGTTTAGACCTGTCACACCAAGATTCCCAGCCACTAATTAATTCCAGGAACTGAAGCAGTGCAGTTAGACAAGGTGAAGATTGGACCCTTAATATAATGTTTTATTTGAACTAAAAGGCAACATACAAACTGGACCAAAGTAAATAACTGCACAGTGGATATTAAATTTACCAGGAGAAAAATCACTGCCACTGGCTTATTAATGTGCTGAATAAGCTTCAGAAAATGGCTAAGCAGTGCTGGCTTCAAATGGAGAAATTCTGCTGCCTGGGAGGAACAATATTGCAGCTTGTCTGGCTCTATCTGATCCCATGAGAGCAGAGCCAGCACTGCCGTCCAGTGGTTAAGTGGACAATGGGGGTGTTTATGCACTTCTGGGGCATACTTCGTTTCTTCTCTATGCTGCACAGCCACACTGGAGTTTCCTGTCTCAAATTAGGAGTGTGGAACCTTACAGGAATGAACTCAGCTGTGTGAGATGCTTCCTAGCCATGGGAAGACAGCAGAGGCCTGCTTTTCTTATACCAGATCTTCACAAGAAAGGGTGAGAGCTTAAGGCTGGGAAAGGAGAGGTGTTTTTCCTGCCTCCCACCCCTTCCATGACTCCATTCCACTCTCCGCAGGGTATAGGCAGATGCCAAGGAGCAGAAGAGAGTGCTGGTGAAGCACAGTTGGATTGGAAGTAAAAATTAGAGGCAGGGTAATAGAATAGAGACTCTTGAGCTGGGGGCAGGGGGGAACCCTGTTGAATCAGCCCTGTTGAATTTACTTCTTTGGCAGGTCTGAGCAGCAAATGGGTCATATTCTATCCGTTACCAATAAGAATTTTTCCAGATATCTCTAGTCAGCATGGAAACCACTAATATACCCTACAAGTTGAGTCACTCTTGACAACGCCGCATCATAGAAAATGAGGGTTGGCAGGGACCCCAGGAGGTCATCTAGTCCAACCCCCTACTCCAAGCAGGACCATCCCCAAGTAGATCATCCCCCCACCCCCAAGACTCTGTCTAGCTGGGTCTCAAAAACCTCCAAGGATGGAGATTCTCCCACCACTCTGGGTAGCCTGTTCCAGTGCTTTTACTACCTTCCTTGTGAGAAAGTTCTTCCTAATATCCAACCCAAACTTCCCGTGCTGCAACTTGAGATCATTGCTCCTTGTTTTGTCATCTGCCACCGCTGAGAACAGTCCAGCTCCATCCTTTGGAACTGCTCTTCAGACAGTTGAAGGCTGCTATTAAATCCCCCCTCAGTTTTCTCTTCTGCAGACTAATTAAACCCAGTTCCCTCAGCCTCTCCTCAGATGTGCCCCAGCCCCTGAACCCTTTTTGTTGCCCTCCACTGAATTCTCTACATCCACTGGATTCACTATACCCTTTCTATAGTGAGGGCCAAAAACTGGACACAGTACTCCAGATGTGGCCTCACCAGTGTGGAATAAAAGGGAAGCAATCATTTCCCTTGATCTGTTGGCAATGCTCCTACTAATGCAACTGTTAGATTTCTTTCCAACAAGGGCATGCTGTTGGCTCATATTCAGCTTATTGTCCACTGTAACCCCCAGGCCCTTTTCTGCAGAGCTGTTGCTTAGCCAGTCAGTCCCCGGCCTCTACTGGTGCATGGGACTGTTCTGTCCTAAATACAGGAATTTTCACTTGCCCTTATTGAACCTCACAAGATTTCTTGTGGTCCACTCCTCCAGTTTGCTGAGGTCTCTCTGAATCCTAGTCCTACCCTGTAGTATATCTACTACTCCCCGCAGCTTGGTGTCATCTGCAAACTTGCTGAGGGTACAATCCATCCCATCTTCCAGGTCATTGATGAAGATATTGAACAAAACCAGCCCCAGGAGCAACCCCATGGGCACTCCACTTGACACCTGCTGCCAACTACACATGAAGCCATTGACTACTACTCTCTGAGCCCAATGATCCAGCCAGTTTTCTATCCATCTTACAGTTCATTCATCTAACCTGTACTTCCTTAGCTTGGTTGAGAGAATAACTGGCAACACCCTCTACCCAAGGCTAAGGACAGAAAAATAAACAAGAGTGCAAAGGAAGATGGCCTTATCAGTCTTATCTTATCTGGAGGGACTGATTTAGCCATCAGTCCTCTGATACAAAATCAGCTGGTGTGGCTCCACACTGAAGCATCAAATAATACCACTCCCAGATGTAACATGAGCAGGATGAGCTAAATGCCATGCAACCCTTTGAAAATAGGGGCTTTGCTATTTGTCTGTTTTTGTTGAAGCCACAATGAGTAATGCTGTTAAAGATGTAATACCAAAGCCAAGAACCATGGAGACAGGTCCCCACCCTGAACTTGACCCATTATGCGAGAGGGAATGAGAAGCAATAATAATAATAGATTTGGTCTCTCAGTAGCAGCTTTAATCCAAGAATCTTGCAGCATGTCATGAAAATTAGCTTTCCCTCTCTTGACTGCTAGATGACAGCGGCGGCGGCAGGGGGGAGGGCGTGTCTTATGATCCCTCTTCCTACCCAGCCCCTGCCAAAAAAGTTGTTTGTCTATCTCTATTCCATCAGTATCTCTGAGGAGAGTTACAAAGGACAGAGCTGGTCTAAGAAGGCTACAAGGTTTTGATAAAGAGATAAAGGGCCAACAGGGGGAAATTCAGTGAAACTGCTCACACCTGGTCTGAACACGGCTTGGTTGGCCTGTGGTCCATGAGGGCAGCTCATGTGAGAGGTTCTCAGTTCTACCTAACCACCCTCTGAACCATGGGCTACATCAATGATGATGTTGATTAACCTTTGCGGAGTAATGTGTGATCTATCTGGAGAGCTACAGAATAAGGATAGATTGAAAGCCAGGAGCAGGAAATTCTACAAGGAAGGCCTCTATCTAGAACACATGCTCTTCTCTCCTGATTTCCATTGAAAAACATCCTAAGAAGCAACTGCGACTGAGGCATGGTGGACCCTACAGGAGCAACCACTGAAAGAATATGGGAAAGTGCGCAACTGTTCCAGGCCACTGAGCATATTCATCATTAGTCTTGCTTGACAGATCTCTGCCACATCTCCAAAGCCCCTTCTCATTCCTGCTACAGTTATTTAATAATAAAACTCAGGTAGTTTATCCCCACTATTCCTCAAGTGCTTAAGATATGAAATGGGAAACCAGTTAGAAGCACAAGACTGGAAGGGTCCTCTCAGGTAACAGAGCCCAGGCCTCTGCATTTGCAGACAACCATTTACCTAAGTTTTCTTAGAAATTGTTCTGAGCTCTCACATACCACAGACTATGAAGCACAAATCCAGAGACATGGAGAGCACTCTACAAAATGCCACAGCTAAACAAAAGGGGAGATGAAGGCACTACCAGTTTCCTGCCACTGCAATGGGAGAGAAGTACTTTAATATATACTCAGAACATCTCAGAAATAGGCCCATACCCTAAGTGGAAGGGTAAGACTCTCCAGCCAGGTATCTCTGAGCGGTGACAGGAGTACCAGCTGTGAAACCTCTTAGGAAGATAAGACAAGAAGTGAACTCCAGAGTCATCAAGTCCAGTCTTCTGCAATGACAGGCACTGTTTCAAATACTCCCATCATCTACTTCTGAAGCATCATCTTAAAAACAATGGGGTCCACTACTCCCATGGAGAACCTGTTCCAGAACCTCCATCATGGCTCTAATGATCAGGAATTTTCTTCTGATTTCTTCCTCATCAACAGATCCTCTTGAGACCTTATGTACTTTCATTGCATCATCCAAGAAAAAAACCTCTAAATCTTTTATGCTTGTTGAAGTAGATCTCATTGATGCTTGAAACAATTTACTATAAGGTTCTTGTTTAGATACTTGGACTCATCCCCTACAGTTTTCCAAATACTGCAATATAAAGCCAGTTTCTGCAAAATTCCTCTCATCTTTCATAGCTTGTGTTTGTGGAAAAACTCAGACACTTGTAAAAGAGGGATCTGCTTTAAGAGCAAATTACTATCAATTTGACACATGATTATTGTCTGACAACAAAATTACATGATGGCCTGAAAAGAAAAAAAAGAGTGGGGAAACTGCTAGCTATACAACTGGACGAAAAGTCTTTCAAGACGACACAAATGTTCCTTCCAATTACAGGATAGTACATCTGTGCCCTGGGGGTATGCACTGCACAATACAGAACCAAGAACAGGAACACACAGGAGACCATTCACTTCAATCACCTGAAGATTTACATTTCACTAATCCCATTATAATCTGTACATGGAAACCACAGCATGAAACAGAGTGTACAAGCAAACCACCCCCTAAGGAAATACTCATAGTAAGGTCTTAATAAAGATAAATGGGCAGCTAGTATTTCAGGGCAATTGGAGACAGAAAGGCATGGTAAAACAGTCTTAATAGGGCCATAAACCCACCTGCTCCAGGCCATAAACCAGTCTCTAACTGATGTATGGTGGGGGAGACTGAGAAAGAGTTTCCCCAATAAACTGGTGATTCTATGAGCATCCACTGCAATTTTCTCTGAAACATCTAGGGCTGGCCCCTATCTAACTATGTCTACACGGCACAGTTAGTCCATGTGACTGACATGTGTCTGTGAGCAACCAGGCAGCTTAACCCACATATGAACATCCTGACAACAAAGCCTTGCCCAAATCAGCATGTCCCCCATTACTTCTGCACTCACCTGTCTGTGCATGGGGGCATACCCTATGGTTCCCTGTACTGAGCTACCATAGAAATGTTCCCCAATCAATTGAGAGAGAAAATATCTGTCCTATAGTGGGAATTCTGGGAACGCACTGGAGGACTGTCAGTGCTCAAATATTTTTGCCCTTTTGCCCTTTGTGCAGTGGGTGAGTAAGGAGGAGCTTTGCCTACTCACCCAGCCAGCTCAGCTAGCCTGGGTAAGGGGATTTTTCTGGATGCTGGTAGGAATTAAAACTAAAACCTAACTAAGGGCCTAAGTTACTATGTAGTGCAGACAATCTCCAAGGCAGAATAGTGAAGTAGCTAAGGACACTGACATCATAAAACATGATCGTTCCCATGTTCCTTATGTGATATGATAAATAGGACTGAAGAAAGTGTCAGGATGGGCTTAGTTCAGCATGATGCCAGGGTGTTCAGTTGGGTCAGGCTACTACTTCCCAAGCTGGACAGGCATGTAACACTGGCCTCCCAGCAGATCTCATTACCACAGTTCTGCTCTCTGGCTGCATCTTTATTGCTCATTAAACACCATGCAGGACCTCCTGGCTGCAGAGGCTTAGATTGGGGGACAGCTCCCTTTTTGTACCAATGGGATCTCTTGCTTCAGGTGATGGCAGAAGGACCCTCTCCAGAGCAACTTCACTCCAAGATCTGGTCACCCACCCCTCCCTGGCCAGGGCATTTCTCCCTCTCCTAGTTGCCCAAACAAGAGCAGTCACCACCATGGCATCTGGGTAAGAGAAGGATGTCCAGCTGCCTGAGAAGCTGAGGAAGTAAAAGCAGTGGCAGGCAGGTGCCCATTTTCCTAGCTGAGCTTTGTCCATCCTCATCTCACCATGCCAGCACTTTAGTTGGTGTGGGATCATGGGGACCTGGTCTGATGGGCTGGGGGGAGCTGTGGTAAGCTAAGCAACCTGGCCTCCTCCCTGTCTGTCTTTGGATGGAGGAGCAGCTACTGCACCTTTTCCCCTCACCACTTCTCATGGGCAGGCTGTTTAATGCAGAAATCCATTCCCTACACCTGCCAAGTTATACCTGATGACAAAACACTGATGGTGTCCTTGTCATCCCTTGCCACGGGATCTCCAATAGGCCCTTGGCTTAGAGTCACTGGAACTTATTCTGGCTCTACTGACTGAACAGGACTATCTTTTACTTCCCTGGCTAGTCCAGCCCTCTTCTGTGAGTCTGCCTCAGAGTGAGAGACTAGAGGGTGGGCCCCAAATCTGGTATCACACTTCCCTACTCTTCTAGAAGAGATTATTGCCCCATACAATCTCAAACTGAAATAGGTATAAGACTGAACAATGATCCAGTGCTCTCTCCAACAGCATGGTGAATAGCCTGGTATAAATACAGGACTGATTTGCTGTAACAGAAGGCATGATATTGGACCAGATGGTCCAGCAGTGAATGGACCCTGTTAGAGGACAAACACAGACAGCTAGCAGGTTGTAAGAGCAAATGGCAGGGAGCTGGATGGATGAAAAGCAGGCCTAATGCTTGCCAACATAGATTAGCTGATCTTGAGCAAAGGAATATTCACACAGCCCAAATAGTTACTCCAGGCAACAGGCAGTGAAATCTAAACCCCTCATGTACTGAGAAGTCTCTTAATCAAGGAACAGGGTGAAACAAGGGCAAGAGAAATGAGGCTAGCTGAATTTGGAGCACATTTAGCAGGAGAGAAGGAGTCTGAATTCTGAATAACAGTTGAGAGCGTGAACAGTAAGAGGAAGACCCAATTGATAGGTCTGTAGCAAATGTCCAAACCAAAAAAAAAAAAATGGGGAATAAGAGGCAGGTCCCAAGGCTTTGAGGGGAAAGGGAAATTGGACAACAACAGTCTAGAAAGTGGGGGTCCAAGGAGGTTTGGGATTTTTTTACGGAATGGGAAAAAACAGAGCAAAGGCCACACATGCATGAAAATGTTAGCATTCCCTAGACACAGCAGACCATCAGAAGTTGCCAGCCTGCCTGTAGGGATGGAAAGAAGCGAAGGCATAAGGCTTACTTGG
>NW_005841832.1:38494-44130 GCF_000455745.1 Alligator sinensis | reverse complement strand
TCAATTTCGTGCCCTATGGGCAGTGTCAGAGAAGGGCTGTGTGAAGCAGCAGTTTATTCTCACTATGGTCCCTCTCATGCTAGGTCAAGCAATAGAGAAGACCCTTCCCTCCTGCTCAGTGTACAACAAGAAGTACTGAGGAGACAAGGAGGGAGAGTGGACTGCAATGCCATTGGTATGCTGAGGACAATCCCCACAGCTCCAGGATATAGAGTCTCTCCGGGGTCTGGAAGAAGATGGATTGGCTGGCTTCTGCACAGAAATGCCTGTGGTTGGCTATGAGGAAGCAGTGAGAGTAAGTCATTGCTGCTGTTACTACAATTGCTTCATTTGTTACAAAGTATGTCTCCCCATTGACCACAGAGGCTCACAATCCCAGGGTCAATCCAGCACATGTGCTGCAGCCAACATGCAGGGCAACTCCACAGACCCATGGGGCTAAATATGCAGTAGTGGGGCAAGTGGCAGCAGTGTTAATTGCCGCAGTCCCCAGAGCCATGGCAGCTGCTATTTATTTAGCCACCAAATTTTCTGAGTTTTGGCAGTATGGCAGGCCAGAGGGCACAGCTCCAAGGGCTGGTTGCAGCCTGGAAGCTGTATCTGTGCTTTCGCAATACATGGCCCCCTGCTTCAGTACAACCCTTCTGCCAGATGCTATTATGCTAGTAAAGCATGGGTGGTCAAACACTGTGGTAAGAGCCGAGGTTTGGACAAGAGCCACAGTGCCCGTAGAGAAGCTAGAATCAGAAGCCAGGTTCTGGAAGTCCAAGAACAGAGCACCCAGGAACAAGGCAGTTAGCACCCAAAGGCAGGTCTGTTGAAGAGCCTACAGACCATTGCCCTCAGGGTCCTGCTGCCCCTCCTACCTGGTCAAGAGATGTACTGGCATGGATAGGTGGATGCACCTGAGCTGGCCAATAGATCAGAGCACAACTGCTTGTTATCACTTGGCTTTAAATTATCTAAGCATTTCCTATGATGCAATATCTCTAGCTCCACACAGAAACATGGGAAACATCAGAGCACTGTGCTACTGCAATTATACTGTTTCCAACACCCAAGCTGACTCAGTCAGACCCAGTTCTGATGTCTCTAGCTGACACTGCATTCTTCTGTGTAGACCCACCCTTGATTACTTTTCCTGAGCACCCCTGACAAGCAACACATCCTCCCTCATCAATGCTGAGTCCAAGGGTTTCTAATAAAACTTGGGAAACCCAGAAAGTAATAAACCAATTACTTTGCTTTGGTAAGCCTCCCCTTCTGATGCATGTCCTAGCAATGGCCTTACCAGGAGTCCTCTTCCCATGAGTCAATGCATCTTGACATTAGCTGCTCCCTTCCTCCCCTTCTCCAGTCCACCCCACTCACAGTTTATCTAACACTGGCCAAGTACAAAACTCAGGCAGGCCCATTTCTTGCCCTTCAGGACCATGCTGCTCTGGGGGCTCCACCCCTACCCCAGCTGAAGTGATTGCAGTTCCAGTGCTGGGTAGGAGAACCAGAACCAAGGTCCCTTGGCAAGACAGCTGCTCTCTGTAGCTTCAGCCCATGCACTTTCGGCTCTGTCTTTCCAGTGCAATGCCACAGTGAGACTTCAGAAAAAAGCAGCAGTAGAAACCCTTTCCACAAGTAGGCAGTGCCAGCAGCCAGCCTACCAATCCTCCTGGTGACAACAGGGCCCCTTATCCAAATGTTTCAGACTGTAGTGTGCTGAGGCACGTAACTCTTCAGCCACAGTGCTTTGATTCTGTTCTCTTGCATTTACATACCCCAGCAGGGGTAGCTGTGATTTATTACCCCAAATGCAAAAACCATATTTTAAACAAAATGCCTCAAGCTTGCCCATAAACTAATGTAAATAAGGCCTGGCCCTGTCTGGCATTTCCTCTAGCTAACCAAGAGAGGCCTATCCGATATGGTGCCACTGTTCCTCTGGAGTGGGTCCTGTTCCAAATAGTTTGGGACTGTTTTTCCTGGGTTCCCTAGCAGGACCCTCTGCTTAGAGTCAGACCAATTGCCATATTTGGGGTCAGGAAGGAATTTACCCGATGGTCAGATTGGTATGGGCTTGGGGTGGGGGGGATTGCCTTCCTCTGTAGCACAGGGAGTGGTCGTCTACCTGGAATTTCTCAAGGGAGTGGGTCCTGTTCCAAATAGTTTGGGACTGTTTTTCCTGGGTTCCCTAGCAGGACCCTCTGCTTAGAGTCAGACCAATTGCCATATTTGGGGTCAGGAAGGAATTTACCCGATGGTCAGATTGGTATGGGCTTGGGGTGGGGGGGATTGCCTTCCTCTGTAGCACAGGGAGTGGTCGTCTACCTGGAATTTCTCGAGCATATATTAACCCCCTTTTACAGAAGCAGGAGGTTGGCTGCCATGGTTCCCCTGCTTTACCTGTGGCAGGTTAGGGTGTTATGCCTTGTGTTGTGTCAGGGTTGATGGTAGTTCTAAAAGAGTTTAGATTATGGATTTGCATAGGATGGTTTGGATAGGAGTGATCCTAACTCAGGCAGGGGATTTGATTACAGTAGGTGACTTCTGGAGGTCCCTTCCAGTTCTACTTCTCTATGATACTTTTTGCTGGCAGACGCCAGTGGGACACGGGTGGTTTCCAGTTGAAACATTTTCCTTCTTGCACTGAGCTAGAGCTCAAGTTCACTGACTTTCAGGGCACAATGCAAAGCTCATCTTTTTAATCACACATTTCTGTACTAGTAAGCATCACAAATTAAGTTTAGAAATGAAAAACAGCCTTTATAAATCCAGATAGGGTTGCTGAGTGACAGCAAATAGTTACCTATCATATCTCCGCCAACACCAAAGACCTGCAAGCAAGGGAGTGAGATATAAGGACATCATAAATCCTCCCCTGCTTACATAATAATCAGACACATGGTCTTTCTGGAGATCTGGAAGTAACTCTTGCCTCTGCAATTTATTTAAGCTCTCTGGGCCTTCATGCCTGTCTGTCAAAAGGAGATAAGAATACATCTTTCCCATGATGGGGCTGTAAGAATAATTCTATGTGTATTTGGAAAGCGCTTAAGATACCACAGTGATGGAAGCAGCAGCTGAATCGATTTGTTGCACAAAGAGGAGGTAATTTGTGAATGGATTTGTTGCTGCGCAGGATATTGTATTGATTTGTGGCCATTACCCTCACTCCCCTCCACCACATACACATGTGCATTGGGCCCTAAATCACATATCACCTCAGATACAGTGAGTGCGTAGGAAGCCTAACATCCATCAAGGGAATACATGTCTAGTTATTATGTAGTATTTGTGTAGCTCATGTGATGTCTAGCACTAGAGAAATGTTACTAAGAGTGTAATTGTCTGTTGGGGAGAGATGAAAGTGGATAGACTGGATATTGCAGAATAACTTTAAAATGGATGGATATAGTGTAACCTAGCGAATTCACTGGGCTGGGATTCAGGAGACGTGGGATCGTTATGATCCTCTAGTTTGGCCTACAAAACCCAGGCCAGGGCATTCCACCCTGCAATTCCCACATCTCACAGTTATACTAGTGCCTGTATTCAGAGAGAGTAATCCAATCCTGATTTATTTAACCACCCAGTTCTACAATTGTATCCACCTACAACAAGCCCTGCCCTCTCTATTTTGTATTTTGGCAATTGTACGAAGGTTAGGAATCATCTCTGGAACAAATTTTCCTCGTTATTTGTCACTGTCTCTAAGGAAATTTACCAGGAGGCCCTTTCCCAGGCCTGGTGTAAGAAGTGCTGGAAACAACCCAAAAATGAACGAACCCTCTCTGAACATCTTTTGACATGGCTGCTGGACCAGGAAGGATTATGGGTAAGCATTGTCTTTTCAGTGACAGTGCACAAGGGAGGAATTCCAACTAGCATCATGCAACTGGCTAGCAGCTCTCACAGCATAAGCCACCTTTTAATGGATGAAGAGCATCAGCCTGCCTCAATGATAGATGGATCCAGTCATGTCTCTACCCTCCTCTTCCAGCCCAAGAGGTAACCTGCCTGGGTGAATTATTTCATAGGAATAGGGTTTGGCTGCAAACTGGGCAGATATCTTGGTCTCGCTGTAGCTGTTTGTCTCAATAACATCATGTTCAGTGTGAGCCAGGCTCAGTGAAGGAGCAAATGGGAACCACATTATTGCAGGAGGCTGCTGACAGCCTCCACTGCTTCTCATGTTTTGAGGGAGAAGAAAAACACCCTTTCTCTCCAGAAAGCATCAAACTATCAGCATGGCAAGACAGGAGCAACAGATCACAGGGATGGGCATGCTGTGGAGGCATAACAGGCCCTACCACCCTTGAACCAGAATCTACTTCCATATAAAAGAAAATGAAGTTTCTGGATCATTTTCTTGAAGAAAGAGAGTTTGTAAATTGCTCCTCTCCAATTACTAATGCTCACCAACAGTAGCGTAACTAGGGGAGGGTGAGAGAGGTATCATATTGTGAGGGGTGCCAAAATCACCCCTCCAGAGTCTGCACCCTGGCTGCATACCCATGCTGGAAACTGCTAAAACACTCCCCAGCTCCTGATGCTTTAAGAGCAGTAGCTGGGGTGGGCAGGGCACATGCTGGTAGCAGCAACTCAGCTGAGGACTAGTTAGGAGTTCCCAGCGTGTTCCCTGCTGCTCCCTCCTCCCCCCTGTTCCCAGAGCATGCACAGTCCTTGCTCCCGCACGGTTTGCCCTGGGCACCTGCCCTGCTTGTTATGACGAAAACGCTGCTGTGTTTCCACGTCCAGCAAACCCCAGACTCCTGGCTCAACTAAAAATCCATCTCTTGAAACAGAAAGTGCTGGCAACTACATAGTGTGTTTTGGCAACCCCCCAACCTCCCCCCAAGACATGAACCCTGTTTTTGTGAGAAAAAAGAAAATTTACAGCATCATGGCCAACTGTGTGACATCAAGTAAGTCCTCCTGGAAATGCAGGGTGTCTAGGAAGCATGGCATCTCAGGAGACAGTCTGGGAGAGACAGCAAGAAAGCTAAGCCCCCAGGCCCTTGTGAGGACAGCAGCATGACTGTTACGTCTTTAGTGTAACTAGTTCTTTATACAAGTTCCTGTAAATAATGAAGTGTTAATATCCACACCACAAGCCTCATCAACATACTACAATCTCCATGTAGCAGCTCACTCATCCTCAACCAGATTAACTGCTGCTTCAAGCACAAATAACTGTGCTCAGCCAATAACTACTGCAAATCCCTTAGGCAGCTGTGAGAGGGTTAACACTAGGGCTGTGCAAAGCTTCGAGTGGTGATTCAATTCAGAGGAGATTCAGCCCGATTTGGTGGCCGAATCTCCAAATCCGAATCGAATCAGGGGACCAATGTGTCATCCTCAACCAGATTAACTGCTGCTTCAAGCACAAATAACTGTGCTCAGCCAATAACTACTGCAAATCCCTTAGGCAGCTGTGAGAGGGTTAACACTAGGGCTGTGCAAAGCTTCGAGTGGTGATTCAATTCAGAGGAGATTCAGCCCGATTTGGTGGCCGAATCTCCAAATCCGAATCGAATCAGGGGACCAATGTGAAGGTCTGAATCGATTCAAAGCTCTCTGAATCTTCAGAAAAGATTTGGAGAGCTTTGATGATTCGGGCAGTCCCTGCCCGCTGGTAAGTA
>NW_005841832.1:25528-37726 GCF_000455745.1 Alligator sinensis | reverse complement strand
ACCCCTTTGTGCCCGCTGGCCAAAAGAGAAGCAGCAGCCATTTTGGCAGCCTTTCAAGCACAGTGTCTCCATGCTTTTATTCCAGTGAAGAAAAATAAGCTTCCCCATTAGGACATGCACCCATTTTGGAGAGATTAAATCAGTTTATGCAATGCCTGTCCCAGACCCCTTGCTTGTTTCAGATAAACCAAACTCCCCCAGCATCTGAGCATACTCTCTGGGCTGGGCAGGGCTCTCTGCTCCACAGCAGGGCTGGCCCCTCCCCTCTACTCTCTGGCTGGAAACAGGAAATCCCCTCTTCCTATCTCCCACAGCACAGACCCCAGTCCCATGGACTCTAGGCATGTGGTATGCTAGCTAATGCAGGCATGTGCGTCTCCAATTTCATTGGGACAGGCAGACAGAACAGTGACCGCTTAGGGCTGTTTGGAGCTAATCAACAGGTCAGCTAGTAAGCTGTTTAAAAAGAGTTTGAAGTAATGGAGAGAGGCTGTTGTTTTGCTGATCGAGTGATAAACACTGTTATCAGCTTCCTGCTGGTTTGCTTGCCTGTCAGTTTGCTGCAGACAGTATAAAGAAGCAGGGAGGGAGATTGAAAAGCTCCGTATCATCAATAGATGCATGTACTGCACACCCCATGCCCCCTGGCCTCAGAGTGCTAGCAGGGGGCTGGGGCTGGCAACACTCCCACCCCTTAAGCAGTGAAAATCCTGGAAGGGAGGGCTGCTCTAGCACCCCACCCCCTGCCCCCCGACTTCTGGCCTGAGCCATTGGAGGTATGTGCCTGAATTTCTTCAGTCCAGTGGGAATGTCTGTCCAGTTACAAACTGGTTCTGCCCAGCCAAGTTAGACTAACCTGCAAAGATTGAATCAATTCAGGCTCAGGCTGTTTGAATGTCTGTCCCTAACCCAAGAGGTCAGACCATGGTTCCCTCTAGGCTTAAGAGCTCTAAAACCATGTATGAGCCTCTGTCCAGACAGCACAACCTGGACTCCCCACACCCTTCAGGCTGGGAATAGCATAGAGACTCCCTGTACTCACCGTCAGTTTGATTACTTTAAGGACACACCAGCAGACATCTTCCTGACCCTCTCCAAATGCTAAATTGAACTGCTCAGTTTGGTATCATGGGCTTCCACTTTTAAATGAGAACTCTATAAGCAGAATATTCTTTCTAGCTGAAATTGAACTGATCCTTGCCTAGAGGGGTCTCACCTGTTTCCAAAAATGGAAAATGGAAGCCCTGTGATTTGCTCTTTCATAAATAGGCATCTCGCTGGTCTCTTGAGTTTTCATACCATTCTGCAGATTGATTCCTTCTTGCCATTGCACATTCTTGGTTCAGTAGTTGCTGCCAAATTCACCCAATACAAATGACAGTGAAAGAATGCCCATAGACATGCTCAGTGTTGCCAGTGCTGACTGTTCAAAAGCCATGAGATGAGCATAAACATAATGAATGTTTTAAATGAGATTTCTTTGGTTTGCCTTCTAGCTTTTGAAGCTGCAGAGGACACATGCTAGGTCCCTCCCATCCCCACCACAAGCATCAGTGTTCTAAATTTCCATTTGCTTAATTCGAAAGCACAGTCTTCTATACTCACAGGACTCCTGGAAATGGAGCTTTCAACTAAATGCCATATATTATGGGATCTGACAACACAGCAAGTCCCCTGTTAAGTATGAGTCACTTGCACAAGCCCAGAAATATCAGACCATTTTCACAATACAGCCCACAGCTCCATTCCGACAACTTGTGACTCTCTCCCACGTGTCCAGGGAGACCCCATGAGAAAGTCAGTCTCACCCAGTTTGTCACCTTACTCTTTACTGTTTATTGCTGTTGAATAATCAGATTTATTGCCCCAAATAGTGTTAATTTTTAACAAACAAGGATGGTTCCAAATTACAAATTAAGCTGATTAGGCAAATGTTGGGCATCTGTGTCAGAGAGGTACAAGGAAGAGAACTGCAACAGTGACACCACTAAGAAGGCTGATGCATCAGGCATGGGCAAGCAAAACTGGATCATGAAGGGAACAATGTATTCCAGTAGCAAGCAAGAAGCCAGAGAGGTCAGCAATTCAGTAATGGAACCTGAGTTAACTCCTGGCAGAAACCCCTATGCTGTAGCCTGGGAATGGAAAGTTTGCTCCTGGTGAGGGGTTGGAGATATCACCCTCTTCCATTTGAAGACTCAGAGCTGCTCAGTGCTGCTCCAGAAATGGCCATCACTGGTTGAACTGGGGGTATAATCAGGGCATGTGGGAGATGGGCTTCATTTAACATGTACTTCAAGATGTACTTCAGTACATCTCCAGGTAGTCCCCACCAGCAGGGCTCCCATGAAGCTCCAGCTGTCTTTCTTCACCAACAGCATATACACCACTTCATCCCACTAACACCCAGCTGTGACTGTTGGGTTAGGAGGTACAACCATCTCTCTTGAACCAGTTGAAGTGAATCAAGCCCTTGAAGGATTAAAGTGGTCCAGACCCAGCCCAAAATATACCATTCCACACCTCGGGGAGTTCACAGCATTTATAGCAAGTTAGACAAATAAAAGCCACTGCAGAGTCCAGTCGTTTAATGTGGTACAAGGGATTTTCTACCCAGACTCACTACCAACAAAGAACCACAGCACCCAAAAGTGAAAACCAGCTGCTAGCTCATTTTCCCAGCTACCCGCCAGTGAAGGATGGTATAGGGTTACTTCTCATGATATCTTCTCCAACAATACATCCAATCTATTTGCCACTGATGCAGGCAAAGATGCTTCAACAGCCTTATGCATTTCATCCTCACGAGGATTTTCAACCTAGATGTTCTTCTACTAATTTCATCCCATTTCTCCTAGTGCTACCATGCACGTTCTCTCCTAAACTATCCAAGCCCCTCTTTGGTATTACACCCATGACTCTCTTTGGGTATGATCCAAATCCCATTGGAATTCATAGGAGCCTTTCCGTCAGCTTTAATGGATTCTGGATCAGGTCTGTATTACCGAGCCAACCTGTCCTTATTTTGTGCTTTTAATATTAATTTATAAATCAAATCTTCTAGCTTTTGATTCATTTTGACTCCTATTTGCTGAATCCCCAACAACCAGTCTACATCTTTCTTGTATCAGTGCCTATATCCAATATTACAGTTTAAGTATGGCTAGAGCCATATACGAAGGAAAATTAGCTGCACTTCCCTGGGCTTTCTCCATTAATGGCTTTTGTGATGCTATATCCTATTTCTAAATAATTTATCAGGTCACTTCCCTGCATTATTGCTTCCCAGGGCAGCTCCTTCCCATTCGATAGCTGTATTTGAACTCCTACCTGGATTAGTTTATATCTGTCCTGGCTGGATCTCCATTCTGTTTTTTTTTTCCTACCCATGTTTCCTACTTCCCTGTATCTCTCCATACTGTTTTCAGTCCTTCAGAAGGGTGTTCCTCGGTGCAGTGTCATCTGTGAATGTCATTAGTCTGCTGCTTGCTCCTTCTTCCAGATCATTACTAAAAATGTTAAATGAAGCCAGACACAACTCATATTCACAATACTCCAAGGCAAATTGCTCCATTATTCATCACCCTTTGGTTACAGTTCTGCTATTCTATGATCTACCTGAGCTTGCCCCAGCCCTAACAGACATAAACTTGTACACTTCTAATTTATCTAGTAAGCACAAGAGCAAACACTTCCCTCTGACCAGAGCATATTGCATCAGCTACACTCTCCTCATTTACTTGTCTCTGAGGGGATCCAGCTGAACTTCACTCCTATCACTACAGCCAAATCATTCATTTCCAACGACAGCCCCATCAATCAATGAATATACCATTGCCCTTCGAAGGGTGCTCCTACTAACCAGGTGTGTTGATTAACGACCCGAGGTGAAGCAGCGGATGGGAACAGTTCCAGTGCATTGGTTCTTTACAAGGGTTCCTGGCCCTGCTTTGTGGTCATATTGTTCATGCATCATCCCTCTGAGGTTCCCAATACAAACACTGGCCAAGGCAGCAACAGCCACAGAATAATATAAGCACATATGCTGATTTTTCTTCTCTTGGAGCCTGTGTGCATGTGGGGAGGTAACGGCTCCCTCAAGGCTTGGAATGGGGTGTGCGCATACATCAACTCCTTGAGCTGGGAGCCGAGCAGCAGAGAAAGACAGCAAGTCTGTTATTAGAGATTGGTCTGATCTGAGAGCACTAACAGAGATAGGAAGTAAAAGAGAAATCAACTCCAGCCTAATACGCTGAGTATAACCCTTAGAGAAACAGCATGGCTAGAAGTGGTTAAGGCAAAAGGTGAAGAGGTCCCATAGCAGATCAGGAGAGGAGAGTCACCAGAGGGTATGCTGAATGCACAGCTATTAGCCATGTGACAAAACAGGGTGTGTAAAAATGTGCTAGTACCAGCAACTCAAGGCTCTCAGGATTTGCCTGGATTATTAGGATTTGGGGTGTGCCGTTGGCTCATGTTAGCTAGGTCAGTCTGGATTGCACTTTCTAAAGCTCATCTCCAGCCAAGGGCAGCTGTGCTTTAGCACATGCTAAGACACTGGAGATGAAGTCTAAGGGGGAGCCTGGGCTTCAGCTTGACCTGTTTAGCTGGCTGTGCTTAAGTGCCTGTGTTATTTAGACAAAACCTTTGACTCCAGTCTAGACTCAGGAAAATGTCTGGGTTTGGGTCAGACTAAACCATTCTGCAGGAGCTAGACATGAGTCTTAGTCTAGAAGAAGGCTTGGAAGTGTGGGTTCATTGGACTGAGCTAAAAGGATCTTAACATCAGCCCTTTAATTTTTACTCAAGACAAAGCATCAGGGCCTCAATGCAGCTCTGCTAAAATGGAGTCTGACCTGAAAGATAATACTTCATGGTGATTATAAGGTATCACCTGGGCATAAGCAGCTATCTTGAGCTCTCAGTCACAGCAGCTTCTCCCATGACAAAGTGAGAGAGAGGTGGATATGGGTTCTCCAGAGCTGTGGGGGCAACACCCAACACTGTAATGAAAATTCAACCCACCCTTTTTGCCAGGGTATATCCGGGTTTCCAAGAGAAAAGGCTCCAACCCTGCTCTGACTTCCCAGCAGATTAGAAGAGAGCTTCTTCTTTGGCAGAGTCCAGCCTTTCCCCACAAAATAAGCCACTCTTTCTTGCTCTGCATCTCAGCTGGTCATCATAAGTTAATAAACCTCATGCATCTTCTCCCCAAATACTTAACCTCCTCCTGCCTGGCTCCAGATGTCTGCCTACCTGAAAGGCAAATGGGGTTTGGGGTCTTGCCTCCTCCTGGGCAGCTGGGCAGTTCATAACTCACTCAGAGCCAAACAGCCTGACACAGGTCTGCTCCATTCTGTGTCTGATTTCTGAATGGTGCCCAGCACACCTGGTTCCAAGTGGCTCATGGAACAGGCATAGTATGGATTCCCTGGGGGGCACCCAGTCTGGTGCCACCTCTAAATCTGTGCCTGAGGCACCACACTGAATTCGGACATCTCTGGAGCCAGAACAGCACTTAAAGATACACCACTAGGGGGAGACCACATCTGTGACATACGGACAGAAAAGGAGGATTGCTCTCTCCTTGCGAACTCCTGGATGCCCGTGAGACACACACACTTCAAAACACTTGCGCCTTTGCAAGCACTCATCATATTCAGCAATGTCTAGTTTCTTCTTGGTGAGCTCTCCTGTCCCTTTGTGGCATCCCCATTGATTAGGGGTCACTAAAGCTGCACTTTCCTCTTTGGATATTGGTGCTGACCGCAAGGGCAGCTGGAGATTGAAAGCTAGCTGTATAGCATTGCAGCATTCACATAGTTGCAATTGGAGAGTCCAGCTGAGGGCAATGAAAATGGGTAGGGGCCTGGGGCACATGACTTAGGAGAAGAGGCTGAAGGAACTTGGCTTATTTAGTCTGGAGAAGAAAAGACTAAGAGGGGATTTCATAGCAGTCTTCAAATCCCTGAAGGGTGGTTACAAAAAGGATGATGCTAGACCAGGGGTAGGCAATGTTTTCTGGCCAGAGTGCCAAAAAACACCACAATGCCTACCTTGGAAGGTGCCAGAGTGCCAGCATGCCAGAAAAACAAAATGAGGGCAGGGGGTACATGGCAGGATGCCCTGCTTGTGGCCCTTACCCCCCAACCAAAGCCCCTGTCTCCCAGGCCTGCTGTCCTCTACCCCCCAGTCCTGGTGCCGCTTGCCCCCCCACCCAAAGCCCCTGCCCCCAACCCAAAGCCCCCGCCCCATCAGCTCTGTACTGGCGTGTGCACGCGCACCTCGGAGTGGGCGGTGGGAAGGGCCTGAGGCAGTGCAACCCCAGTTTCTCCCCCACTCCTGGCACAGAGCTGGAGTTGTTTTCAGCCTCCCAGCTGCAGCCAGCCCCGGCTCTGAGTAGCTGCTGCCAGCCGGGAGCCCAGGCTGCTCCCAGCAGGCAGCTGGGATGCTGCAAGCCCTGCTGGGAGCAGCCTGGGCTTCGCCGCTGGCAGCAGCTACCCAGAGTCGGGGCTGGCCATGGCGTGCCGAGCAAAATGGCCTCGCATGCCATGCTCGGCCTGTATGCCGGGGGTTGCCGACCCTATTCTCAGTAGTGGCAGATGACAGAACAAGGAGCAGTGGTCTCAACTTGCAGCAGGAAACTATGATACACTCCAGGATTTAACCCAACTTATGAAGTATCTTTGACTCAAAACAGACCCAAAGACTGGAGAAAAACCTTTCCAGGCCCTCAGTAACAAACACTGTACAAGCTGAATGAGGATGATGCATGTACTGTGACGGTGCCTACAAGGGCTGGTTGCAGCCTGGAAGCCCACCACTTCAACCAGCTGCTGGGCTCTTAGCCCATGGCAACCCTTCAATTGCTAACTGCCCACCCCAGATGAGAGGATGCCCATGTCTTCAAACAGGTACTAACCACAGCTCCCCTGGAAAAGTCCAATTAGCAGTATGTGGACAGAGGCTTTCTAGGCCCAGTGCAGAGGTGACAGTCCAGTGTGTGTGATGTGAGAGGGGAGGACACTCTTGCCTAAAAAACAGAGCAATCGTACTGTAATGGAAGCCCCATGGTAGAAGCCGGTTTCCTGGCAGCATCTGAGCCCGGAGCATTGAACCTCATCTATTTTTAGTTTATAGCTTCCCCCTAATAAAACTGTCAAAGGGGAAAAAGTGCAAGAAATACAGTATTAAAAAGTCTGCATCTGTGAGGGATCACTGAGCCTGTACTCAAGGAGGCTGTCAGCGTGGTTTACAGGAGCCTTTTTTTTTTCACTTTCTTAAGTGCTGTTTCATTTTAACCAGAGCTGGCCACTGTCTGTGCCAACTGGCAGCCTAAGGCCACCGCCCTAAGTGGCAGATAAACACTGACACGACTGGGTTTTCTTAGTGTGTTTGCATACTTTTCAGCCACCATAGCAACATAACACACGCAGGAGGCTAAGGTGTGGTACCAGGGCTGGTAGGAAAGAAGAGGCTGCTGGCACAGAGCAGAATAAGAGTGCTATAGGAACCGGTCCAACCCCCGGCCAGTGGAACCATGTGCAAAATGCTTTCTGTAAGGCTCTGGGCCATGCAGGAGTCCCCTGACATGGCTGGTCATTCCCTGTGGCAGGTCTGAAAAGGAAGCCTCCTCAAACTCCCACCTCAGGCAGGAGGGCCCAGCTTCTGCAGACTTGCCCTTCATCTTCCTGAAACCTCATCCAAGCTCTGATCCTGTTCAGTTCCCCCTCAGTGGCTACCACACACTGCACAGCCCCACTGACCAGCCTCGCACCAATCACGGATGCATCCTTTGGCTCGATGTGACACTGCTGCTCCCAGCCTGGCTCCCCCTCCACCCACTTGGGCCTGGCAAGCTGATCGAGGAAAGAGCTGGCATTTTTCAGCCCTCCCCATTCTGCCATGAGAATGGAAGAGGTTTGGGGAAAGGGTGGAGAGTGAGGAGACAAAACGGAGAGAGGATGACAGATTTAAGGAGGACAAAGATGAGGATCACAGGCCCCCCCCCCATTGCAACCTGCTTTTCAGCCTCAGATTGGCATCTGATAGCTCCGCTGTTAGGTCTGCAGGCTCCTGCTGCAGCATCACTGCCCCTTGATACTGCAGTATCCCCCATACCAGGGGATCAGAACCAATCAGGAGTGCTACAACCTGTCTCCAAGAGCAGACAGTCCATCAGGAGGACATGATCACCACTTCCACCCCAGCCCAACTCCTACAGCAATATATCTTGTCAAGCAGGGAAACGTCCTCTTGATACAACCTGGTGATTAACTGACAGTCTGAACCTCAAAAGCAAGGAACCCTTGTCCTTTCCTTACACCCTAGGGAGCATCCCTGCTCGTAGCATTACCAGTCCTAATGCATCAGGCAGAGAAAGAGCTGCTATTGGCTCCATCTATTGGTGGAAATAAAAATTGTGAGCTATTTTCCACTGCAATGATGCATGCTGAGCCATTATGCACAGCTGCTGGCCATGTTCTGAGTAAACATAGAAACTCCCAGAATTGCAGGAAAGTGGAGATCCACTCCAACCAGCTCCTTTGCTCATGCAGTATAGTGCAGCCTGCCCTGGTTTAGTGTGCAGACTGATCTTCACTGCCACTTCTCAGCCTCCTACCTACCTTCCACCCTTGCTCTTGCCACATACAGCTGTTCTTTCCACTGTGGGGCTCAGGCTGGGAACTGTTACCTACCGCGAAAGGCTGGTCCCATCTCCCCTCTGCCTCTGTCCCCTGTCCTCACCAACAAACCCACCATCCTATCTGCAGAACCCCAGTGAATGGACTTTCTCCCCAACACAGGTTAGTCCCTAGCAGCATCTGGCCCGATCTTACTTTGAAGAATCCCCAACTAACCCAGTGACAAAGCCCTGGCCCGCACCCTAGTTGTGGCTTGCCCTGGCTGCGGCAGCCTCCTGCCTTTCAGCTCTGCCGATCCAAAATGCCACTGATAAAGTTGTCCTTATCTCCCACCCCCCAGACCAGCTGTTCCCCCAGAGAGCTATCAAATCTAACCACAACGTATCCACCATTCACAAGGCTCTATATAAATAGAAAGGCTTAGGAAATCGCAAGCAATTTTTATTTCCACCAATCAATGGAGCTTCCCCTCCCCACCCTCTGCCTCGCAACTCTCATCTCCTTCCTTTCCCCACTCTCAGCCACATCCTCCTCCACCAAGGGTCTGGAGGAAACATCCCTCCTCTCTGTTCACCCACCTCCTTCCCCCTCCTCCAAACCATGCTGCAGAGGCCATTGCTCTGCAGTCCTTTCTCATCCATGTCAATGACTATTATAATCATTCATGAATAAATAGCCCAGGATTCAGGCCACCATCAAGTTGGACACTTGCCCAAGTGCCATTCCCCTGGGAATTATCCTTTCCCTTCTCTAGAACAAGCAAAGCGCTGGGAGCCTCGACCCAGCACAGAGCAGATCCCCTCATGAAGACAGGCCTACTTACTTTCATTGACATAGAGCAGTAGCCAGGACCCGGAGGCACAGCCTTTCTACATACTCTGTGCACCTGGGGGTCCTTGCTCTGCTCCAAGCACATGTAAGAACATATGTGCTTGGGGCCAGACCCATTTTTTGTTGTCAGTGTCTTGTTGCATTATCTTATCCTTGTAGGGCAGCCAAGTAACTCACTAAACAGGTACTAAACTAGGCCTTGGACTTTGAGACCCACCCTGCCTGATCAGACATGATGCAAAAGAGACTGGCACAAGCAAATTGAAGGCCTGGAGTGCATCGACCTCTCAGCCCAAGTGGGTGCACCTGCCATGTAACACCTAGGCGTGCACTTTGGGGGTCTGGCTGCTCAGGTCCGGGCTGTGGTAAGACAAGCACTTTCTGTTCCCTTCTCATCTGAAGGGGAAAAGACCTTTGTTGGCCTTCACCTTATCTCTGCCATTATCTCCACCTTCATCAGGTCAAGAGTAAGCACCTGGGATTGTTCTACACCAAATCCCACCTAAGGATCACATGGAGACCAACCTCGGTGCAGAGCATGGCTGAGCAGTACTCCTTGCTAAGGGCATGTCACATGGGTGTTCCCTAGTCTGTCTGGCCTTCCACTTAGTTTTTGGCAGGAATTTAACATGATAGTTTTGGTCTAAAAGGACCTAAAATACTTGGTGCTTGGCTCCCCTCTTGAGCTACCAGAGGTGTGGGCAGTAAGAACAGGGTAACACCTCCTTGGTTTAAAAGGGAGGGAAGGAGCTGCTAGTAGAGGAAAGCCTCTGGAACTAGATCCAGTACATACCTGGTTCCTTGATGTTTGGGGCACACTGCAAAGTTCATCCTTTTCCCCACAGAAGGTGTGGAAGGGGCTCTGGCAAGGTTACCTGCTGGCTGGTATTGACTGTATGACAGGCTGATCATAGGGATGCGCCTCATATGAGAAAGGACTGAAGCCCTGTTTACAGATACCTATACTTTCCTCTCAGGGCTTTTTTCAAAGACAATTGAAGCACAAGGCCCTAGTGCCCTAATAATTGCTTTCCTCTCTTACAAGGACTCCAACTCTTCTTATACAACAGGTGGTTAACAGTCACTGATGTTGTGTAAAGAGCAGAGGGACATGAAGAGCTAGCCAGCTGCATTCAACAGTGTTGGTTCAGGCCTTGTTTCATCAAGGAGAGCAAGGAAGGCATCTCCAAGGTCTTTCCTAATGGAGCTGATCATATGCCAGGCTTCACTAAGTCAGACGACATGGCTCATTAGAGCCTGGGATGCTTCCTTGGTTGACAGGACCAGTCAGCCATCCACCACAAGGGACAGTTACGCTACGCTGGACTGCTATCGCACTCAGAGTAACAAATGTATCTAGACAGTACAGCCGATTCCTTACTAGTGGGAAGCATCATTGCAAAATCCCCAAACTGGCTAACGACTACGTCGCAGACTGTAGAAGTGCAAGACCTGCATGGGGAATGTGACCAAAATGGATGCACTCAGTGGGCAGACTTTTCTTTGTAGAGGGAATGGGTTTCTGCATAGTGGTGCGCTGGTACCCAGAGTATCTCTTTTGGGCTTGTGAGCCACTGCCAAAGCACAGCTTCCCATGGGAAAGAGATTGGCCACACAGTCTGCTGATATGTGCCTCAGGAATCCATCCATGTCATCTACATTGCATACAGGTCTGCATTTCCTTTACCTCACAGCTACACAGTGGCCGCGTCTACATAAGATGCTGACTGCACAGTAGCTCATTACGGCCACCCTGGACCCAGGAAGTAACTATTTGGCTGATGCAGCACCAAGGCATGTCAGTTCATCCCACATCTAGATAGTTATCTCATAGGCTAGCGAATTGCCCCTCAAG
The DNA here is from genome assembly GCF_000455745.1 of Alligator sinensis. Taxonomy (NCBI): domain Eukaryota; kingdom Metazoa; phylum Chordata; order Crocodylia; family Alligatoridae; genus Alligator; species Alligator sinensis. Next base: position 26,395 of record NW_005841832.1, on the reverse strand, counting down.
AATGACTGGGGGGAGGGCAAGGGGAGCAGGGATGAAGCACCGCTACCCACCACCCTGTGCCACCGCTGCCTGCTGTGGGGGGGAAGCTTGCCCTGCTATCCCCGCCGCCAGCACCCCGCGCCACCACCGCATCCAAGGGGTAGCCTGCCCCCAGCCCTATTCCTTGAAGGCAGCGGCAGCAGTGTGGGGTGCTGGTGGCACAGTTCTGGCCTCGAACTCCAACTCCATCCCCTCCATCATGGCAGCACTCTGACGAGCCAGTCTGTTCCCGCCATCCCCTGCATCCCCCTCTGCAGGGGACGGAGCACCACCATGACGGTGGGGACAAAGCTGGCCAGAGCTGCCACCGCCTCCAAGGAGCAGGGCTGGGTGGGGGGGCTGGGGGGCGAGGCCACCCCCTGGATGCAGTGGTGAGGCTGGAGCAGGGGGGTGAGGCCAGCGCCACACCACCAGCACCCTGTGCCACTGCCGCCTCCAAGGAACGGGGGTGGGGCAAGGCCAATGCTGCTGGCCTCGCCCCCCCGCTCCATCCCCTCTATCCCCTCCATCATGGCGGCACTCTGCTGTGTGTGTCTGTCTGTGCAGAGCACTCCGATTGGTTGTTTCAGCATGCATTGTGATTAGCCGCAGAGACAACCAATCACAGTGCTCATATAGCATTACGGGCAGACAGACAGACTAAGGCTTTTATCAGGGAGAGATCACCAAAGATGAAGATACCTCCTCTGCTCGTGATTGTAGAGAGGCAGTTAGACGGGCCAAAGCTACCATGGAGCTGAGGATGGCATCCCAAGTAAAGGACAACAAGAAATTGTTTTTTAGATATATAGGGAGTAAAAGGAAGGCCCAGGGAGGAATAGGACCCCT